>NC_134568.1:204132016-204502016 GCF_050947875.1 Dermacentor variabilis
CTAATATCGCGTTGCTTCTTACTGCCTGCTGGAGCCCAAGGCGCCAGCTATGTATACCATTATCACATATCGCCGTGCTAAGAGACACACATTCTTCTTCTGCAGCCTCAAGAAATGCTTCTTGACACACTACGAAAAGTTGGCCTTCCCTTTGGAAAGCGATATACTGGTTTAAGACTTATTGAGTGAGCGAGGCGGCTGAAATAGATTGGATATACAAGGAAACTCGGCTCCCTGACCTTCCAACCTACACGCCCATATGTGTGACAAAAAGTAAAAAGCGGATTCAATTATATTTTCTCTACTGCAAGAGAAAACGTAACCCTTAGCAATTAGGTTCATACATTTTCCAGCGGCACAAAGAAAAACTCGCAGTGGAGAGAGAGCGAGTCATTTTACAAACGTTTGCTTCGGCAGCAGTTAAAAACTAGAAACTGGGTTGGCTTTTCCGTTACGCCGATGGCGGCCGCAGTCGTCGTGAAGTCGTCGTGCCAAGTCAGGCCATAGTCATCTTCTCCCTCGCCACAGGGTGAAGGAAGTCTGTCGATCACCACCACTGCATGCTTCAGACAATCCATACTCCAGCAAAGCGGCTGATGGTACAGCACGACGTTTTGACCCGCAAAGTAGCGTCAGTGAGCAGATTTCCGGGTCGATATGATGTACAAATTCATCTCGCTCAATTCTCTTCTATTCTTATTATCTCCTCTTAGCGGCCGGTCTATCTCAGTGATAGTACGCGAAGAGCGCCGCTCGCAGACCACCGCGGAAGTGTGAAGGGGATTATTATTGGAATAGCAACGTTACGTTATCCCGGCCTTGTTATGGGTAATGAAGCTATAAATTACGACGTTAAGCCTGCACATATGTAATCGGCTTATAGTGATCCCTGACTTGTTTATAGGAAAGCGCGCAATATTCAGCTGTTTCCTTTTGTTCAACGCTCTACAGAGGCGTTTCACACGAATTTCGCCAAAACGCGCATAGCGACACAATCTAAGTGCTTCCGCGCTTAAAGTAAATATTTGCCCACCACCACTGAAGGGGCTGCAGCTCACGTCCTTGCCACAGTGTGCACTTCGGAAGGGAACATGGTAAATTTATTTCAACATGGAAACTACTGAGCTGTAGGGCAACACTTGCTCTTGGTAATTTGTGCGAGTTTTTATGCCCAATAGAGAGTATGAAATAAGTGGTCCCCGTGTATGTATGTTGTAGGAACGAAAGGCAGTAGTTTAGCGCAAGAGGACGGCGTTCTGGGCATCACAAAGAAGGTTTTCTTCGGCGGATGGCGCGTCGTATGTGAGCTTGCGGCAATCGCAGTAAATTCGTTCAGCGCCAGATGAATTGCCGAAGCCTTCTTTTTTTTTTGGGGGGGGGGGGGGCCGGGGGGGGATATCCATTCAATTCGTCACAGGAAAGTCTTAGCTGAATCACTTCGTGCACCACCTTATTAATAACTGCCAGTCGTTCACGCAAGGCATGTGTAACAATGCGTTCATTCGAATCTGGACACTAGTACGTGAAGATAAGTGGTGGTAGCTGGCGTCGCGCAACAGCCAACGTATACTAACAATGTATCCTGCTGGCTCTGCTGTGTGATATTTACGGTGTTACTTCCAGTTTTATAAGCTTCAGCGCTTGTTTTCATGGCTGCTGCAAGTACCATGTCAGAACCGTCGATTTCTCGGCACATCTACAGTGACTCACGGTGGCAATGTACGCCTGCGAAGTCAGTGTCGATCAGACCCACTCAGTACGAATTTCGTGGCACATCTAAAACGTGGAAGGCGTGAATTATGGGTTCTCGCACTGAAGCTAGTCGCCCATTTTCTCATGTGCAATTTCAACACGCGCCTTCCTAAGTTAAGAGCTCGTGGTTCTTGGTCAGAAATTTCGTTTTCATGTGTGGGCCGAAGACAAGATGCATGAAGGTAGAGGATTTTTGGAGGCGCCTTTATTCTTTCTGTAAAATTACACCTGCAGCGTGCACGCTCTACGACACACAAATCACATCAAGTAAAAGGAGGAAAGAGATTGAGAGAGCTTTAGCGAAAAAATTGGACGACAAGAGTCCCACAGTAGAGAGGATAAAATAGAACAAAATTTGTCAGCGGCATATGACTTGTGTTAACGTATGTGTAACTCTCATCAGTAGTCACAAAATATACCCAAACAGATATTGAGAACAATACTGGAAGGATAAAAAATAAAAGGGCCAATTTTTTATAAAGGTATCAGTGCTGTACTGATATGGTCAAGCGTAACCATGGAAGGTTGTGTATGGTCTTGTAAGACCGTACAAAAAAGAAAGGCGCTTCGCACCTTTTTATTGAATTTTGAGCATTTTTTCTGGCATCGTTTGTTAGACCTAACTAGCTCGTATAACTGGCCACAGGCAACACGTCTCCGATACTGCTTTGTAAAAGCAGCCAATATGGTCTCATTATAGCTACGCTTTGGCCCTTTATGCGAAAAAATTTAGGCGTCTCCTGAAAAGGTCATGGATGCCAGGATTACTATAGTCAATGATAGCCGTTCTACACGCCGTTTATAGAAGGCCTCCATGTCATATCTCGTCAATTATGGGAGGCAGGTTAAGGAAGGCTGAGAAAAGTGCCGCAGCTTTCGTGTTCAGTTTGATTCAATATAAATATGGCAGGCAAAGTCTCGCGTCTACTAAACAGAAAGCACCCTTCTTTGTAAGCGGTACTCAGTGGCAGATGAGGGCAGTGGTATTTGAGATAATTCCTTCTCCGTGCCATATTTAAACCCTCTCGCAGCCGCTCCAAAATAAATGAGCAAGAACACAGCACATTCATCAACCCCGTTCTATGTGGCAGTCATAGACGAGAACGGCAGGCAAGAACAGCTGGAAACATCGAGCGTAGCAACCCTGGAGTCTGTTTATTGTAGCGGTTATGTTCTTTCAAGAACGGCGTTGTATACGGTCTCCGCCGTCGCGGACGTTGCATGCTGTGGCGGCCAGGGTGCTTGCTGTCGCTCGGGATCGTCGTTAGGCTTAGAAGTTCTGGCTGGACTCCTCGGTGATGAAGACCTGCCTGGTGCCACCGGGAACCTGGCTGGTGGTCACCCAGGAGCGGTGCTTGGCGCGAATCAGGGACAGGTTGCTCTCGGCGGAGTCGGCGCGGTCCTCGGCCGCCTCCAGTTCGCGTTGGAAGCGGCGCACGCGGGTCAGGTTCTGCTGGCTCAGACCCTCCTACGAAGGGGGAGCACAAAAATGCGTCACTTCTCCGCGAGCTTCCGACTGCGCGCATGCCTCAAGATATGATTTGACCAATGCTGTAGCAACAGTTGCCGCGTTCGCTATTTATCTGATGTAAGGCTTCATAGCTCTTATTTCTTGATGGCCAAGCTATTCCTGTATATCTTCAACCCTACAAGATGATCACGTTTTCTCCTAACTCATCTTATCTGATTGACAGCAAGCAGTCTCGAATTTTTTTTATTTGCCTGGTAATTTTACAGGAGTCTCTATGTTATGTACAAAAACTGCCGTTGTTACTATCGCCAGCGACACTTTTTGCGAGTCTTCCGGTATTTAAACAAAAATAGCCCATATGTACCTAATTCTTCTTGTGCCCATCGCCTTCGATACTATCTAGACTGCAAATTCCAAAGCACGCACCTGTTCATTGAGCTGTCGCTTGTAGACCTTGACCTTCTCGTTCAGCTTCTCGACGGCGTCATTGAGCATGGTGATGGTCTTGTGGTCCTCTTCGGTCTGGAGCAGCAGCTCCTTGGAGCGGTGGTCCTTCTTGCGCAGAATCTTCTGCGTCTCGGCGTGGCGCTTCTTCTCTTCCTCCAGCTCAATCTCAACATCGCGGATCTGGAAACAAAATAGTAATAAAATTATTCTTGGAGGCCTCGTACAAACAAAATATGTGCAAGGAATATTATTTCTGCCATGAAGGAGGGAGTGCTGTCGCTTCAGTTTTGCGTATCTTGAAACCCGCTTATAGCTACCTGTTTTGTTCGATTATTGCAGCACATCTGGCAGGGCGACTTTGTAGACGGACATCGAAACAAGATTACTATAAAAATGTTATATGAAGCTTTGATCCGTTGATAGTATTCATTAGCCCGCTCCTGTGACAGCAATTCGCGACATCTTTCGTAAGGTGTCACGTTCAAGTTCCTTTCAAGTACAGATCTGCGAGTTGAAAGAGTACGAGCAGTTAGCTAGCTCAGCCTCACGAATGTGATGATGATGCTTTCAACTCTTTGCAGGCGGGGCAACGAAGTGGGCGACGCAGTGTATTTCACCTAGTCCTGTCGACGCTTCATTGTCTAGACGAAGGGAGGGAGTGCTTTAAAATGCCAGAAAAAAAATTGCTGCATATGTGCCTGTAGCAACTAGCGCTGCTAGAAGTATCAACCATAAGGCGAGAAGAGGTCATGCGCGTTCTGCAATTCCAAAATTGCTGATCAACAGCAGGAGAAGCACAAGACCTGGAGTTCTTACCCTAGCCTCGAGCTTGGCGATGACACGCTTGCCTCCGGCCAGGGCGTTCGCTTCCACTTCCTCCAGGCGCACCTGAAGGTTGCGGACTTCGACCTCGAGGGACTTCTTAATAGATTCGACCTTGATGTAGCGCTCCTGTTCTTCAATCAGAATGTCCTTGGTGCTCTTCAGCTCCACGATCGTGCGCTGGCAACGTTCGTCAACCACCTAGAGAGGGGAAGGGAAAGCCGGCTCATTTCCAGAGCAACATTTGTGCCTTTATCGTTTGCGTACCTCTTCTTGATTGTTCTTTATGTGGTTGGTCTCTGTCAATATGCGTCTATTGAAAAACCTCTATAACTGCATTAACAAGTTGAACATGTCATTTACTTAATTACTTGGGAGCTACTTGAATAGATCTATGAGTCAAAAATATATTATTTCTAGGTTATTTCAAAAAGGCCGAGAAGCCATGAACATGAAGTAACAATAAAATGTTTTCGCGTACATCGTGGTTTACGTTGGAAAATCTTTTTGGGTATTGAAACATGACGGTCCACTCTCCGTGGTTTTCATCCGGCACGGGATAGAGAGCCTGGCGAGGTGCGCTTACCCTGAGCTCCTTGTGCAGCTCGTCGTAGTCGGCCTGCAGCGCAGAGAGCTCGCTCTCCAGCTTGTTCTTGGCTGCAGCAATGTTCACGTTGATGGTGGTCAGTTCGTTCACGCGTACCTGCGATTCCTCCAGGGACTGCTCGGCGGCCCGCTTGGAGCGCAGAGCCTACGACAGGTGCAGAAGAGAACAGCGCATGTATCTCTCCAACACATAACATCGTGCTTTATGCCTCTCCACTGTTTTTTAAATATTAGTCGCAATATTTCCTCCTTTCTCACTAGAATATAATACTTCAGCTCACTTTTGTTTAGCGCTGGCATTGCGTACAACGCCACTGTTCTTGTTTCCAGCAAAGGCACAACGTACATCGAGTTTCAAGTTCGTAGATGTGTGATTTTGTCTCAGCCAAAAGTAATCATGCATTTTGTTAGAGGCGTACATATCAGCTGTAAGCTATTATAAAAACCTTCAAAGTATCCGCTACTCCGTTTAATTCTTCTATCTTTCAAAGCGTATTTGTAAAAATGGATGTGCCCTGCGTCTGCGGCTTAACATGTCGCGTCAGTCTCAGTGCTAATGCCCAGTCATCGTGCAAGATGTAATAGTCATTCCAAAAAGCAGCTTACTGATTCGAGAGCCACGCGCTGTTCGTCCAGTTCGGCCTGCAGTCCCTGGCAGCGACGCTGGGAAATGGCAAGCTGGTCGGCGCACTGCTGCAACTGGCGGTGAACCTCGTCGTAGTGGGCCTGCAGCTCCTGCGGGTGCACCAAACATGCGAGGCAAAGTTTCAGTTGTTGTTCTCGTTGTGGAAACATACGCAGTTCTTGCCTTGCAAAGAACGCCGCGGGAATTTACTGTCATACATTCGTTCTGGTTTTCTTTTCTTCATTAAGAAAACTTTGAGCCAGGAGCTGTGCGTAAAAGTTTGCGCCTGAGAACTGCTCCTTACGACAAAAGCAGAAACATACCAAAATGATCCCGCGAATTTTCAAGTCAAAAGAAATTGTCGCGTGTTTAATTTTGGTCGGGGAAGAGTGACAGGTGAGACAGCTAAAGGTAGCCTGTCATTGAGTGTATTGACCATTAGGCTTTGCTATTTGCAAGGCAGAAGAGGCTGCCGTTTAGAAGATTCAGCACTCTAGGGCACGAGATTTTCTAGTTGAACAGACTTGAGCGTTAACGTCACCACATTTACAGAGTGCGAGCAATGGCGGAACGAGAGTCACTACTGTGCAAGGGATTACTAAGTCGAGAGACATTATCGTGCTTACGGTGATTTGCATGGACTGCTTCTTGATGATCTTCTGTAGGTCCATGTTCTGCTTGTTGGCAGCGTCCAAGGACATCTCCAGCTCCGTGATCTGGGCCTGGTACTTCTTCTTGATGCGTGCAATCTCCGTCTTGAGCTTGGCCTCTGCCTCGGCAAGGCGCATATTGAGCTGCTCCACTTCCAGCTGGTACTGCTTGCTGTGGGTGAAAAAGAAATTAAATTTGATTTATTCTTTGACATTCATGAAACTTCGCTATGATGTTAATGCACAATCTTGAAAGTAGGGTTTAAGTGCACTTGTTTATTCATATTTGTGATCTCAGCGACAAATAAGTAGCGACTCTTCATAGAATTGGGTCTGAGCTCGCATAAGACTCTCAGGGCCCTCGGTGAATACATTAGAAAAACAATTACCAAAAAATTCAATATAGTTGGCAACAGAACGATGGCTCCAAGAGCACTATGCTCCCATCGCATAAGTATCCAACGAACCCGTCATGTATTATTCTGTTTCGTGCATTATTGTACAATTGCGCATTAGTACCCTTACTCTGTCGTGTTATTGTGCATTAACAGGGCGTATGTAAGGCAAGGGAAATGACCATGCCATACAGGCTTCAAAAGAAAAAAATGTTGGCTTTGCCGGAAATATAAGCTAACGCTCTCAAAAGTCATATTATGCGAAGTAGTTCAATGAAATGCGTGTAAATTCTGTAAATTCTATGTCACAACCGTGCCTGGAAATGTGCAACAAGGTTCTACCGTTACATTAAGCCATCGTATGTTCTTACATGATATGTGATGGCACACACTGGCTCTTATTTCGGAGAATGCACCTTCAATATAAGGGCCTTGTTCATAAAGAGTTCGGTTCGTAAATGCTTCTTGACATTGGCTGGCCACTTTATAGCTAATAATATGTCTATCACCAGTATGTACTGAAATTTGCATTTACGAACAATTCTAGCGTAAGAGCTTTTTTATATAGCGGACCCGTATTGACAATAAGTAGTTGTGTTAGCAAATGTCAAATAGCAAATGTCAGCCAAAGTTTTGTGAATTAGGCCTCATGTATGTCTGGAATTTATCATCACCTCATACGTGTATCCAGGATCACGTCATAACTGTAACTGTTTTGGTAATCGCAAGGAGCGTACAAGTTTTCTATAGTGCTTAAAGCAAACAATTGCAGTGAGAAGTTTGAATTTGACATTGTGGTTTACATTTCAAGCTTGACCGTGGTTTGTCTTCGCAAAATCACAATGCGTACGTATTAAGGAGTTTAAATAGAGGTCAAGGTTGCCATCTTGCGACATTTTGGAGGTCGCATCTCCTGAGCTATGTCGAGCCGCAAGGACGTTGGCGCCCCAAAATGGGAGAGACCTTTCCCCTCTCTCTCCCTTCCTGTCTCAGTCACCCCTCGCAGCATCCAGCAGAGCACTATTTATGCGGTTGTGTTATGCTCAAAGCGGCTGACCTTTAAAGCCTTAGTTTCGCCCTGCTTCCATGATGAGAAACATTTATATATGAGTTAACCAAGGGAAATATATGAATGCCGCATGATTTTCGTAATTCCTTAAGCGTTTTTCTTGCTTCATTCTGCTGTGACAGGCGATATACCCTTGTGGGAGTACAGAACCATCTGAATTTTGCCTAAAGCACAAAATATGATTCATCTTCTTGTCCGAATGTTGCGGCAACGAAGCCATGAACATCATATATAACGCCTGACAGTCAACCTTGACAATGTCATGTAAAGCATGCCACATGCGAAACCTTCGTGCGCATGTGTGCAGTACATGCGGCTAAGCCTGAGTACTCAATAGCGAAATTCCGTATATTAGCAATGGTTGCTTTTATATATATATATATATATATACATATTTCGCAACTGACAGCGATGCATGTGTTGCAGAACGCGTACAATTAAAGCCGATTCGGTGTTGCGCAAGTTCTCCAGAGGTTGGTTTAAGGGGAACAGTGACACAAAAAATATGTTACAGCCACATAAAGCAATACTTGCAGCAAAACATTTGCACTATCAGCTTGTGGCAAACTATCTTTCTTTCTGCAAAGACAGATCGGATGCCACAACTGGACAACCAAGCACAGGTGCCATATCAAGATGAATGAATCGAAAACTCTTACCTGTAGACATCATCCTACTGCAGAAATCACAGCACTAGCGGGAATCGAAACATTGATTCCCCGCACTGAACCACACATTGTAAAGCCAGAAATTTAGACATTTATTCTTCTAGAGGGAATTGATTACACTAAGTATGCATCCGAGGCAGTAATCAACAGTACCATTGTACCGATAAGTCGGGTGTCCCTAAAGTTTTGGGGGCTCACAGTTGTTGTCATTGCAAAGGTCCACTGAGAAGGGCACGGCGGTCGGGCAGGTCTAGAGCCAGTAGTAGAAGTCGTAGAAGCTGAACGGCCTGCGACGGCGGTACACGGTGGCCAGCGGGTCGTCTCTGAATGATGGAATCTCGTATGCGATGGCGTCCGGGTTGAACCACTTGCGGTTGTGCTCGCGGCGAAGTCGGTCCTGCGCCTCCTGCAACTCGAGCTCGGCCATCAGCGAACGGTGGTCCTCCATGGCGCGGACGTGGCGGTCGTGGGACGAGTGGACGTGCAGCTTGTTCTGATTACCGAAGCGTCGGGAGAGCTTGTCGTCAGGGTAGAGCAGCCGGTTGAGCAGAGCCCTGCTGTACTCTGGATGTGTGATGTGCGACAGCGACATGCTCCGCTGCAAGGCTAAGTCATCGCCAGTGTCCCATCGCTTCATCAGGCGGTACATGGAGGGAATCCTCGGGTAGCGCGTCATGAAGTACGAGTCGTCGAAGCGCCTGCTGGAAAGCAGGGCGCGCGGAGGCATGATGCCTTCTCGTAAGTACAAGTCGTCCACGGTCTTGCGGTACAGGCTGTCGCCGTACTGCTGGTTCCGGTCGTACACCATGTGGAGGTAAGGCTGTCGTCGACGGGTTCCCATGGTGGATCCGCCGAGCCTCGACTTCAAGCCCGACGGATACCCGACTGCGGTGGCGCTGGCCGCGGGACCCGCCCCCTTACCCCCACTTGTTGTTATTTCGAGCGCTGCCCAAGAAGGCGCTGGGCCGGGCCACCGGCTCCTATTTCCAGCCGCGCGCGTCAAGGCTGAGCGTGGCTTCTCTTCACACGGCCCCCTGCGCGAGTCTGGGTGACCTGATATGTTGCCGTCCTCCGAGATGCGCAAGAATGCGTTTCGGGCAAGACAGCTGCTTTTGGATCAGCTCCAGATGAGGGGGCCCTGTCTGCACCAGGGGCAATGGCTTGGGTTTGGCTTCTTCTGCGCATTCTTGCGTGCATTCAGCCGTTAGCTCATCGTTACGTGGCTCGAGTGGGCGAAATTTGACGCTGTGTTTCTTAAAATTCCAGGCGGTTCTTCCGTGTTGTCAGTGGGCGCAGTGGGTCTTCGTAGAGAGAGAAGGCCAAGGACGCACCGGCAGCGTCTCAGAACGAATCGAAAAAAGGAAAAAAAGGTGTGGCGTCTCGTGTTTGCCTCTCCAAATGCGATAATTTGCCTGCAACGATAGAGCTGGTGCTTCAGTCATCTAGGTTACTGTCCTTTCTAAAACAAGTTTTTTTTTTTATTCAGGTATGTGTCTTCAATGGCCTAACAAAATCTTGCGATGCCATGCTTCAAACAATCGTCTGCTTTTCCTCTCTGTCAGTAGGAGTTCGATATCATCGATATCCGCCTGCCCCACTGTATAGATTCCCTTGTCGTTATCATTCGATTAACATACATTTATGACGAAAAACTGATTTCGCGGCGATTATAAAATGTTTCCATGTCCATTAATTTGAAAAGATTTAGGTCGTGAATTGTAAGCGGGGGCACACACAATTGCAATTTAAAAATAGCGAAAAAGTGATGTTAGTCTTGTTATGTCTAACTTTTTAGGTTGGTAGAATAATTATAATAATGCGTATGTGTCTCAGGTTCTAAATGCGCCACATTGTATGAAACATTTTAGCAACGCTGTGATTCCATACTACTTTCTTTCCAGGTGGAATGTGCACTGGCTTTACAAAGCTTCAGAAAATTCTATACTACTCCAAGCTTGAAATCTTGCCCAGGTTCCTATAATTAAAAAAAAGGGCACCTGTGATTTTACGAAATCTTATTATAATCTATCCGAATTCAATAGTTAAGTATCAAAGTTGTGTCTTCTGCGCAGTTTTGTTCGACAAATTAACAGTCCATGAATAAAAGGATCCCATCAGGGCTCTTTAGGCCATACGCATACACATGTCATGCTAGCTAAACCATAAAACAAGTGCGGTCCACATGAGTACCATCATGCTCGGTTTCATGTGGCAAAGCACCAGCCTAAGTTGAATCCGCGCAGGGCCTATTTTTATACGCATGGTATTGCGGAAAGCGGCGGCTTTTTAAGGTGATCACCGCTGTAGATTGCTATGTATAGCCCGTGTACACGCACCACACTCAGCACAGTACTAAATAAGGCCGCCATGTTGTCGCCGTTTCGGTTCTTTGGTTGCCAGCACCTTTTTGGATAGGGCGCGATTTTTAGGATACGGTAGAGTCAGAAATAGGCGGCGAGTCAGATTCACTTACGAGCGTCACCTAATGTGTATAGTTGCCTATCAGTGTAAACTTCTAGGTCGTTCTCGATTTAGGCTTCGAAAGAGTAGCGCTATCAACTTGTGTAAGTGGTTGGAAGTATGCGGCAAGGTCATGACTCCACAGGTAAAAAAGTCTTGGACCATTGTGCGCGAAACACGTCCGGGATTAAGCCTTGCTGTTATACTGGACAAAAAAAAAATGACGGCAATACAGTGTGGCGAGCCTATGGCGCTGCCAGCTGGGGCGTGAAATGCCTCGTCCCAGCAGCTATTCATGCGGCTTGAAGAATTGTCGGACGTGATAACTATTTGAATAGTCGTCCGCTTTTTCTTAAATGTTACGTGGCCTGCTTGCTTGGTGAGGTACATAAGTAGACTCTAACAGTGGGGAGTTAACAAATGTTGGAATCTAGAAAATATTGTTTTTCGGCGTTTCGCCCTAAAAACGCTTCAACTTCCGTTTCAGCCGCGTACCTCGTGACACTGATTTCGATGACTACAGCATCGAAAATGGTTTGGTACTGAGACACATAACCGAAGGCGCATTGTTTTGGCATGGCTGTGGAGTGACCGTGAGCATAGGACAAACGTGTAGCGACTGCGACCGCACGACCGAAACTGCCAAGCTTCACATTTCAGGCGAAAATTGTGAAGCTTAGCGACTGCAGTGGGGTTTACTTAGAGCAAATGATATCCGTTAGGAGATCACACTGATGTTGCCTATATGTAGGAATGGGATCTGTCGGAGCACGTATGCTGAATCCTGCATAATGCGCTGCACCGAGGGGCCAGGTGCACCTGCGCCCGGCTCCGCGAGGCAGCGTATTATGGTAGCATATTGCGTTGCCCTAAAACGTCCAAGCGGAGCGTTCTTCGCATATCAGGATACTCAATTTGCTACATGCTGCGCGATACGTGCTGGCAAGATTACAACTGCGCACGTTCAGTGGCGTGCACACGTGGTCAGACAGTGCGGCATTAGCGGTTCTGACAAACATGGGCAATATTTAAGGACACACGCCCCCACAATAAATATAAGGGCACACACCAACAAATAATTTTGCACATTGATCCCTTCTTAAAAAAGAGATGCCGGCCAATCATGATAGCGAACATAACGTTAGCAAAGGCGAGGCCGGCCAAATAATAAAGCTTACGAATGTAAAGCTGTGTGAATTCTGGTCCGAGCTAGGCATCATAAACGCAAATAAGTTTCCTGCAACTGTACTGGTGTTTACTGCTGATAACGCATGGATTCAGTTAAGTGTATGACATAAGTGAACATAAGGGCTGCTACGGGGCATGTCAAACAAAGAGCCTTGTATATATCGGAACAAGCAGTAATCTCCTCGCGACAGCGCATACACTGATTCGTATTAAGTTCCAGCGACCACAAGGAGATCTGGCTGTGGAATTTGTTTTTAAAAATAGGACACACAATAATGATATCGTACAGTTTCTTTGACACTTTCCCTTATTGTATCGATTTTTGCATACGTTCGAATAATTCAAATTGTGTGGTAACCTCCACCTTTGCAGCGCAAGCTTTAGTTTTGCGTTCACGAACTCCCCCATCCACTTGTCCTACAAAGCTAAACTTTCTAGCTGCATATGTGTGCCTTGTTGCCTTGGGCCAGTCGCCACGGAGGGCAGGCAAGACAGGGTGTGGTTTTGAACGTCTCCGAACGTTAGTCTCATTCTGGCGCTCAGCAAACTTTGTGGTGGAGGGCTCACGCTGATAAGCAGGCAAAATGTTGCTCTGATGCGTAATAACTTGCCACACGTGTCTTCCCCTGCCAGCAGTGTAGTGCCAGCAAGCACCACCACAGTGGGCAATCGAGCACTGTTTTTACTGAAAATCTAAAGTTCCTCGACTTTACGGCTAAACTTTGTTTGCTTTGCTTGCTCGTCGTTCCATGCCGCGGTAGTCCAGCGAACGGTAGCCTGCAGATATACCGGTAAGTAAGCAGCTAATTTAAATGTAGCCTTTCACATACTTTACACGGGCAAGATTCAAGAGTATCCTCGTTTGCCTTGCAGAGGCAGATCAAGGGCCCTATACCGTGAAACTATTTCAATATTTTTTATCCCAATCTGCTGACGTCAAATTTGTGTAACCGCCGACGCAAGCATCGGGCGGTGACCAGCAGGGCTGTCTGAAAAGACCAATCAAATGCTCTCCTCGTTCATAGGAGGTCACTTCTGTTTGTTTAAAAACGAATAACATTGCTTACAGTGAGCGGCTTGTCGTATCTGATTGGCTGACAAGAAGTAATGAGCACGCTCAAGTGGAGAGGGATTCGATGGGGCCGAGCCAGTGCACGGAAAATCGATAACCGGAGGATGAGAGTGGTGCCAGCGTCTGCGATTGGTCCGCTTTCCCTTACTTAGCTTGCGATGGCTGGTCGAAAATCGCGGCGGCATGCAACGGAAGGTTAAGATTGCAGCTAAGACGGATCTTCATCAAAGCAGAGTTGGCAGAGGGAGGTCGTAAACGTGCCGAAAGTTCTCGGAAACGTTACACGGCCACGCAAAAAGTTTTATTGTACGCAAATAAACCCATGCTCTGCGGCAAGTGCGAGTAGCCAGTGCCTGAGCGATCGGCGGCAGCCATCTTTTATTCTTTTCGGAATCGGGTAGCCCGCGGCTTTTCGGGAAAATTTTCAGTTTTGTTCCGCGTATTACTGCATCTTTAACGCGTAAACATAACTTTGACACGGTGAGTTTTCGTGCACGTGACAGGTAAATAAAGTGGGTGCAGCCCGAAACCTTTTGACCAATAGCGGAGGGCTAATGGCGAAAAGGCATTAAATCAGAACTAGCTATTTTTCTTTTGTTCGGTCCAATGATGCATAATCAGTGTGTACGCGTCATATCAGATGGGGAGCTATCGCGGTTTTCGTGACGTCGCGTGACAGACAGGCGAAGTGGAGGTAGTTCAAAAAAGTTTTTGACCAATCGCGGAGAGCTGATTGCAAAATTGGAACAGGAAAGTTTGGAATAGCTTTACGTTATAGCGCCCCCAAGTTATCCACGACATTTCACCTCAACGGGCGAACGGCGCTATTCTTTTATTGTACAAATCTTATAGTAAATTTGCTTTTCCCAGCACATGCTTCACATATAAGCATCTAGAAGTCTGCTCCCTGTGTTAGGGCAAAATTTATGGATGACTGCACATGCAACGCTTTACGTTGGAGCCGCCGCTAGGCCTTACAGACGATATCAAGGAAGCGTACTCACCGCAGGGCTTCGATCTCCTCTTCCTTGATCTGGAGGCGGCGCTCGTACTCGTGGCGCACCTGGGCGAGCTCGGCGGTGAGCCTCTGGCACTTGGCTTCCTCCTGCTTGCGCAGCGTCTCAGCCTCCTTGTAGGCGGCGGCCAGCTCGTCGCGCTCGTTCTCCAGCCGCTTGATCTCCAGCTCGTACTCGTGCAGCCGGCGGATGGCGTCGGCCAGTTGGCTCTTAGCCTCGGACAGGTCGTCTGCACCGGGATGTGTGGTGCCGCGGGTTAGCCGCGGCCATGTGGCCCGGCCGGTCGCGCTTCACTATTCGTGGAAGCATTAGCACGCGCACACTTGGGTCCCGGCAGCTGGCCCTGACCGCTTATGTTTACGGAACACGCCTTCGCTGACTTTAAGCATTCGTTGCTGCTTGCACCGCTTTCCTACAGTTTACTGGACTGGTTCATATAGAGACTGCTCGAAACCAGCTGATCAAAGATTCCCAGAGCCTGAAGTATGCTATAACTATACGTCTTGGCAGTCGCAATATGATAAATGTGCTGACCCCCTTTAGTCCTTCCACACAGCTCACAAGTTACGTGTAGTACGTGCACGCTCTCTATTTAAAGCAAATGAAGATTCAACCCTAGTAACATGACTCCACCAGCGCTGCTTCATGAAAAACCGGCCTAATTCTGCTAGCATTATTTCCAAAAGTGCGGATAATGTCGCTCTTAAGTACACTCTACGGTGAATTCGACATTCTAAGAGCAGCAGAACAAAAATACGACACTCCAGCCAACGTACTTCAGCTTCTGTTCCGCCTAACGTTACCTTTTAAGGAAGAAGGCGGGCACAGATCGTTACCCTTTAGTGCCTTGCAACTTTGTTTCATATCGTTCCTGCTTGTTACCCGAGGTGTAACGCAGTCCATACTGCTTTGTGACCTTCAAGTGCCAATGTCAATTCCTGCAACATTTCTCAACAATGTTCCTTAGCAAAGCAGAGATGGAGAAGCAACCTCAGTAATAAAGACATTACGGCGGCTATGACCGGTAATGACCGCATGACCGCTATGACCGCATCTGCTAATACGAAGAAAAGTTGTTTTCAAACTTGGTCTATTCGACTAGCAATTTCAACACGTGGCTCAGAAAACTATTCAAATACAGAAGTTAAAAGCCTGATAGGTTATCTAGCTAATCGGCGACTGTGACCTTCTAACTGCTGTTCTTTCTTTAGCTGGGCTCCACTGCTGTTTCTTTCGCTTCCTTATATTTCCATCGAATCGTTCTCCTGCTACGGTAGCTGGATACTATAATGGGCTAATTTCTCGAACGCAAGGATGTCGGGAGGGCGACGAATAATTGCGCCCAGAACTTTGTGACGGAAACATTGAACGAAACTTGCAAGGCTCATTGTTAAAGACACGTAACAGGCCTAAACAGAAGCAACGTCAATGCGGCCCAATTTCCCCAATTAGCTGGTTTGTTTGATGTTAAACGAGAGGACGCGCAAGAAGGCGAAGAATCTTGTTATCGGCGACCGTGCTTGGGCTTGAGTAGGCTGAAGATAATTGCTCCGCCTAGAGCAGTGTGCTCTCGAGGCACAATTGGGACGGAGGCTTAATCGTTACTAGAATTGCCAAATGAAGGGATAAGTTAGTGAGGCTAAAAATAGTTGAGCACCTATCTTACTGCTGTTTAGCCTAATTATCACTGCAGTGAGTATTAGGATACTTTTGTAGTACTTTTTATATCTTTTTGCGTGAACAGAGTTCCGCTGATATCAGAACAGCCAAAGACTGACTCCTTGACGTACCGCAGAACCATGTGCCGCGTCACTATCTTTACTGTTAACGTTATGGTAGCGATCGCGCTTTATAACGCTCGGCTGTCAATTCACATGTTGCCAAGTCAAGCTCGAACTGTAGGGCCACAGTTACTTGCTAACACCTATGATTTCATGGCAGAGCGTAAGCACTGACAGTATTTTTTACCCTTTCCCACAAGCACACTTCCTTGGAGCTTAGCTGGGACAGAATCCAAGCACGCGAGCCAGTCATGTGCTTGGATTTGGTCCCTGCTTTCTAAACTCGAGAAGTAGCACCTGACTAGTACTGCTGATGCCGACCGCGTTTGCAGCGTGACCTTCAGCCTAGCTCAAGCTGAAAGGAATCACAAGTTACGCGGGCACGGGGACAGTGCCTCGGCGGCACGTAAAGCAGCAGCGCAAGGCAGTAGCATGCTTGCGTAGAGCACAGACCGACGAGCTTCTTGTTCTCCCGCTGGAGGGCATCCCGCTGCTCGCGCATCTTCTCGTACTCGTGCTGCAGCTTCTGGATTTCGGCCACCTTCTGGCGCAGCTCGCGCTGGCTTTGCTCCAGCAGGATGGTGAGCTCTTCCACCTTGGACTTGAGGTCGATGTTGAGCTTCTCTAGCTGAGCTACGCGCTTCTCCAGGTTCTGGGCATGCGCGGTGGCCTTCTCCAGGTCCATAATGAGCACTTCAACTTCACTCTGCAGGCGTGACTTCTGCTTCTCCAAGTTGCTGCACCGGGTCAGCAGGGCCTCGAGCTGCTCCTCGTACTCCGAGATCTTCTGAGCCATCTTGCGCCTGGGGAAAGTAAAAAAAAGGTTCGCCCAGAGGACAACGCACGCTCAGAATGGGCACCAAACAGAATAATGCAATTATTTAGCCCTTGTGCCAGCTCTCAAAGGCAAATTTTTTTCAACGATGTCCGCATATGAAATAAGTGAATTATTAAAGTTTCTGTCGCGAAGCATTTTAACTGGAAGGCGGTTTAAACTTTATAACACTCGCATAAGGTGTGTGATAGAGTGCAAAAGAAGAGAAACAAAATTTTGTAAATGTTCACAGGTTGTAGCGACGCAGATTGACTGGCAAGCTTTAAAACCACACGTGTTATCACACAGATTGCGTTTGTAGAATTTGTAACACAACGTCAGTGTCCATTCGCATAAGAAATAGAGGTTCTCTCGTATGCCGTATTTCGGAACAAGCTGAAAGGACCATAGACTAAAATAATGTTGGCCATTTACTACGATATACTTTATTCGTTAAACGCTCTTTTGAAGTGACATAAACTGCTCATATTCAAAGCGCTTTTGTTATTTGTTTGGCAATCACTAAATATTTTAACTCGCCATTTAGAAAACAGCCAAGCCCTGCCGACTCGACTTTTTGAGAGAGTCGAACAGTCGTAATCAGTTCAATCTGGTCAGCACCTTTCACTGTTTGACTCTCTCTAAATACCATGCGTGATCAAGTTGGAGCTCGTTCTTGTGAAATTAACGACTTACGCGGCTAATCCAATGTTTATACTCGCAATCGCATTAAAGTTTCCCGAGTAAATAATTCCTTTCTTGCGTATTGACAAAGCCTGGACTTATAATTCACTGTTAAGCATCGTAATTTAGTCGTGACTGTTGATAGTTAATCTACAAACGTCGCGTTCTTGTATTCATGAAAACCAAAACAAGTCGTTGCTCAAGAGACAGTTGTTTCATGCAACCCTGGTTATCTGGTGCGATTTTGATAAATAATCTCATTAAGCTATCCTCGGTGCCTTACTTCTGCGATCATCGCTTGTCCGTACTTCAAAGCAAGAGAAAAACGCCTTCATCGGCTTTAATCTTCGGGCGTTCTAACTTCTACAATAAAGAACTAAGTAGAGCGCTGTGAGCACTCGTCGTGCTAAACGTTGTCGCGGAGCTTGAATGTGCCGCTGGAAGGAAAAGACCTCGGCAAAAGGTCATTCGATAACTTGGTCCAAAGCAAAACCGCACGCGACAGTAAAAGAAAGTCCCGGTGCCTTTTATAGGAAGCGCCGGCGTGACCGCGGCATGGACGCAAAGGGCTGTAAAGTGTGACGCCAGCAGTGCTGTGTTTGGTGGCCCGAAACTTAGGCATCAGCACTTTCCTCCCGTTTTAGTGCTCCACCCGTGAGAAAATAAAGCGGATCAGGCTGGTAGAGGAAGCGTTGGCCGGCAGCTCTTCCCCAGCAGACAAATGGGCACCGAATGAAGCGAACTGGAGCGCTTCTACTTTCAACAGGACGGGCTTTTGGATAAGCTTCGGAGGCAGGATAGCGTGTACAGGGCACGGCCTTCTTCACTCCCCCCACGTCTTACCGCCATTTGAGCACATCGGTTCTTAAGCTGTATTTCGGCGCCCGGTAGCATTCATTTGAGTTCTTTGCTACATCGAAAGAGAGAATGCCGTTATTTAGTGAGGGATGTTGGAACACTTTGAAAAAAGAAATAAAGTCATAATAAAGCATCACTGAGCAGCCGCGACCTCGCTGCCCAGAGTTTCTTGCCTCAGCTCAGCGTGTCAACTGCGATTGTTCCGTATTTGTCATTCTTGGTGACGTACGGTCTGCAGCATGTTATATGGAATATATTCGAAGCCCTCTTCCATAATTCATGCGTGGCACCTTGCGGAAGTGGGGATCTCGACCGGACAAGTTCTGGTACGATGGAAAGTAGTGTAGACTTGCCAAATTCGTTTACGAGGTCAGAAAGGACTGACGGATTTAAACTGTATATCTAGCGTGTCCAGTGTCGCACCTCCAAACAGCGTCATCGAGTACAAGCCATCACGCTAATGTTCTTGTGGCAGCGATATTAACTGTATTTTACTTTTGCTTCTGTGTCGTCTCGCCTGGGTAAAACAGTACATTGCAACGAAAGAACGTCTTGAGCAAGCTGGTAGGTACCAGTTTCCTGTACATTCTTTCAAACCACACGAAGGAGACGTACGCAAGAGAATAAGTCACACACACACGAGGAGCTTGTGCGTGCGTAATGTTATCTTCGTTGAAAGAATGTGCCTATACGTACAGAAATACAATTGAAAATTGAACATCGTGACAGCGAACACCTCCTCGCCATCATTTCCCCCTCAGTTTGTAGCCGTAATTCTGCACATCTTCCCGACTTCACTTTGCTATGAATGCAAGTGGGAGGGAGGGGGAGAGAGTTGGATTCAGACAGCCCTGTTGAACCCCTCCCTTCTAGCCCTGTAAGTTACTGTGCCTTTCTGCGCCAGCCATTGAAAACTGGTGCGAAGTCCTTCTCTTTGACTGACGCTGCTGCACGCGTGACAGTAATGCTAGGCCACATACCTGAGTTCCTCGACTTCGTCAGCGTGAGCCTGGACTTCAGTCTCATACTTGGTCTTGTAAGCGGCGGCGTCGGCGTTGGCCTTGACCAGCTGCCTCTCGACTTCGAGCCTAGCCTCTGACTCTTCTTCCAGCTGAACCTTGAGTGACTCGATCTCGACCTCAAGGGTGTGCAGCGACGATTCAAGGCTGGCGCGTTTCTGCGAAATTGCAACCCAAACGACTATTTAGCTGAGGAAAAGACGTATTCGAATTGCGTTTAATCGTCTCGCTTGCGTTCTACGCTGATGTCGACTAAGGCAATAAATAATCGGCTGAGCCTTGAGCTGAATTTTCGACGGCTTTGGCCGGAATAAGGACAAAAGTACCTTGTGCAGCGCTGAACATTAAACTCATTTTCATGTCGCACTTGCGTCAAGTTTGAAAATCCACTGAAAGTCTGCCACTAGGCATCATTTCCACCGGCTGCGTTTAATGACCCGGATTGCGTGGGGGGGACAAATAAATGATCGCAACATCTTTTTTTAATTTTTCTTCTATACGAGAGCAACCTGCTTAACTATGAACAATACGGATCAGTAGAATTTTGAGTTCAAATAAATTAGCTTTATAATCGAAATTCCATACAGAAGATGTGAAACTACACAACAGCGCAGAACTTGCACACTCGGTGGGTCGGTGGGTCTTTCTTCGGGAAATTTTAATGTAATATGCTCTTCGGGAGCTTTTAGATCCACCCTTCGAACTTTTAAGATGGTTCGCTCCGTATAAAAATGTTAGAAGCAGTTTCACATCAAAACAGTTAAACCATGTAACAAATGAATAAATTTTCCTGGTTCAGAATACCCGTGTTCAAGGCGCTTGTGTGCTATTACGCGTTGCTGATTTGCACACTACACGCAGAACACATTGCTGCTGGGTCCCGACCGCATGTAGCCTCGAGAAGTATTAGAGGAACGAAAGCGCTTAGCATACGACCCTGTTCATTAAGTTAAGGAACGCTTTTGATGCTAATCTTTCATAATATAAGGTTCTCAAAAGTGGTTAAATTTACTAACCGCACTTTTGCGATCCGCACTTGATGGCAGAGATATATAACGAAGATCTATTCCTATAAACGATGTAGAAACCTAATCACGCGAGGGCCAGAAGAGCAACTAAATTTTAAGCTCAGATAGGAGACATTATGACGCAGTTTTTAACTGCAAAGCAACAAATAATCATGGTCTAAAAGTAACAAGGCTAAGGCTTTTCTTCTTTTTAGGATCTGTACATCGTATGAAAGGTTTTTGGAAGAGCCATGACGTCAGCCACTCTCTAATGATCACATCATTCTTGTCTACTCATTCTTAATTCTTGTCACGTCATTCTTATTCTGGTTTCGTACAGACGTGCGGAGCAGCAACGAAAGTGCGCTAGCTTCTCTTTCCTCGCCCTCGTCCTGCATCTTAAAGTGTATAGCGGGGGCGCGACGTGACAGCCGCAAGCCTTTGCCCTCCTTCTCAAGTCCCATACCAAATGTGTAACTTTTCCAAATTTTCTCAAGAGTATGCAGCCGCATATAGCAGCCTGCTCACCCGTTCTTCGTCTTCAAGGCGGCGGCGGTTGTCCTCAAGCTGGGTGGCGAGTTGTGTCTTGAGGTGGTTGACGTTGTCCAGCGATACCTTGAGTTCGTGCACCTCCTTGAGGTACTCGGCGTTCTCGGCACTAAGGCGGGTCCTCTGGGCCGTCACCTCGGTGACAGTGCGGTTCAGTTCCTCGATGCGGATGTTCAGCTCGTAAACGGTGTGTTCCAGCTTCTCCACGGTCTTCTGGATCGTGATCTGCGGACAAGAAACGTTCTCTTATAGCAGACCGTCACCTCCCTGAGCGTAGGGACCTGCGCCGTGAAATTGCTCGTTGAATTGCTTAATGCCTCAAGAACGCGTTATCTGAACAAATAAGGCTTCCCTGAACGTGAACTTTGTCCTAGCTTGATTGCAGAATGCTGCGTTACAGGTATATTCAATTAAGGGGGTAAACTTCACTAATATTGGTTGCGCAAGAACGAGTTTTTTCATCTATCTGGTACCACTGAATATAAAAAATACGCAGTACGAGGTGCATAGCAGTTCATGCCTAACATATTACAATTAGCCATTTAGTTAACTCAATCTGTTTATATATATATATATATATATATATATATATATATATATATATATATATATATGTAAACAAAAAAGAACCTAGCCGTATAATAACGTGTAAAGCACAACTATGCAAAAGAGATTTAACTAATGAAAAGTCATTTCCTCCGCCTTCCCTAACCAGTGCCTTTTATCAGTTAGTAACTTTATCTCCCGGTTACAGTAAGGTATCGCGTAAGTTTTCTCTCTCTTTCATACCGCACGTCGTTTCAGCTTTGCTTCGTCTCATAATTATCGCAACCCAACATCGAACGGTCTGTGCATCGTCAGTTGGAGGTTTGGCAGGCGTACACTGCTGATTTAATTTTCTGCTTGGCGTCCGGCACTTGATCCTCGGAATTGATTTTCTTGAGAGGTCAGCTAATTTTGATACTCGCTAGCAAGCCAAATTTTTCGGTTTAGCCTGCCAGATAGTGTAAATCAGCATAATAACTACAATATTCTTTTCTAGTCTATTAATTCGGCTCCGTTGTGACAACCGTGATAAGCGTCAAGTGCTTCTAGATTTTCTTTTTCATTATCACCTATTAAGCATGCCAACATACAACAAACGACACAATCACTGAAGATGTGCGCCGGCTGGGAGAATTGTTTTCCCTTTAGGAGGCGTCGTTCTGGAATGTGCCGTACCTTCTCCTTGTTCGTATTCTCGACCTGAGACAAGAGTTCGTAAACTTCGGCCTGGAACTTCTGCCTCTCCTTCTCGGCCCTGCAGTAGAAGAAAGAAAGAGTAATCGGAATAGGAAAGAAATGACGCCATTTATTACTGCAACAAAAGTCTGAGATCCCTATGTTTAAAGGAGCCACAGCCCTGACGAAGCGAACTTCCTTTACTTGGAAGTAAATGCGCCGTGCTATAGCCGTTGAAATGCTTTCGCACATGAACTTAAAGCACTACAGTTCTAAGGTCAATAAAGAGAAAAATATGGGCTAACTTTCACCCACTGCACGAAAGTTGAGCGAGAATAAAAATTCGTTCAGTAAGATACGATGTGTCATAAATTTCTTGGCGTGCTTTAGCTCTCAGTTTGTGTGTCGACGTGCCACTACAGGGTGGTTTTCTAACAGCCCTTATGGTTTACCGGACAATGATTGGCCCAATTAATTAAAGCTGACGGCGTGAATTTTAGTCAAGCTACACGTCCGTAGGAACGGAGTAATGCGCACGTGTACAGTCACAGCCCATTATAGGTTCACTGGCTTTCCTAGACGTGAGAACCTTATTTCCTCTTTGAGTGCTGTGGTTCATCTCGCTTTATCTTTTACGAAATTCTGCATAGGCTCTTCCCCATGCGCCACAGTTGGCCCTTCCAAGGTGGCCTAGCTAGTGTTGTAAGCGCTGTCAGCCGAAGGAGCTTGACTTCGCCCCTTTTTTCCTTGCTCCTGCATGAGGGAAAGGTGTCACAAGGGCTCCAGTTGTACCCACTCATTCAGTGCAGCGTTTTAGCTTCGAGCAGGAGGTCGGCCGTATTCGCTGTGAGGTAAAATATATCTCGGAAGAAGCCCCACTGTGAAATTTCACAGAATGGCCAGGGTGCTAGAATTCTATATGCCAACTCGCTGAACTGACATTGTCGTACTTAGGGTAAGCTGCTTCAGTTATACTTATGTCAAAGGGAAAAAAAAGGATTTTGTCTGGGGTGGGTCCTGTCGGTACTTGTTCCGAGCTGCCAGCAGGCGAATAGAAGGAGCACGTCGAGTGGTCGAGCAAAATGCAACACTAGCACATTCATACGCCGTGGGGCAAAGGGCCACACGCCGTCTACAGTGATGCACGGCACAGCATGAAGCATAATTGAAACAATGAGCAAAGCTAATAATAAGCCCGTGGCCACGGGCAGGACGATTAAAGAGGTAAGCTCCCCTGCTAAACTCCTTGGTATCCTTCAGGCGCTCGAAACGAGTGCCGCTGTAATAACGTACTTGCTCTTGGCCTTGCTCACAACGTCCAGCTGCTCCTGCATTTCGGCGATGGCCTCTTGGTGCTTCTTGCGCAGGTGGTGCGCGGTCTCCTCGCTCTCCAAGTGCACATCCTCGAGCAGCTTACGCAGCTTGGACAGCTCGGTGTCGCGTTTCTTGTTCATCTCGACCACGGTCTCCGAGGAGCCCTCGGCTTCTTCCAACCGGTCGCTCAGCTGCATCAGCTGCACCGTCAGGTCCGACTTCTCGCGCTCGATCTGCAGGAAGAGAGGGCACATGGACCATACATGACGCGCCCAACATAGAAATGCTTGTCGCTCACCAAATACAGCTTTAATGCTTGGTTTCAGAACTGTAAGTTTTATAAGCCAGACAAACAGAAAAAGAAATGTGCTACTCGTTGTTGCAGTAGCTGCGCCACAAGGGGTTGTGTTTATTTGATGCCCTTTTTGTTCGTTGTTTTACTACATATACCTCGCGACAAATTTTTCAAATAAATAAGAAAATGCCACGAAAGCCGTTCTCTCGAGCAGCGATGCGCATCTTTCTCGCATTAATAACGGTGCGATCACAATAGCTCTGAAACTCTGCAGTCGTTTCTTTTTTTTTTTTTTGCATGTGCGGGAGGTGCTAGATTAAGTATTGCGCGTCAGCAGTTCCTTTTTCTCATGAGTAATAGGAATCATACAGTACTTCCCACTACTTCAATGTACTTCACGGCAGTCCTGCCATACAGGCAAACGGACGCCTGCATGTGCAGATGGAGCGCTGGCGTCGTGAATCTCTTACAAGCGTCGTATTTCACTGGAGACATTTGCCGATGGTCCTTGTGGCTGATTCTTTCGTGCTGGCGCTTATTTGGCAGTTTTTTTTTTTTGCTGCAGTGCTATTCACTGGTATTTGGTGGACGCGAAAATGTCGGCAGATGTGATGTTTAGTTCATCTTGCACACAAAGATGTTGTGTGACTCTTTAAGAAACGTGCAGAAACAGCGGGGTTCGAAGATTCTTGTCCAATCAAGCTATTGGGTGTTGGGTCGCGTTTGTTGCATTATGCCCAGGCCGTAGTCATGCGGTATTATTGTTCTTTAATATATGCTATACTGCTACAACGTAGACACATTAGCAGTACTCTCAGTTGGTCCTCGTTACTTCTCCGCAGATTTTAGTTTTCTTTCCTTCACGTTTTAATGAAGCCCATCTTGGATGGAAACACGTGAAACGTGAAGGGTCCACCGGACGCCATAAGTCAAATCAGAAAGCTACGACACCTTACTGCTCTGAAGCGCATGATTAAAATGCAAATTTTTCACCTGTATTGGCGTAAAATTTGCTGAATTTAACGTGCACAATAATTTTTTTCATTGCAGCATATATTGCTGCAATGCTGTGGTAGTCTCCTGTACCCACTGTCGACTTAGGCAAAACAAAAATTTTCTTGCTCGTTGCAAAAGGTAAAACTAGGACTCAGCGTACAGTAGCTCGTTCATGAAAGGGGCAGAAAATCTCAAATTTTGTTGCTTCAGTAAGATAAGAAAATACGCTTTCCCCCTCACCCACCTTTTTTTTCTTATTTCTAATACACAGCAAGCATTAAGGCACTGTAGCTGCCTCTTTCCTTCTTTCTTTTAAAGATCAGACAAGCTGTCCCATTAAAGGCACTATGCACTTGTTGGTAAAGGCATTCAGGTCGACTCGCTCACCCTTTGCCTGAGCTCCCGTTCGGACTCGAGGTCCTCTTGAAGCAGGCGGAGCTTGTCCTGGAAAAGAGAAAGAAGATATCGAAGTCACGTGCACGGCTTGTAAATGCATATTTTGAATCAACTAGTCAACCATGATGAATACACTAAAGTATGGGGTATCATTTCTGCACTAAAATGTGCACATGAACCTCGCCTGCAACAGTACAGGCAAAACCCGCTGCTTTTAGTAGATAATGATGCCATGCAGCGCACGAGAAATCTTCAGTCTGGAATATAACGTATACAGGCTAGCCACCGATTGCTCGCCATAAGCAAGCTGTACGAAAAAAAAAATGAAAAACGAAAACGTTGCGTAGCCGTAATCCTCGTGCTGATATTTTTTCTTTCTGTTTCTTTTTGAACGGGGCAGCTGCAGTCTACTCGCGCAAAGAGCCTACACATTATATGAAGCGTGCGGAGTTGTTCGCCATCGCGTTTCGTTACCCGCGTCCCTTGTCCTTTCCGCGCGCACGTCCCGTCACAGAGGAAGAAAGCACAATTCCAAACCTTGCGCGCGACTGATTGGGCAAGCAGGACCTTTTAGAAGGCCCAGAACAGGCACCGGAGGCCCTTTGCCGAACCGCCCTATGGGGCTGCCGGCTTTCCCAACCGCTTATTTCAACCTCAGTCGTAGCAGAAGGTCAGCAAGTGGGTTGAATATATTTGGCTCATTTGTTGCTTTCTCCGTACTCTCTTTTATTGACCTTCTTCTTTCCTCTTTTTTTTTTTTGCAATCTTCCATCCCTGGGATTATTTTAATTTCGTTTACACCGAAGGAAATCTGATGATGCCTAAGCCGTACTTCTGCAAACGGTCTAATAGATAAACTCAATCGAAATCGCTCTCAACTCGTAAATATTAAATCAGACGTTCAGCGATCAAGTGACCTAATGTATGCAATCCGCGGCGCTGTAATGAACGTAAAGAAGAGAGCGAGGAAAAGAAGGAAGGCCAAAGTAACAGCCCGCCTATTTCATTACGAATAACGAGACCACGCACAATCTCGCAAAAATGCAAAAAGAAGACAAGAAAAAAGAAAGCATATTGTATGTCATCATAAGAAAAAATGAGACTCGAAAATTCTTTACTCTTCGTTTTAAACTCTTTTTCCTTTTTTCCCTCTGCGTCACATGCCGGGCGTACGCTAATGTTGGATGCGGTCGCCATGAGTTGGCTCCACTGACAGGCAACTCGATCTCGTGGCGGCGGGACCGAAAAGGCCCGGCTGGAGCTTCCTTTTTTTTTTAGACTGTCTCCTTCTTTTTCTTTATCATTTTCTTGGCCTTTCTTGCTTAATTTGGTCCTCCCTTCCTGCTTAGTTTTTTTATCCCCTCCTTCTCCGTCTTTCCGCGTGTTCTCTTTAATGGCCTTTGTGGAATGCATGGTGGTGGAGCGCTATCTTTGTCGATCTAGCGTTACGCTTATTAGGTAGCCATTACCTTTCTCGGGAATGAAAATCTTCGTGAGTTTTGCAATTCAGAACCTTCTGCAATCAGCTTTTAAAAGGGTTTGGGGCATCACGCAGTAAAAGATGAAGAGCTGACACTGCTTCGCTGTGTCTTCTGTCGTCTCAAGTTTTTGTCTGCCGCAGTTGAAAGTTACTTTTTCCTCCTAGGTTTTTCTATTTGCATGTGCGTTTCTCTTCAGCGTTTTGCCTGACAGCGCGCTGCCATACTGAGCAAAGATAATGTGTTTGGAGTGGAAAAGAAAAAAAGAACCAAGGGGCGGAGCAAATGAAAGAGAATGGGAGAAACGACTGGCCTTACGAAAGCAGTCTAGAAATCGAGTTTCACCGTAGGACGCGCACGCACAAGGGAGGAATCTTCTTTCAGGCAGTCAGAACGCACCGCTGGCCTTTTTGTCGTTGCCTTTAAGAATGTGTCGGAAATGCACGACTGAGTTCCTTCTTTCCAGTGGATTCTTAGCGCTGAAGAGCAGAGGAATAGCGCGGCTTTCCATAATAAACGCTAAACGAGCTTCCTTTGTCGAGACATGTCTTTTGATGCCGTCGGTGCGGTACCAGCAGAAGAACCAAAAACATTTTTCGAAATGTATTCTCTGCCCATATTTCGCAATCACAGAGAAGTTGCTTCTAATTAATGATAATAAAAATCGGCTACTCAAATAGCATGGCATCCTTATAATTCAAATGTATGAACTTTCTTGGGGTCTTGCTTTTTTTTCAGTTTTATGTCACGACATGAAGAATAGCAAGCATAACGGAAATTTACATGAATTACGAAATATACCCTGCTTAAATTGCGCTAAAATAATTCCAGGTTCAACTCGCCGCTTCTTCCAATCGCAAGAACGGGCGCAAAGCGTTTATTTTCCTTCTTCGTGTGAACGGGGACCCAGAAGTTTCTCTAAGTTTTCATACTTACAGCATGGATAATGTCTGTTCTAAACAGGCACTTCATAGTCGGGAAATTGCAAGTTTTGCAACCTCCCCAGTTTCCGTCGATACTCCGGCGTATTCGTGCTCGCGGTCATTGCGCTGCTAACCGGCGAGGGCCTGGCGGCCTGACATTTCATCGCAGCGTCGAGAACAGTACTCGAGTATGCGTAAACCGACAGCTGTCGCGTTCGTGGAAGAGCTGCCCTGCTTCGCCTGACGAAGGACACTCGACCGTCCATGGACGGACGCGAGCCTTCCTCGTGAAGCCCAGCACCGCTACTAATCGGGCCGAGCGACAACCGCGAGCCTTTTTTGCCATTCCTACTGCAGGCGGGCGGCGACCAAACTGGGGAACGCCTCGTTGTCGGTGGGCGTAAATAGAAGGACAGGTCGGCCGGAAAGGACGCCTGTGACAGAGGTCGTTGCGTATGACGTGGCGGCGCGTTGTGCGCGGCGCTCGAGACGAGGCGAGGAGGAGGCGCCGCCCGCCCAGTGAGCCACGCTCTGTTTCCAGCCGGCAGCGCCGCCACCCCGCTGCCCAGGAGGCCCTGGCAAGCCGAGGAGACCTGCTGGCGTTTATAAATACACCCGGCGGGATCTCCGGCCAGTGGCCAAATTTAGCGTCGGAGCCGGCGACGGTTCCTCCGTCGGTGGTGTGCAGCACGCGAGCGCGCGCCTTCTTGGTGAGCTCACGCCCGATCGCTCCTCGCCGCCTGAAATTTTAGAGCTGCCCCTGGCGCGAGCGCTCCCTCGCTGGGGGTCTTGCTGGCATACGGTTGGTCCCTCACCGGCAGGTAGCGTACGTCAAAAAGAGCGGTGGCCTCCGAAGGCCCTAAAGGTCGCTGCCCCGGTGGCGGAAGCTACGCCAGGTCACCTGCTTGAGGCCAGCGATCTTGGATGCGACGTGCCAATAACGTGCCCCGATTCCCTCTCATTAGGCCTTTGAATCGCACGGTGCGACAGCCGGCTGAAACGAACAAAAGCCACGTTTCCACTTTTTCTCCGCTAAGTGCACACAGTTTTTGCACGCCCTTGTGCATGGGTATCAAGACAACGGATAGCTTAGCGTACTGCGCTTTGCGTTCCGACGATGGCGCCCTGTTCTTGTGTAAGACGAGTCGAGTAATGAACTCTGAATTAGCAGTGTGCGCATTCTTCCGGGCCGTAACGCCGAAGCGATTATTGTGATGATGTAGGTGGAGATTTTTGGAAATAGTGGCACGTAACCACTCTGGGTGATTAATGCACTTAGAGATAAACTGAGAATGGGCTTTCACTTCCTTTTCGGCATGTCGGCCGCAAGAGGCTCTCACGAATGTTATTATTCATGGCTGCGTAGCTCAACTAGACCCAATTTCGCAGCATATGGAAACGTGATCTCAAAACATTAGCTGATTGTTGACAAAATTGACTCTACAGTGTTTCACACATCAATCACTACAGTCCTTTGCGTTTCATTTTGTACCTTCTGGTAATATGTGTGCGCATTTCCTTATAAGCATCGCCCGTAGTTCTTGCGTGGGTCCGTGTCTTTTTATCGTGAAAACATAAAAGGAAGTGAAGTATCTGGTATCACGTAGGATACTTAGTCCATCATAATTAGGCTTCGGCATTAGATCTGGAAATTTACCGTGCGGCATCCGCCATAAGCATTAAGAAGCAAGTATTTCTAATTCATCTTCTTTCAGTTGCACTAACTAAATGGATGACAGGGTGGTCTACGTACATTTATAACATTTTATTAGTAATATATCCTAAAACCTACTGATGAAAGAACTTGGCGATATTTTGTGCGACATTTACGTATAACATAACCATATGTCGTTCTTTTCTATTCCGCATTGTGTGACAACTTCGGGGTCTTACTTAACACGTCAACTTACCTACTTCGGTCAGCGATAGTCGTAAGTCACTCAACAAAAATGAATACCAATGTTCAGTTTGTTCGTGCAATTTTGCGTGAATAGAACAGAACCCGGCTAGGGCGCTTACTCCGGATTCCTCCATCGTCCATGCTTTACCTTCGAGGCTTGCGTAAAGCGCATGTTACTTACACGAAGCGTTGAGAATTGCAGGCTGACCCAAGAGCCCACTTAGAGCACTAAATTTACTCTTCTATACTGAAGCGTCGTCTTCTATACTGAAGAGTCGTGTATATATTTCCTACTCCCGCACTTAGGGCGCCGATAGGTTGCCTCACGTGATAATTATCGGTCCGGCGAAAGTCAGATTCCTGAAGTGGTGCCATATCTTATTCCCTTTCTTATAGATATCGTCAGGCATGTAGTGTTTGGTAGCAGTAATGTAAAACCAAATGCGCAGTCGTAGGTTTAAAGTGCGATCATTACTTATCAGTAAAATAATGCCTGCTGTCCTTTCCATGCTTTTGTCCTCCAGTTTAAAGGCAAGAAATTGTTTTCAAATCCGAACAATCATCACGAAACAACCTCGCATTGTAGTAGTGGTGCTGGTAATAGCGGAAGCGACAGCTTAGCTTGATACCCCTTCATATCAAGCGGCATATCACCAGATATTTGCGTTTTAGTGCTGTACTGCCACAAAACAAGGCTGCTTGCTTACTGGGATGCATGGGTACGATACCATAATGCTACGTTGGCACCGCTCCTTGAATGCCTGCTATCACACTTCGTGCGTGTGACAGAGCATGTGTTACCTCCTGCGCGCCCTCGTCCGTACAAGGCGAAAGGCTGTCACCGTAACTTATATGATGCAGAATTGGCTGTTCAAGCCCACTGATGCAGGCAGCTGTGCCCCTCGCGACTGAAGACGCACGTGCACCCGCACTTTGTAATGCTGTTGGCTGTCTGCCCTAATTTGCACATGGGCATTACTATCGTCAGGACAAGAAGAGGCGCGACTCAAGTGAAACTTTGCAGGGGATAATGCCATACATTTTGCCTAGAATTATAATTTGGCTACGGTATTATTTTGTCGCATAAAAATTTGTGTCAAAACACTTCACTCTTCCGTTACTTTCGGCATGTCGCATTGACGGCCATGAACCGTCAAGTGCGAGAGGATGAATTCACTAACTTTGCTGTTTTCCACGGTATATTCTTACACAAAGAGATGCAGCCTTATGCAATTTTATGCAACGGTAATGGATCGTTAATCCAACGATAGGATACCCTAACTTTACTACCTTGGCTCAATAGTTTAACCTTAATAGCATAGCTGAATTGTCAGTCTGGCACCTAGGATAAACCATATCACTGTACTTGAACGGTGCCTTTTGAACCGCAACGACGACCCTGTCGTAGAGCATCCGCCTATAGAGGCCGGAGTTACTGGGCTCAAACCTCAGGGCCCCCGACAGCCCTTACTTTTTTTGTAATGTTAAGCATTGTCTCCTGTTTTGGTGCTCAGCTGGGTGTGGTGGCCCTGCAGGGGTTTTTCAGCGTTGGTCTCGGAGCACCTTGCTTGGAACAACAGGCGGCCTTGTAGTAGACCATCCGCCGCTTCTGTGGGATTGAGACCAGAGCTGCGGCCAAGAACCTTCCGTAGAATATGTACCAGTGCATTGCTGACCAGATGCACGGCCGCAAGGGGACCATCAACGCTTGGAAAAAGGAGCATCCCCACACAATAGATGCGTGTATGCCACATGGGACATTGCTGACATAGTACTGCCACACATCTCCGGCACAACATTTTGAAAGTGCACGCTAACTGTTACGAGTTGTGAAAATCACCCATTTTAAATCCGTTTATTATTAAATTACCCACTGCATCTTGAAGTGGCTGAACACAAGGCAATGCTTAGCCTTTCTTAGCTTTCCTCGATTTACCTAGCCGTTCCTGCGGTGAGGTGTTGCTGCAAGTGTTACCCTACGCTTCGCCACTTGCTCCCCAAGCAGCATGAGCCAGGTGGCACCACTGATACAAGCCTCCGGAGGTTCCAAGTACGTTCGAGCTTGAAGAGCAGCCGCGTCCTTTCGTAACGGTCTCTTTTCGCGCTTCCAAATTGAGGCACGCCGCCATAGGACGAAAGAAGGTCATGTGAGTTTTGTCTTGCGCAAACGTTGGCAGCCATGCATTTCAGTGCTCGAGAAGCTTACGTCGTGTCTGGCGAAAACTAGACCGAGACACTAGAGCCACTTGAAGGCCTGTAAAGCGGCCACTAGCCTGTTCCTTCGGGCAGAACTTGCAGCTTGTTAGAAAGCACAAGGCAGTGTTTTGCGTCTTGCATGTTGGTGCTACGACCCTCATTCCTGCATTTCAAAGGATATTTGCGCCTGCCTCTCAACTGCTGCTAACGCAGATGAAATGATTGATTTCTACGCTCGCAATGCCATTGATAGTGTTCCGATATTGATTACAAAGGAAAGTATTACGTCGAGAAAGGGGGAATATTATGGAAGAGGCTGCGTAATTTTGTTTTCCTACGAATTCCGAACGAGAGTAGTTCTGATTCATCCTAAAGTTATTGCCTTTCATAAATACGTCTGCCTGAGGAGTTCCCTTTAACATGATATTATTGGTATTCCGATTCAGCATATCAAGTTTATTTTCCTCGAAACATAGGTATCCTGATAACATATGCGTGCAGTATGAGCATTTAGAATACTCTAGCAGAATATTTGTTTCAGAGCTCTAGGTCGTGTATTCTTGCCTCCCTAAAATTATCTGTTTGATTAATATTATCAGTAGAAATAGCCTTCACTCTTTCTTCGTAATGTTTTATGTATTTGAGAAAAGAACGCGCTGAAAAGTAAGCAACATTTTAACCCGCTTTTTCACTTGCCGATGCTCAACAAAGCGAAACTCCCCGAAACTCGATGCCATGACCAAATGAGGTGTCGTAATTTTGCGGGTCTCGTACAAGCCGCCACTACCCCCTTTATAGCATAGATACAAAGATCCAGCAATAATATTTGCCGTCCGAACAGGTCTCGCAAACTGGAATTATTGCTGACTCTCACATCTCCTTTAACGCTTTACAGCACTTACGTAAGCATTCACTGAAGGTCAATGACTAGGCCAGCAGACGAATAGACGAAGCTTTGCCAAGTGCTTGCTTGTAATTGAGCATTCCTGGTATAGTGCTCCCAGCTTTCATTTTCGTAGTAGTCGTTGTGAATGCCCGCCGCCTCAACCTAACAGCAATATTTAATGCGTTAGCTTTCTGTGCTCGAAGTCGGAGATACAGTATTTTAGCAGTGTTAAAGAGCGGAGTCGTCGCTCTATGTACGTTCTATTCGACAGAAATCAAGCTCTGCGCAATCCAAGCTTTACAACAACAGGCACATCGCGCAAACAATGGACACTGAATCAGTATAAGCATGTGAATGTATTTGAAGCAGCAACGCGAGTTTGTTGAGTACGCCTTGCGCCCGATACTCCCTCAGATCCGGATCGAAATGTGAGGCAAAACCTGAGCAGAAAGGTATAGCCAAATGCATATATTCCTGGCTCCCGCAAATTGGGAGCTTAGTAAGTTGGCCTCACTCTACCAAGCCGCTTGTAGAAAGAAAGTGAATAATCGTGTTGCCGGCAGTTCTCTACCATGCTCACTCGGTCGGTCGGTCAATATAGTTGTGCAAAACTAATATATGCGTAGTTATTAATACTATATTCACGCATTCGATCATTTCCTTTTTTCAGTGAAAGTGGGAACGAGCATGTAGGTACACTGCTACATGTGTTCTGTTTGTTCAGAGGCTTTCAAGCAAGCTGAACGTCTTTGAATTTTCCCTCAGTTTTCTCTGTTTCACTGAGTAATATTCCGCCTAGCAACGAAACTTTTTCACTGACACACGACATCTGCGCACTTCATGCGGACTAAACTTTAAGATCTACTTTTAGTTTCAACAAATATCTATTGCGTTCGCAGTGTTCTGCAAGAGAACTGCAGAAACGTGCAGTCACAACGGGTGCTGATATTCTCAAGACGGAGTCTAACTATCCTTCAACATGCGCTCTTCTTCCCCCTCTGCTTTCATGATTTCTTTCTTTTTATATATGCCTCAAAGCATACCCGTGACGGTCACTGCGTCCTGATAACAATTAGCTAGCTCCATTGCATTCTGGTGGAGTGTACTCGACAAGCGCACCGAGGCGTCGCCTCAGCCATTGCCGCCGTTTCGTTGAGAAGGCTTGACTTTGTCAGGAAGACAAGTCTCCAAACTGAAACGTTGGCGTAGGTTAAGGCGAGACCAGGGGTTGTGCTCAGCCCAGGTAACCACCTCCGGCACCCCTTCCTATCGCTGCCAGTGAGCGTGGCGTGTAAAGCGCCCGCCTGGACGCGTGAGCGAGCGCCGTCGATGTCAAGCAGTGCGCAGACAAACCGCAGCCCGCGAAAGAGCGGCGGTTCGTCACGCGACCAGCCACCGGCGCGTGCTCGACGCGTGCCTACCTCAAGCCTGGTGAGCGCGCCGAGGTCGGTGCCATATTCGATGGAGATATCTCCAGAGCCGCCGGTGCTCTTGTACATGTACTTGCTGGTCCTGGCAGACATGGTCGGTCTTCTTCAGCGGAGCCGAGTTCGTCGAAGTGGAGTCGAAGTGTGGGTAAGGCTGGGGTCCGCGCACCGGGGAACCAGAACTCACACACCACACCAGTGAGCGGTAAGAGCCCTCGACGTCGAAGTGAGCAGAGCACGGGATCGCCACTTGAAGGTCCTTCCAGAGGGCTGACTTGGCCGTGTGAGGGCGCACTGGTCGCCTGCAGCCAACAAGGTGCTCCTGCGAGGCTTTAGGCGCGTTGCTTTTTTGCTGCGCGACCGGCCGGCTGCAAGAGGGCGGCTCTGGGCGGCCCGTTTTGGGACTCCGCGCTCCGAGCTCGGATTTCCCGGACCGGAGCCCTTTTTGGGAAGCGCGCCGTTGGCCCAGTGCGCGAGCCGCGAGCATGCCTCGGAGACGGCGCTCGGCGGCCGGTACGCTCGCGCTGCAGCCGCAGGCGCGCGAGTTGCTCGCGCATGGCCATATACGCGAGAACAGGAACGCACCGATGACGGGCGGCCAGAAATCGCGCGGCCGCTCTCGGACGTATACGGGCCGTCGGGAATGAAGCATGACGCCATGCTTCGGCGGGAGACACGCCGATTTTGACACATACGGTGATGCACGTCGGTGAAGAGAACAAAGGACGCGGATATTCCAGTAAAAAAAAAATTCTCTGGAAATAAAGTGACCTGTTGGGCTTTGTTTATTGTATCTTGGATCGTTGTCGTGCGTTTTTATTGTAATACCTATTTTATGTTTGCATGGAAATCAATATTGTTACATTCATTTCTAGTAGTCTAGACTATGTTTAAAATGAGTTCGTAGAAGTACTTTATTGTCTCACTTTGCTGAGAAAATCTTGTCTATTGAAAGACGCTTCACATAGCAAATTACAAATTTAAACAACTTTTTTTTCCTTTAATGGGGGCTCAAGCGTTTCCAGTTCGAGGTGTGATTGTTATCCGGAGCTTGAGATTGTTTTTACAAATCTACCTCATTGATATTCCGTATCAAACATGCCAGCGCCTTCGCGGCTGGCACCTTGAGTGGGCGGGGCTCACACCACATGATGCCTACCCCGTAGGAGTGGCGCACATCATCTGCAGTCGATTGGTCCAGGCGGCACGATTGTTACCAAAACAGACTGTCTGGCTCTGGTCGTATCGAAGTCCGCGTGTTCTCGCAGCCGCAGCCCGGCTAGGCGTAAATGACACCTCCCGCTGTCCACACGCCGTACACGTAACGGCACACCTGGCTTCGCCAAGGCGGTTTTCGGGGAGCCGCCATTTTGGAATCACCTTTCCCAGCGGCGTCGTGGAATGTGACCGGCAAAACTTGAGACTCTCCACTCAAAAACGTCGACTTGCTGCCGCAGAGTTCGCCCCCATCTCCTCGTCTTCGTCCCCTCCACGCACACTATCTCCCTCTCTTTTTTCTTCCTCCTCTCTTACACTTTCCTCGGGTGCTTCAACCGCTCTGATTTGTGAATCCTTTAAAAATAGCCCCCAGCAGTTCCTTTTTTTCTTCTTCTTCTTAGCTTGCGACTCCTCCGCGCGTATTTTTACTTTCCCTGCTTGTTTCCGCTGCGGCTCGCTTGTGGCAACTTGTCTCTCAGTCTCTAGCTCCTGTCTTCTCCACGTCTTCTTTTTTTTCTCACGTCATGAGCACGAAAAAAAAAAGAAATGACAGCCTCAGAGTTTGCTTTTGTCTTTGTCTCCGTTTCTTTCTGCATTGGTCCTCGCCGCGGCAGTGGAAGCAAGCAAGCGCCGGTGTCACCGCAGCGGAGTCATCCTCACTGATGACTGGTGTTTTGGGTCTTGCATCGGCTGCCGAGAGCAAATAGGAATGCAGCAGAAGAGCTTACCGTTTGCTCTCAGAGTTAAGTCTGAACGGTTTGAGCTTTTTGCGGCCGTAACACTGGTTCTAAAAAGAATTACCCGAGAATTCGAAGGAACGGACATTGCTTGACCACCGCAGCTGTTGCACCAGTCGTTCCGACATCTGCATATTCAGCTGGTTTGCCGTTGTCAAGATGACTATGCGTCAGGAGGACGGTTGCTTTTCCCTGCGTATAATTCCATTGGAATATATTGTTCGTCGCTATGCCGGAACTTCAGACAACAGAAAATCGATCATTTTAGGACCATCTTCACACCGCGAGCAGGTTAGCTTGCTTTAGTCTCGATCGCCCAGGAGACTATGCCGCAAGGGGCAGTCTCTCGCTCGATCGAAGTGAAAGAGCAGCACGTCGCTACAATCTTCAGCGCAACTCGGCGACCTGAGAAGCATTTGCAAGACCGGCAGAGCGCAGAACGACCTTACGATGATAAGCACATGCGCTATATTTCGTCAAATGTAAGTGATTACTTCTTGATCTTTCAATGTTGGACGTAGGCACACGGTGATCAAGCGCCCCTACAAAGCGTTTGCTCGCCGAGCGCCTACGATTAAGGGGCCGAATTCACAAAGATTTTCGTTCGTAAGTGTTCTTTGCCATGGGGCGGTGGCGTTCTCTAATAATATGCCCAGCATCAGGATTGGATTGTTTTTGTGAGTATACGTGCAAAGTTCCATATTTAGCTGTGACGGTGTTTAATCAGTGCACGTGGCGATACAAAGATGCAGTAATCATCTTTAGTACATCAGCAAGAATCAAGTTGAAAAGCCCTCACGGTGGTCCTTAATAATTTACTGCGCAAATATTATTGGTACTGCCCGCTTATCGGTGCGAGTTGCAGCAAATTACTTCTCCCTTTTCACCTTTAAGATTTGTTGGTTATGTCTGATCTCAGTCCAGAGGCCCTATAACGTAAGACTATTCCAGTATGTTTGTATTCTAATATCCTGACGTCAAATTTGCGTAACCGCCGACGTAAGCATCTGGAGGTGACCCGCAGGGTTGTCTGAACAGACCAATCAAACGCCCTCCTCGTTCATAGGAGGTCACTTTTGTTTGCTTGATAAACGAATAACATTTCCTACACTGTGCTGCTTGTCTTATCTAATTGGCTGACAATAGGTGAGGAGCACGTGGAGAGGGATTCGATGGGGCCGAGCCAGTGCACTGAAAATCGATAATCGGATGCAGAGGGTGGTGCCGGCGTCTGCGATTTCTCCACTTTCCCTGACTTAGCTTTCGGTGGCTGGTCGAAAATCGCGGCGACATGCAACGGAAGCTTAAGAATGACGGTAAAACGGGTCCTTAGCAAAGAAGAGTTGGCAGAACGAGGTTGTAAACGTGCCGAAAGTGCTCGAAAACGTTACACGGCCACGCAAAAAGTTTCATAACACGCAAATAAACCCATGCTTTCCGGCTGGTGCGAGTAGCCAGTACCTGAGCGATCGGCAGCAGCCATCTTTTATTCCTTTCGTAACGGGGCAGCCTGTGGCTATTCAGAAGAAAATTCAGTTTTGTTCGGCATATTAATGCGTCTTTAGCGAGTACACGTCACTTTGACGCGGGAAGTATTCGCAGTTTTGTGACGTAGCGTGTCAGGCGGGTGAGGTGGATGCAGCTCGAAAACTCTTGAGCAATGGACGAGGGCTAATGAGGAAAATGCGTCGAATCAGATATAACTATCTTTCCTTTGTTCGGTCAAGTCATGCATAATCAGTGTGTACACGTCATATCAGATGGGAAGCTATCGCGGTTTTCCTGACGTCGCGTGACAGGCAGGTGAAGTGGGGGGGGGGGGGGGGTCCAAAAAAGTTTTTGACCAATCGCGGATGGCTGATTGCAGAATTGGAATAGAAATGTTTGGAATAGTTTTACATTATAGCGCCCCAAATTGGAGCCGCGAATTTACTTGCTAAGTAGCGATGTCGTCAACTTATATTTGAATTTTCGCTAAAATTATAAAAAAAATCGATTCTGGGGTTTTTACGTGCCAAAATCCTTATTTGAGGCACGCCAGCCGGGTTAACTCTGACCACCTGGGGTTCTTTAACGTACAGCCAATGCGTGGTACACGGGCGTTTTCACACTTCACCTCCGTCGAAATGCTGCCGCCGTGGCCGGGATTTGACCGCACGCTCTCGGGCTTATTAGTGTAACGCCATAGCCACTACGGCACCACGGCGGGTTGGAATTTTCGCGGTCGCATTCGTATTAGTTAGGTTTTCAAGTCCCTTCATGGCGAATATACTCCTAAATGACTTCATAGGTAAGAAGAGGGAATTTCAACTAGTACTTTTGCTTCTTTAGCGTGCAGACGGCTTTAAAGGCCCGACCACACGGAGCATGGTATACGCGTCTCGCTAAGCGTATACGTGAGCGCAAGCATCTCCGAGTCAGTACGAGTGTGGCAAGAGGGCAGGGCAGGGCAAGGATCGTGATCCAGAAATCTGATCCCGATTGGGCTCGATCGTAATCGAAAGTGCCCCGCGTATGACACCCGTATAAAATTCTAGCACTTGTCGGTTATGGCAGCGTCGGGCAACACATTTCTCGCCAACTAGCTCAACAAGAATCTCGTCACGTGCGTATTCTTATGGTGCTTGTGCTTCGTAGACCAAAGTGCAGGCAGAGCCTCGACGCAGGCGACTAGCGGTTCATTATTAATAGCGCCCATTGTCAGCACGATTCCGAAACCACCACCACTTGTTTTACAAATCTGCGAAGTTTACGTGCCGGCCACGTGACATGGCGCACTGGCTGCCACTTCCGTCGCGTACGCTCAAAATGACGCTAAAAGCCAAGCACTGCCTGACGCGCACGCAGCCTGCGCGTCTCTCCCCTCTAGACGTGTATAGGGCACGGCCTCGCAGACGCGTGACGCCTATAGCCAGCCACGTGCGATTAGCCGCGTGTGGTTCGGCCTTTGGAGCTTGCAAAATCTTGTACTGGCCTTCTCGTCACTGCACTAGTAACACTTTTGTCTTTGCTCAGTCTTTTCTTCATAAAGCATTTTCGCTATTTTGGGGTGTGTGGGCATTTCGTTATGCTTTCATCACCAGACTGTGACCACCGCTATAGGAAGAAAGACTTGGGATATCATTTTATACGGCAATTGACCAGTGCACTACACAAAACTGGGTTGTTCTTATAAAATCTGTAAGCGTACAGATTTATATGTGCAATGGCGTAGCTCAAAGCAATACTCGTGGTATGAAAAAATTATGTATTGTCCATCTCTGCACAACGGGCTTATTAACCCTTTATTAACGAGTATTGCCTACAGGCGACATACCAGAAAAAAAATTCTAGCTGAGTTTTTGTATTGAGTACAAAGTTCCTTGCTACATGTCTTCGGTCAAACTGAATGACAGGCAGCAAACGTCATGTGTTAGTTCAGAGCAGGGACACAGGATGAGGAAGAAGTTTGGCACGCGACTCACTTTCTTTTGCAAGCACGCTCAGAGCAGACAGACCGATGCAAGGTCTCCGGCTGCAGTCACGTGGTGTCACACACGTGACGTAAAGCAAATGCAATGTGCACCTATGATTCACATATGACGAGAACGGCCTGGACAAATTCCAAACGAAGCCATAGGAGGCTTGGGGCGAAGCTCCCTTCCAGTTTTGTGCATTGTGTATATTTTCCCCCCTATAGTTTGAAGAACTCCCCGCAAAAGGTTTCTTTTTCCTTTTCGTTGCTTTTGATTATTCTCGATGTGTTTTGCACATTGAGACAGAAACCAATTTTTTTTCTTTCTATTATATGTGCCGTAAATAAACAGTTAATTCGTTCGTACAAGCAGTGCTTTTTTCTGTTTTCCAGCATTGCGTTTCAAGGTAGCATAATTGTCTCTGGTAATTTGATGTAGTTGCGTGTGGTTATGTGTGGATTTAGTTTACGACCCTGTCATCAGGAACCAGTGTCTCCAGGTTCACGACACATAATCGCTTGAACTCAGATTGGGCTAATAAGTTTGCGTATTATGATTTCGTATTATGAATATTAACATGTTTGAAAGACCGAACTCTGAAGCAGAAAAAGATCTGGTCAAGCAACATGTGGCGCCCACTTAAAGGCCATGCGCGCATGGCTTGGAACTGGCATCCTTGAGAAGGAAAGTAAATCATTTCCTTATTCTGCCAGTAATAAATTGCCAGACTAAAACTAGAGGGCTAACAAAGTTAGTTGGAAGAAAGGTAAATAAGGAATCACGCTACAAATAATAGACGGATGACAGACGTAGTGCAAACGACGTAAAGACGATAGTACAGATTAGACAACAAGCACAGGCTTCTAGTTTCGATTGAGAAACAAAAGGAAGAGATGGCAAGAGACGTAGACAGAGACAGTTCAATGGAATCTGAAGAAGTTAACCTCGGACTTGGGGAGGTCATGTACGGTGTAGGTGTTTGTTAGAGATCCCTGGCGACAAGGGAAAAAAGCACAGTCGAAGGCCGCCGATAGTGAAAAAAAGCGATGAAATCTGAAAGCTTTGGGAATTTAGGGTGGGTTCCGTTAACGCACAACAGAAATCATTTGCAGTCTTACAGAGAAATTCATTTACTCTGTGGGTGACCTGATTGAGGTTATGTTGATAATAATGCAGCTGCGGATGATATTGTTCTTTTATCACCACAATGAATGTAATGCAACATGGTTCTGTGGCTCCGCGGCTCTGGTGTCCGCCGGGGAGCCTGTCGTGAACTTGATTTCCGTATCCATAGGCGACATTTCTGTAGGGCATGTAATGGGAATGGCAACAAAGACAGTCTCGGGGGAGCATTTCCTTCTCTCCCCTGATATATTTTGCCTGGCATGCGGCCACTGTAACCATGTTAGGGTAAACGAAATGTGCGGTGGTGAGAGTGACGAATGATGAGCGAGTAGTGAAAGAAAAACCAGGGAAGCACGAGCAGGCAAGGTGGAGCGCACATTCTCTTGTATACATATTCGTGTTTTTGCACTCGAGTATATTCGTGACTTATGAACCTCCTAACCCGAGACAGGGCTCCCTCAGTATAGATCGGCAGCGGTGTTCTAAAACCTTTGTCCAGCTAGAGATTAAACGTGGCGGTTGATGACAAAGACACGGATGGTAATTTGGTTGGGGGCGCTCGATTCCAATTTTGTAGTATTCGTTTGAAACCAACACATGCGTGGTTTCGAGTGAGAAAAGCTAGCTATATTGTATCGCGCTTGACATCGCAATACAAAGAGCTAGATGCGCGAATCAAAGACCAGAGATCGCTCCCTTCAGTTATTTTTTACTCTACAATGTCATGTTGAAGGCAAAGAATGATATGTCACTGTGACTCGGCTATAGCGTTGCGCTTCTGAGCACGAGGTGGTCGGTTCAATTCCAGACCGCGGCGGCTGCATTCCGTGTGAATGCAGAATGCAAAAACGCTTGAGCGCCACGCTTTGGATGCACGTCATGAAAATTCATCTTATATTAGTTTACGTGCCAGGTGTAGAAGTAGTGAGCATTCGTATCTATCAGCAAAATCTAGAAGGTGAAAGTTTTCGGGGTGTTGCGTACTCCAGGGTAGCGTACCGTACTGCTGCCGAGAAGTAGCGGCGCCTGCCTAACGAAGCTCGACCGATATTACTTATTGGGTAGCGTGGCGTTGTCGGCGGGCTGCAGGCATCCGGTAGATCATGGCGACCAAGCAGGGGCGAGACGATTTACTAGTGCGAAACTTGCACTGTTTATTCAAAGGTAGTTTTACGAACAAGTCTAGCCTAAGACATGTTTGTGGATCCTGGCCCTGTTTCGCTGTTGTGGATATACTAGGCAGTCTCAGGATATATGAATTACGGTGGCGGGCGTGCTTTAATGCAGGCAGATGCCTGCGTTAGGACTGTGCTCGTGGAACTCGTGCCGCAAAGGCATGGGAACAGCGCAGTGTGGTAGCGAGGCGACGAACAAATGTCTGCGTGCCCCCGGCACCGTGTCCAGCTGCGCATGCGAATTTTTTTATGAACGCTTCAGCAGTCGGCGCTCTTTATAATATCCACTTTGAATTCCGTAAGCTCGTAGTATAACGGAGGGGGAGGGGGAAACAAGCATTGTGCAAAGAAGTGAGAGTACTTTAAGCACTACGACGCGAGGAATAACGGCGCCTTTTGCCATCAAACAGGTGTATGAACTCTACGTCCTTTAGGTTTTAGATGCAATCACTAATAAACGACAGTATTACACGAGAAAATCATATGGCTTTAGAAGACAAACAATGACCTAGTTTATATAGATACAGATATTGTTTTCCCCTTTAGAGGCTGTTATGAAACATCTTCCTTATCCTTTATTTATCTGTTTATTAGCATGTACCAATTGGCTTATGTTACTAATATGCTGAGTCATGTGGAAGTATCTGAGGAACTAAACTGATTTTAGAGTATTCTAGCACCGGGGGGGTATTTTGTAGGAGTTCACCTAGTCGCTGCTGATTGGATGCAGCTGTACGAGCGAGGAGCAGACTAGCGGCCCCAGCCAATCAGCAGCTGCCGAACGAAATGGACAGTCCACTAGGTGGACTCCTACAGAATACCCCCCCCCCCCCTGCTATCTTGTGTGGATGGACATTGTGCGTTTTCTCTTTTTCTTTTCTTAACAGGGCATCGCAGCTTTTTTCATGCAATTTGATTGCCCTCAACCACAACACTCAGGACTTGTCCAAGCCTATGTTTATGTGTCGAGCCAGAGTCCTCGGATCACGGGCCCAGCCGCTTGCTGACGCGCTCGATGACAGCCTCTGAAACGATTGTCCCGCCTTTACTGAGCATGCGTACTGCACCGGAGATGAAACGAGCGCACTAGTTTCTTGTTTCTTCAGCAATGTCCTCGCCCGGTGTTCTTTTAAGCAGCAGGGAGTTATACCAGCGAAGTGAAGCCTAGAAGCACGTGCGCTTAATTACGCCCTGGCTTTATTCGGTTGAGGAGGCCTGATGCTGACGTTGAGTAGCGCCAGCGTACGCCATTAAGGGCACCGCGCAGCTTCGAAAGGGAGCCTCCCTGTTTCTGATATAACAGCGTGTATAGGGAAGGCGCTGTCCTTGCGACACCACCGCCTTTCCCATATTAATGCAGAGAAGCCGTCGTTTGTCACAAATGTCTCTGCACCCGTATACGCTTGCTTCTTGTGGTTGTTGCACTTCCTGTGCGCCGAGGAGATCCGTGTGGCGCTTTTCTTTTTCGCCGTGTCCGTAAGGGCTTTGTGCAGTGCGCCGCCTGTGACGGCCCCAGCGGTTGTCAACGGCTGCGCGCGATCTTCCTCGTCTGCATTATTTTTTGCCCCCCGCTCAGGCCGCGTATAGTCTTGCCGACGTCGCCTTAGCCATGGCACTGTTCCAGAAGCGCGCATGGTACTCCCGGGTGCCTGATTCTGGCTGAGATGAGTCAGCGCCGAGAAGTGGATGCTCCCTCTGATTCACAAGCATGCGGCAGCAGCCTTTCGAAACAACAACCCCCGCTGTTTTAGTCACCACGAATTACAACGCGACCAAGTAAATAGAACGACCCGTGTAGAACACAGCCTAAAGGAAGTGGGTGCCACGTGACTGCCAGTGTTACTTGAGGCTTCTTTTGCAAATATTGGCTCTGATGCGGAAGCCTGTACTCCGTCCGACGTGTTCTGTCGTGTTCCCCTTACTTTTTGGCTACCAAGCTCAACGGGACACGGCAACGTCGTTTGGTTTTGACTGCTGTATCAGTTGCATGTCGCTCAGAGTCGCATCGTGAACCTTAAGGCCAGGAAGTCCTTAAAGGGGCTCTGGAACGCCCCCGTTCCGCTTCGAATGTTCTTCGCGCTGTCGTTATGGCATCGCGATGCGCGCTACACCGTCGTTGAATATGAATGCCGTCATTGCTACATTTGTTTGTTAGGCTCTGAGGATGAGGGCGACACGTTCACAAGCATATGGTTGAATAAGAAAGGAACAAAGCCCATTCCTCATTAGGGACCACGTGTCACGAGAGACACGTGCACCGCGGCGGGCCGGGATGAGCGCGTTTGCAATCATGCAACGAGATGGAGTGCGAAGAGGAGGGGAAAAAATAAGGCAACGAAATGGCTCAATTGGTGAAATAATGCCACATGCGTCCCTTAAGAACCAAAAAAGCCCAACAATTTGCATATAATATTTAACGAAATTGTTATTAGGTTTTAGAGTGAATCGCACCTCCAACAAAAAGAAATAAAGAACGCGCAACATAACTGAAATGAAAATAACTTCAGTGTTCACGTAGTTCAGTAATAGGAATGAACACAGGTATATTTATATAATTTGAATGCACACCTGCATAGCAATGTACAACTTATCTTAAGTACTTCCTCATTCTCACTCAGTTCAATACAGTTCAAACTAGTCGAATTTTTCTGAGCAGACAATCCTAAGATAGGAAAAAAATTGCTGTCGTCTATACAGCTGTAGATGGTTTAACCGATTATTCGCTAGTCCTCCAGACTCCAGCAGGCTCCCTTTTCATTGTTTCGCCTTGTTGCATCCGGAAACTTACTAGGTCGATGGCTCTCTGCTCTAAACTCCCTAGTTCTTGTTAGTGTTCCATGGTCGCAAAACAATTGCGAGTGTGAGGCGAGGTGAGGGGAGCAAATGAACGTCTTGACAGCAGATGAATAAAAGAAATAGAGGTGATGAAATAATAAGTCATAATGAAATAATAAGGTCACAATTTAATAAGAATATGTGTCATAACAATGATATTGCAAATAAAAAAACAAAAAACATCAACACCGTTATAGTCCCCCTATAATGTCAAATCACTCTCAAAATTCAAGGGACCCACAGAAAATTGAGAGTTTCACTCAAGGACGAAGTAGTGACAACGATAGCGAAAAGATCCGCAGGGGGTGTTTCGAACTACATCACTTGCAGCAAACTACCGCATTGGGAAAATAACTAACCTAATGTGCATCACTGCCAGGCCAAAGTTGCGTTATGTAGGTGGCCCGCCGAGCACGAAGATACTTTGGTATACGGGCCGAAACTAAGGAGGAGTCGGGTTCCCAGAGGGTGCCGATTATAGGCGGTCGGTTCAGCCCAGGACCATGCACAGGTGCGCACGGAATCAGCTCAAGCGCTGAACTATGGCCACGGAGCTATCACGCGAGAGCTTGATCGGATGGCATTTGCTCCAGTTTTCTCCGTGATTTTTGTCAAAATAGACAGCTTTTACTTCCAGACACGTGGGGGATTTGCATACGTGGAGCTCTTGAAGATGTGAAGTGCGAATACTCAGAGCAAGATATTATCGACGTGTTGCATACGTGCGCGAGAGTTGACGTTTGCGCTGCGTGCACTGCGTGTAGTCTGTGAATGGTTTCGCAAGGCGTGGCCGATTGCTTCCAACTGCTGCTCGTCCTGGTCTAGCTTGGTTAAAGTATAATGTTCACTCCCCAGGCTATGCGGCCTTAATTATAGGTAATGGTGATCGCCTAACCCTGACTATACTCATCGTACTGGGTCTTGGCCAGCCCCACACAGCGGAGTTGAGGCTCCCCTAGGAGCTCTAGAGATCAAAGAACTATCTACCAAGCAGTGTTCACAGCGCAGCGTTGAGACATGTGTAGAATTAGGAGGCGGGTATTTGCAACTTGTTCACATGGTAACTTTTGCGTACGTCGAACTAAATGTGTCGTGGACGTCGGGACGGTTGCGAAACGTAGCGTTCTCGCCGTTCCGCTTGCAAAGCACTTGCTGCTATCGACCAAAATTAAAAGGCGAACGGCTAAACCATGAAGTTCGTGGTTGTTAGTACAATCAGCGCAACGTGCTCGGCACTTTCAGGTGAGGCAATTGCTGCGAGGATGTATATCCCGCTGGCGATGTGTTCGTCCACAGTTTGCTGCACACCACACGGCCACCGGAGCGCCACTGGTGTCGCCCAACCTCAACTGTTCGTGCTGCGTGTTATCGCCCAAAGGCGATAACCGAACAAAAGAAAAATCGTTCTTTCTGATTCGACGCCTTCTCGGCATTAGACCTCGGCTATTGGTCAAAAGTTTAGGGCTGCACCCACTTCACCTGCCTGTCACGCGACGCCACAAGACCGCGAAAACTCACCGCGTCAAAGTGACGTATACGCGTTAAAGATGCATTAATATGCCAAGCAAAACTGAATTTTTTCTTCAGAATAGCCACAGGCTGTTCCGTTCCGAAAGGGATAAAAGATGGCCGCCGCCGATCGCTCAGGCACTGGCTACTCACACCTGCCGGAGAGCATGGGTTTATGTGCGCACAATAAAACGTTTTGCGCGGCCGTGTAACGTTTCCAAGCACTTTTGGCACGTTTATGACCTCTCTATGCGGACTCTTCTTTACTGAGGATCCGTTTTAGCAGTATTCTTAACCTTCCGTTGCCTGCCGCCATGATTTTCGACCAGCCACCGCAAGCTAAGTAAGGGAAAGCGGACAAATCGCAGACGCCGGCCCCACCCTGTTAATCCGGTTATCGATTTTCAGTGCATTGGCTCGGCCATATCGAAATTCTCTCCACTTGAGTGTGCCCCTCGCCTCTTGCCAGCCAATTAGATAAGACAAGCCACTCAGTGTAGGCAATGTTGTTTGTTTTTAAAGCAAACAAAAGTGACCGCCTATAAATGAGGAGAGAATTTGACTGGTCTCTTCAAACTACCCTGCGGGTCACCGCCCGATGCCTGTGTCGGCGGTTACGCAAATTTGGACGTCAGGAGATAAAAACATATTGGAATAGTTTTACGTTATAGTGCCCCTGGTCTCGTATAATGCGATCATTTGAGTATGGCATTCACCGTTCTATGTTATGATACAAAACCAAAAAAAAAAAACATTCAAGCAACAAACTCGGCGAAGCCCTCGCTCCAATTACAAGCTAAAGCTTCACAGATTTCGTTTTAATCACACGCAAACCTAAGCTTGGTGGCATGCGCCTCTGCGTGTTGCCTCGGACCGATAGCATGCAACAGAAACAGCGGCGGCGGCGGCAACTTGCGTAAGTTGCGCTCCGGCGGTGGCGTGGCGAAACAAAAGAGGCGCGACAGAAATGAGAAAAATAGGGAGGGTTATTAGAACAGAAAATCGAGTATTCAGCAAACTGCCGCCGAAATAATTGCCATCGGACATGCAACCTTGCACCAATCGTCTGAACTGAACCTGCCCATCAGGTTGCGCTGATCTTGGTATCGGCAACGCACTCCCATGTCTTCAGTTTTGTTTAATAGTGTATCAGGCTCAAACTGCATAAAATTTTTTGTGAAGCACAGAGAATTCGCAGCTTGCAGTAAGGAAATTTTTCTTGTTCTGTGCATTTATTTTAGCCCACGTTTACCCATGCGAGGAACCTACAACTCCAAGCTTGGCTTCTTTTTTAATCAAAATAGAGAATGATGTCACAGAATTTCTTAGACAACATGGTGTAGTCGTCGCAGACGCCGCTCATGAATCCTTGTAATAACAGTCGCTGCAAAACTGTCAGGAATTAATGTTTTCGGTGACGTGGTGTGTCTCCCACTTAATATCGCTGGTTTCCGCACCGAGTATACTGTGAATAAATATGTCGTGCGGCTTGTCTCCTCCTGCATGAAGGTTCTTACGTGATAGGCCTACGGCGGCTGTGAAAGGTGCCGCTCATAAATCCTCATTTTCGCTCGAAGTAGTCGTTGGTAGACGCCAGGAAGTCGCAGCTGCGAACCACTATGCCAGGAAGTATATACAAGTACGGTAAAGATCGGAAATGTGGGATATAGTTGTCATGCCACAAGACAAGCTGGCTTGTTTTGTTCTAAGTATCAACATTAATCAACTGACCTTTTCTTTAACTGTGTTATTCTCACTCAAACACGTTAATACTGGCTTGTTATGTACTGAGGGTAAATAAATCGTAATAATGCAGACTCATTACCGCGTTTCATTTTATCTGGTCTCTTGGCGTTACAATATATTCTATATTGTTGCTTTATTATTATTATTCAATTGTTCTACTTCATCCTGTGACCGAGTTATGAGCGGTTTCCGTCGATGTCGTGTCCAGCATTGCACATTTTGCATCGTCACTCAAACTTGCTCAAGCAAATAAGTACTCTATCTACGTTCTTGTTCTTCCTAGACGTCTGACAAGAGTTAGATTCTTTCCCGAAAGCAGTGATTTTTTTTCTACCCTAATAAGTGCCGAAGTAGGAGGTCGCCTTTCAGTTCCTGAAGAACTACTTACGGAAAGTACGAGTCCGTAGTATGATTAGTAGCATCTACTGTGGTTTGTTTTGTCACCCCTTCTAATATGTGCGCTTGCTCCTCTCCCTAGCTCGCTGCTTCAGAACTGAGTTTCTTGTCGCGTTATATGCAAATGATAATGCATTATGGATTAGCTGCCCATCAAATTGCCGTCCGCGTGCCCGTGCAACACAGCAGCGAACACTTGATGTAACAGCTGATCATCTCAGTGAACTTGGCCTGGAGATTACACCGGACAAGTCGACAACCATAGCTTGCCATTCGCGATAACGTGTCGCTCGCAATATGAACCACTTGTGCCTCAAGGAGATAGCTAGAAATTTGGCGCTACAACATCGTTTCTAAAGTGTCATGATTGACGGTCGTATTCCTTCGAAGCCTGCTGTAAAGTCTCTAAGACAAAATGACGCAATCAACTCTAAAATTTGTAATGACCGCGGCCAAGGTATATATGATCATGGCTGCTCGAGCTGGGGGAGATCAAGCCCTGCATATCCTTCAGGTTTCTAGTATTCTGTATGCTTTACCACTGCTGAACGCGACACTTTGCTTGACGTTTCAGCTGTAACGCGACTGTTGCATTACCTTCTGAGTACCATTACCACTCTACCCACCTGCTCACGGAATTACAGCTTGTTCTCTTCAACCTACATGAAAATGAATGGGAATTGAGCAACTTCAAGCGCCTTCGCCGGTCACCGGATGGACAAGACCTCCTTGCACACCTCGATGGCACAGCAAAAATGGCAGCAATGTTCTGTAGCATTCTTGGGCATGACACCTAACGCTAAGGATGTAAGTGCATGTAGTTCAGTTTCCCGTACGCCTCTCTATCCCTAGTCTCCACAAATCACTGCGACTTTCTGTACAGATTCTGTCCGTGGTAGCTAAGCCCTTTTTACCTAGCTGCATAATACTGTGGTCAGGTGTATACGTACACAGATGTATCAATTCCTAACAACGATGAAGGCGTATTTGCCGTGTGCTTCCTCGGAACATCGACAAGAGGTGTCCTCGATATAACATATGCAACAATAACCGCTTAGTTGCGTCATAAACGTATATCATAGACGTAGCGTTAAAATACGGATTGTAGGGTTGTTCTCCCGAATGACTCCCACGTCCCTCTTAGTAACCTACAGCAGCCCGACAACAGCCGGCCTTTAATGTGTCGCATTTCCTCCATCGCTTGTGTGATTGCATCTCGCGGGGCCTCCTTATTCAGTGAAAGTGTATACTGTCGCATGTGGGTGTTCCCGGAAATGAAGAGGCTGGGGTTCATGAGTACAACACTTGTCCAGAGGTGACCTGCCATCTCCGTAATGCTAATCCGCTGCCACTTTCTCTGACCCACTGAATCTCAGCCACCAAATAATTTCCTCCGCGAGTTCGTGGGCGCTGCTCAACTTGTTTTCTGCTACTTAAGCTTTGCATAGCGTATGCTGTGGTGGCCAAGTGGTTCCACTTACAATGACGATATCCAAGCGTATCACGTGGTGTTTTTTCGGAGCCGCAGAGACGTTTAGCCTGGGCGTTCCCTCACATAATGCGCACAGTGGTGCAGGTTTATGAGTTCTACTGATTACTGGGCTTCCCCTGTGCTACACTGGACGACATTCTCTTTCCCAGTGGTCGTGCGTTTGGACGTGGCCAAGCTCACAGGGCCCTGCTATCATTTCTGAAGGCGACACATTTGGACTACCTGCTGTAGTCACCACTGAAGTGGTCTAATTTTGTTCGATTTTCTGGACCACTTGCAAGGCAGTTGACTGTCGCATTCTTGTGTGTAACGCAGACAAGTGTCGTTCTCGTGTTGTTCTCCAGGATTTGCGTATTTTGTTTTTATATTTTTATTAAGACCCCTTTTATTTTTATTCTCTCTCTTCTTCTTCAACCAATATCCTTTTTCTATGTACATTTTTATTCTTGAACAGGTAAATATTGTGCCCCTCCTGGTGAAAGTTGCGAGGCAGCTGTTTCTTTCCTTCCTTCCTTCAGTGATCGTTTTATGTCTGTATCCGCTATTCCGAAATGATCTTACTCTTTGTTTGCAAGTGACATCAAGCTTTTTAAATCAAATTCACGCTGTTGATGACTACCGTATCCTGCACTCCGACTTGTTTTCTTTTTCTGAACGGTGTAGAGAGAATGTCCTAACCTTGAATTCCGCTAAGACCAAAGTTGTGACGTTCACTTACAAAACAGCAAAAGTTCTGTTCACTTTATTCTGAGGATTTTGTTCCGTTGTGAAAGATCTTCGAGATCAATTATCTCGGTGATATTTTGCACAAGCGCCCACTGAACATGTCGCGATGCGGGGTCGGCAATACCTCGGTTCTGTTTGTAGTATATCAGTATACTTCAATTTTCCAACACATTTTCTCAAGTTGTACACAACACTCTGTCTTCCACGACTTTAATATGCGTCGTTCGTCTGGGATGGCAGCTGTAAATCCAAGAGTGACATCACAGAACGGGTCCCTAAAACGTTTGCAAGCATTTAACGTCATTGCTTTGCTAATATCGGTCATGGACCGTGCTCTAGCAGTGTTACATTATCGTCACTACGATATACTTGTTGCCGACGTGATGGCGCTTACCTTCTGTTTCCGATCAAGCTTCGTGGTATATTCTCACCTACCCCAAACCTCTCTGTTGCATCGTGCTTCGAATTCCACGGGAAATTACCAGGGAGCATAGACCTTTCCATGTTCTTGCCTACCATAGCGAACACTCAACTGTGCATTGAATACAATCTTTATAACACTTATTTTGGGAACCTAGATACATTTTTCTCTTTATTCAGTCATTGTTCTTTCCTGAGCTTCGCATTATTGTATGTTAGTAATTTTCCCACACTGTTCAATTATTTTGGTCCTTCGTTTTGTTCAGAACTTAACCCTGATGTTTTGTTGGATGTAAACTGTTATTATTCGTAGTTGTCGTTTTATATTTATTCTTTCTGTGTTTTTTATTATGTTATGCCAAGTGCTTCCTATATTTTTTCACATTCTTCCTCGTTTTTAGGCGTATTACTAGCGGTTGGCGTTCTTTTTTTTTGCTTGATGTCTTTTTGTCTGTGCGTCAGCACACCCTAGGTTGGTTCATGGGCACGTTAAATAAACTACTGACTTCGGTATGTGGAAAAATAGACTCATACTGTAATATCCGACAGTATACTTTCTCAGTTCCAACAACGCAGTAAACAGCCGATATCATCAGCACGCTTACAGTCTGCATAACACTGCCAACGCGAACCTGCAACTCCATCGTCGCCATTGCGGCAGCAGCACAGAATCCGCACGCAGCACAAGTTTAAATCTGACTACTGAGAAACTGGCACGCTACAAATACCGAGTCTACCGAGATATCGAGGCCTGATGAACAGTACGTACGCGTTCCGTCAATCACATTGACCATTAAGGTACTAGTACACCATTTATTCCAGTCTAGGTGCGCCTCTATTCTAGGCTGATTGCCAAGAAACGGAGAGCAAACAGTTTCTTCGGATTTAAACGCGCGGCGAAAGAAATGTTGGCAACATAAAAATAATTGCCTTTCCTTCCTTTCAACGGCTTTCAATTCCAGTCGTAAAGCATTTTGCATGACAGAATCATTCATCGAATGTCCATTCCCATGTCACATGTTAATTGCTGTCATCGTCTACATCGGCGTCACTTGATTTCTAGTCACTTTTCTTCCTCACTTCTTTATACCCATCGTCATCCACTGTGTTTGAATTTAGCACTAGCATTTCAGAGATCTCACGGGTGTCCTACAATTGATCCTTAATTCTTCTGACTATTTTTCGGCATTTATTGTATGACGAATTGATGGCCTAAAGAAAAAATGTACTCCCAACAGACGGTAGATTATTTTTTTTTCTTTTTTTGCTTTTACATACATACAACACGCCCGAGAGAGAGCTCGATAGGAGAAATGCATGCAATAGAGAGAGACACTTACAATTCTTTGGGGGTGAATACGACTGGGCGCATAAGGCAAGGAAATAACTAATGGAATTCGTAGACAAGCAAGTTTACATGCTCAACTACGAAGGCCGTGGTGGTATATTGGGCCATTAGAGTGCATGAGCAGTGGTACCGATCCAATGCATGTTGTAGGGTAACAGCGCCGACTACTCCGTTTTCTAGAATGACCAATTTCGACTTTTAAAGTGAAGCATTTCTTAGCCCATTTTCTGTGGTTTCAAGGTATCTTTGACCTAACCTCTATCGATTGCGCAGGTACACATTGATGTCAAGACTTCGCGTTCCTGCAACTCTTGGAAATCATGCCACCGGATATATATAATCTTGTATGGGCTTATATAGTGCCTAATTCGGACCACATATACAGCACGCTTAACTCTCATGAATATCTAATAAGCCCCAGTTGACTGTGGCGTTTCAACAAAGGTTGTGCAGTTCATGTTATTTTTGTTCACTCACGGGACTTATTACGTGTGCGCATAGTACCAAGCGATATAAAGGCGCGGAAATCGTCGCACGTGGTATTTTGACAGTAGCAAGAGCTGTTGCGTCTCGCATATTGCTACAAAAAGGTTCGCTAAACTACTAGCCAATCAGAAAGATTCAGTTCACGTAATCAGACGTATATAAAAGAGATAGCAGAAGACCCGTTCTCTCAATTGCGAATGGCGCCCCTCGGAAGATCCAGACAGCTGCACAACAAAAATAAACATAAAGAACAGAAGGCAAAAAATGACCCTAGACCCTATACGTTTAGACATGTCGTAATCTGTAAATACAGAGGATTGCACATTGTACATACCATGGGATGTGTTTCAATGTTACCGTTCTACAAAACTAAGAAAGTTCCGCTTACATGGACAGACACCACTCCCCCCCCCCTTCTCGCTTCACAAAGATGTGTTCTGCCTGAGTTGTTCAAATCTTTTTTTTTATTTCAGATATTGAAATTTATAGGCGGTCGTACCAACGGATGTTGGTACAACCGCCTATTGCCCTTCGCGTCAGCGAGCGTCGTCAGACGAAGTGTGTGCCGTCCCCCCCAAAAAAGAACTAAGGCCTCGCGAAGTCTGCTTGACAGTTTATTAATATTCTTGGTAGCAGGTACAACTTTCTTACCGAGCTTGTGTCCCTGCTTACAGTACTGAAGCTCAGATGTAGCGAGCTAGCACAGCTCGAGCTTCTTGCAGACTAGGACCTCGTATTCGTCGAATTTCATCTCCTGGTCTTCGTGCGCTACGTAGAGGACCTTGTGGCTGGGCTGCACCTTTCCAACGAACACGTTGTCCCCGCTCTGTGCGCGGCCGATGAACAACTGCTCGCCGTCGGACGTGCTGCCGCCTTGCAAGGCGCCACTGGGCACTTCTCCTTCAGTGGCTGGCACCCAGTCCAATTTTTCCGGGGTCTCCGTCGCCAAGCACTGCGCAAACAACAGTTGACACGTTTACGCGCGCATCCACGTGTACATGGCCTTCACACGCTTCAGCGCGGAGCTCCATGGGACCAGCCAAGAAAGAGGTGGACCCTACTCCGGAAGTCACAAGAAACATGTTCCTATCCATGATTACACTCTGTAACTTACATGCTATTACCGGGTTCTGTGATTGGCCTCCGCCTACGCATTTGTCCTAATGCATGCCGTCTCAGTTCCACGTGCGGGTGCATGGTAACGTTGGCTGCCGTGTTTACTACCAGCGACTCTATCATCATATACTTTGCACTATCCGGATCACTAAATGGTACACAACCAGCTAAAGAGGGAAAATGATGGCGCTTTCGCAATGAATTAACTCAGGGATTACGAGCCTGCCTAGACGACTCATCTGACAAGTGCAGCTAAGTGATTCTTCTCACTTGAGGCTTCTCTTGTGAGGCAGGTCTAAACAAGTCATTGGAGCACTGACCTGGTTAATTAGTTTAATACGCTTGTGTCAACTGGCTCAAGTATGTGCGCTTAAATTTCTCCATGCAAATGTCAGGGTATAGGTTCTTCGTGCAAAATGTAAGCTACAGTGTGGAGCCGTCGTGGACGTACTCACGGTTTCCATCGCCTGTTTCCTTACACGTTTCCGCATTTTCTTCACACTTGAGTAATTTCTCGCTATGGATACGCAGCTACCCTATACGTGAAATTCGGGCAGTGAGAAACAAGAAAGCAGTTTTTGTTAACGGCCGCCTGCACTACAGCCTCCACAGCACATTCAGTGCCTATATTTTGACCTACGAAGTTAAGAACCAGGTTTGGTTCTGTCTATATTACATGCTGCTTTATAAATGATTCATTTCAATAATAATGAGTGGAAAACAGAATTTAAAAAAGAAAAACGTTTCATTTTCTCCAAGGTAGAAGCAAAAAGCAATGCCTCACCTGGTAATCCTCGTGCGAGTGCGCCTCGCCCGCCCAGCTGACGTAGCAGCAGGCGACGTCGGGCTGAGCCCAGCCGATGAGCGTGTCGCCTTCGTGCACCGTGCGCGCGACGTACACTTTTTGGCCGTTCAAATCTCCCGCGCTCAAAGCGTGGTAGGGCAGCCGGTTCTGGAAGCACGTCACCCACTCAAAGCACGGCTGGTACTTGGTCACTGCGCCACAAAGATCACGCAGAATATGAAGGGCCAGCCGTTGCGCAAACATGCCGCCATGCAAAAGGGACACATGTTTAACGCAATCAAATAAAAGCATAGATTCTCCCTGCAAGGAGCAATCGGCTGCTTCGACTTCGCGGCAACGATACCTTAATTAAAGGAAAAATTTAATTTGAAGTTATGGCGAAGAAAAGAAATTGCGACGAACAATGCCGAAACAAATCACCTTCTCCGTGTGCGCTCGCCCCTGTCCCGGCGTAAACAGTGTCCCATGAATCCATCATAACCGTGCTGCCGAATCTGAAAGCTTTATTTTTCGCTCACAGGGCGTCCATTGAAGTTCGACCACCCTGAGACGCGAATTGTATTTTAGGTTAGTGCAGGCAAATGCCAGGAAATAAGAGGAGATTTTTCCACCGCCAATTCAATCGCGTGTTTTTTTTTTTTTTTTCGCCAATTCGAGCAGACGCACCGCGCTTTTTGCCAAGTACAATCGGCGCGTGAGACAGCATGTGCTTCGCGCAAAGGGCTTCGAGCAAGGATTCTTTTTCATCGATGGAAAAAAGAAGTGGATCGCACGAGCCCATACGCAAAGCCCGTGGGAGAACGGTTAATAGGCGACTTATCCGGGACCTCTGCGAGTCGGATAGCAGTGACGATAGAAGAAACAGTCAGCCTTCATTTCACGGCTCTACTATGGAGGACCTAATCTTCCCGCAGGGTCACTAAATTTTTAGGAGAGTGTTTCACCTGCTTCTGAAGCTTCGTGAAGGCACCGATCTGTTCAGCGAGTAATGGCGTTTAGCAAGTAATGCTTAAAGTATCGAGTCACTTAATGTAGTATGCTGAAAGGGTAAAGGGTGAACGTGGTGAAGTGATAGTCTTCTACCTCTACTTCTTATAATCGCCTTCCTATGTCTTGGTAACGGTTAACCTACTCACGCTGCAATTGACTCTGTGGCATGCTTATCCTCGCACTTTAAAAGGAGACACTCGGATGAAGCAATGGCCAGCGTGTCTTTGCAGAGCTAGATTCTCGCGTAACTAACGCCATCCTCATCAACATCCTCCCCTGGGCAAATTCGTATGAATTCACTTTTGAAGCTTCCGATGCTATAAGACGAAGCCAGAAAATGTAGTTGATACACCTTAGAGTGCTAGATGATGAGGATGATCCTTCAAGACAGGGCATGCACTCACAGCGGGGTATGGGCCACGAATCGGATGGATTGTACGTATGCATAATTGCCCGAACGAATAAAGAACTGGGAAAAGGTAGAACTGAGAGCAAACAACTATTGTGGAATTGAAAAGTCAGATCAGATGGGTGGATAATTACATTCAAAATAAATAAAAATAATCTTCCTTAAAGGTTTTCTTTTCTTTCGTCTTGCTCTAGTCCTTGCACGACTTCAATGATGAAGTAATATGCAAGGAAATATACCACTAGAAAGCGTATAGTCTGACATAGAAGCAGCTTAAATTCGTATTCCGTATGGTTGTAATTTTTTTCACTTAGATTTTTTTTTTGTTATGATCAACCAAGTAGCCCGACACCAGGTTTCCCTGAAGCATAAGACGCTACAGACACTCTGTGTGAAACAACTTTTTTATGCTCCCAAGGGTGTAACTGAATTTGTCGCCAGACGAGCACCCTTAAGGCATCAATAAAGTCATTCTTACAGAGTCAGCCCACATAGGTAGTGGTTCAGGGACCAAATTCACAAAACGTTCTTATGCTAGAATTTCAGGTAACAGTAAATTCTAATCTTGATTCTGTACATATTATGAACAGCACTTACGAACGAAAAGGTTTTGTAAATTTGGCCCCAGAAGGATTCTAAGGCCGAATTCACAAAGAGTTTTGTTCGTAAGTTTTCTTTGCCATTAACTGGTCGCCTTCACTAATAATGTGTCCAGCATCAGGAATGGCGGGAATTCGCTTTTACAAACACTTCTAAAGCAAGAGCTTTTCGTGAATTCGTCCCCGGCTTCATTGCTCTAGTCAATACTTGCTGGAAGGCTGAACCCAAATTTCTCCCGCTGAAGTTCTCTGCAAAAGGGCTGCTACATTGATGTCAAAGACTATCAGCAAATGCTTTATCCCGAAAAGAAAATGACACACGCACTACGGTAACGACCGATTTAGTCTGACTCCTTGTTTGATGATCAATATTTTCCTTATTTAAGGCGACCAAACAATACAATTAAAGTAACATCGTATACTCCAAACATCGTAGTCCGCAGCGGGTTTTGTAAGTATTAAACCTCAATTTTTCTCGCATTCTGCTCACTCTGAAAGAAAGAAAGAAAGAAAGAAAGAAAGAAATAGGCGATAGCAATTTCATTATTTTAGGCGGGTTTTTTTTTTTTTTCTCAGCATTGCCGTTCAGTTGGTGAATGGCATCGTGAAGTCGTTCTTGTGCTTGCACTAAATTTTCAGGCGTACAACAGGATCGACTTTAGTTACTCGCATGAGGCAGCTAAATGCCCTTAATCAGGGCTAATACTATTCTTAACTAAAAATTCGCGGCGCCGAAACTACGCTGAGCCCTGCGAGAACCTTAATAAAATGTAAAAGCGTCATTATAAAACATGTAAGCACGTTATATCTACTGTAACCCTTTCAAGTAAAGTCTAGTGTTCTCGTGGTGTGGACTTGATAGGTCCTATAACGTGATACTGTATGATATGTCTACATACGCTGGCGAGGCCAACCTGGCTTTGCTTATGAGGACAAAGTGTTCATTAATGCCCTGAAGCGGGTGTTAACACGAACTTTATGAATAATTTTTTGTTTCTTTGGGGGTTATTTAACCAATCTGTCCAAGTCTCATGTTTCCTATCTTCTACGATGCCGGTGCGGAATTACGTTTGAATTATCGTGGTGTGCTTTGTTTCGTTGCTTTTTCGAGCGCTCCTTCCAACGAGTGCTACCTTTGCTCTGTAGGTGTGAACACTCTGCCAAAAGTTTAAAGGTCGCTCCTAGTACGACTGCTTCTGCTCGATGCCGAGCAGTCGGTCTTGTGTAGTGTTGCCGCTCTTCTAGCTGCATAAATATAAAGAAACTCAGTTCATCTCTCTATATAGTTATCTTATGCGCGATAGGGGCTCAAAAGTATCCTTTACATGGTCTCGAAACAGTTGTTACCACCCCTGGAGCGACCTTAAACCTTTCGGCTCCGACGATACTTAATCAACTCTGCGAGACATATATATATATATATATATATATATATATATATATATATATATATATATATATAGGGGCCCGATTTTTTTATTAGTCATATCATAAGAAGCCAACAAATACTGACACCAAGGACAACATAGGGGAAATTGCTTGGGCTTAATAAATGAAATAAAGTAACGATAAATTAATGGAAATGAAAGTGGATGAAAAAACAACTTGCCGCAGGTGGGGACCGAACAACAACCTTCGCTGCGGCAGTTTATTCATCCTAATTTATCGTTTCCTTATTTCATTTAGGAAGCACAAGTAATTTCCCCTATGATATATATATATATATATATATATATATATATATATATATATATATATATATGTGTGTGTGCGCGTGTGTGTGTGTGTGTGTGTGTGTGTGTGTGTGTGTCTTCACTGCTGCTACGGGGCCCAAGGTAAGTGAATTGAAAGAGTATTTGTCGCAAAATTACCAACACTCGGTTTTATTCTAGAGTTGAGGGGCGCTTGGCGTAAGCCGCCTGCCTAGTTCCGTACACAATATGGGAGTTCGAATTGTAGCGCTGTAAGACCCGAAGGCTCCCTATCCAGCCAACTCCAGATAGCCCCGTGGTCGCATGAGTAAACAGTACTTTACTGAAAACTAAATCTCATTAAATAAGGTCAGAGGACAAAAAAAAACTAAACACCAATATTTCAAACTGCAAACAGAAATCTTGCAATATTCTTGTCAGTTCCGACTGATGGTGAACATACGGCGCTTACTGCATCCATTATGGTTTTATTGTTACTTTTTGCTTGTTTTCGTGCCACCGTGCCAAAGATTGTGCTATAGCAAACTCATCAATAAGCCCATCAAAATGCCGTTAAGTATTCATAAACCGTGTTTACGTGAATGTGACAGTTTAACATGTCGTATTTCTTAGCAGATCGCGGTCATATTATGCGACAGTGTTTACACGTGGTGGATCGCCCCTCGTCCGAAACCAGCCGGAACCTGTTTCTGGCGACGGCATTTTACCAATGTGTGGAGGAGAGCACACGCCGGCAGCCGTCGAAAATTTCCTCTCTCTCAATGCGAGACATCACCGTTCGCATGCACCCCATGAGACGACTTACCCGTTTCGATCTACCCTAGATCTCCCGGCGCATTAATTCTATTTGCCTTCCTGGAGCACTGTCGCCGCTTACAAGGGTGTGATGCGCTATAGAAGTGCTCGCCAGTGTCGATTTCATGCAAATGCCGCTATAATGAAGCGGGCATGTTAGACTGGTCGTTGCAGTTCTGAGTACTTTACGTATTATTCTTAGTGCATATGTTGCACCCCCCCCCCCCTTTCTGGTGCTTTTGCACTCCGCCCTTGTATCTCTTGATGCGCTGACAAAAAGCTCTGTTATGAAGTTTTGCATTTCCGCTTCATTTTTCCTCTTAAAGAAAGGGCGCTAAATGGTTATATATGTGCTATATCGAAAGACAAAGAATATGAATCAAAGACGAAGAAAAGGAAGATTGTCTATTATAGCTATAGAAATACATGAAGAGGAAGGACCGGCACTGAAGTTAAACCATTGTCGTACCCAGTGGGCTACACTGTACGCTTGCGTTGGGAAAAAAACAAGAAAGAAAAGAAAGAAAGGAAAACAATCACAAAATTATAATAAATAAAAGGCCACTAGTGTGAATGCACTGGCAGAGAAATTCTTGCTGATAGTCACAGCTGTCCGTGCAGTTGTGACTGCACGGACAGCTGTGTAAAAGTGTAATAAAGTTTTCGTGGTCTTGGGCACGCGAGGGTGCTTCACCCCAGGTCATACTATCTTCTCCTCTGAGGGCTGTCAAATGACTAAGATTAAGTCGCTATATTTTTATAGTATAATTGGGCCCTGGCTAGCATCATCACAGATATTAGCATTGGTAAAATGCGTGAGTGCGAAACAGTGTTTCTTTCGCGCGCCTAACTTCACACGATATATTTTGCTTAAACGTGCGACAACAGACGTTCCGATTTTCAGGAGACTCCGACTCTTACATAAGCCATCTCTTATACGTTCATTTTAGTTTGTCACTCTACTCAAACATTTAAATATGGAGGACTGTGTTCCTTCTCCGCGTACATAAACTGAACCCTGCGCGTAGAACCTTTAAAGAGAGCTCCGTGCTCCGTTCGACTCTTTCACCCGGTACCGACGCCGCATATTGCATTAGATCTGCGTGTAGTTCAAGTCTACACAATTTTTACGTTGTGCAAAGAAGGCGAAAGAAACTAACATCCACTGTTTCGTTTTACGTTCTTTTTGTCCCTCTTCCTTTTTTTCTTTTCATCTGCACCAAAAATAGGCCGATTATTACGCGCATTCTGCTCACTGAATGGCGAAATGCTTCCCATGCCATGATAGCTTACACGCTAGGCGTCGTCTTAACTCAAAGCCGTCAGCGCGTATCTGAAGAAAGCATCAGGAAATGAAAATATCTCTGCACGTTGAGACTATGAACATGCGTGATTTGACGGCCTATGGCGTCCTACACATACCGTCGTAGTCGGTAGCCATGGTCGGTGCGGTGCGCTCAGCAGATCACAGGAAGTCACTTCTGTCGAGTTGCGGAGAGAAGACACCGGCGCCGTCATATATACGCTTGAGATATCTCAGGTAAGGACGCCCCGGTCAGCAGTGTACGTGATAAGCTGGCGTGAAGCACTTGTGTGGGCGTACGCGTCGGGGACGATAGCGGCACAGCGAGGAAGATAATAAAAAAAAGGGGGTGTGTCTATTCTGCAAACTGCAGCAGTATCCCTTCGGCGTCTTCGCGGCAAGGTACAAACGCACTTCTATATCAGACACCTTTGCCGTCATAAATATTATCGAGCAGCAATGCAAGATATAGTACGGCTAGACATGTTGCGCCCGTTGGCCGCAGCCGAAAAGAACTGGCACCACGAGTTGTTAAGCAAAAAAACACGCATCTATAAGCATAGCATTTCACCGTAACGTATCGCGATACCAGGAGAAGTATGCATGCAGCCAGCGTTAGCAGTAAAATCGCACTAGAACCCTTAGAGAGCATGCATGCATGTCGAATCTGCGTAATTCGATGGTTCTGTGTGCGATATTGTTCATTATTTGAGGTTGCCCCGTGGTATGGTGAGGGTCTGGTTTAGGCTACATAACACTGCGAGCACTCAACTCTTCGCCCTGGCAAAGCCCTCCTCCAGAGGCTCAACAATAGACCTCGTTGTCGCATTTATGTGGCACCGAGATGATTTGACAGAGAGGTAGCGGATTGATTAGCCTTGGTTGGTATAGGACATTAATTGTGAACTGTGCATCCCTGGGTTACTCTCCAAGCACTCCACGCGGTCATCAGAGGCAAGCTTTTTGGTGCTTGAGCATCTAGGCACAATTTTCTAAGATTATCTGCGACTGAACACGGACAAGTCAGTCAACGTGGTCGAAGGCGCTGGTCGAACGTGGTCGAAAGAGTTCCAACTGCAGCATGTTGGAACTCTTCCCTTGTGGTCGCATGGTCAGGCCTATTACATCTCCTGTCTCATCGACAATTACAGAGGGTGCTGCTATTAAACCTGCGCTACGCAGGCTCGACCGGTGCGCTACACAGAACACCTTCGTTTTGACGGACTTAAAACCTGCACTCCTTCAACTCTGCCGTGGCGATCTTCCTAACAAATGTTGTCGGAAATCACTGCCATTGATCAAGAATTTCAGAAGCAAGGAATGTAATCTTGTTTTCCAGTTGATACGTTCCCATCTTGGCAGTCCTGGGGAATGAAAGAGCGGGTGCTATTGTTAAAGAAGCGCTCATGAGGCCACCAACAGTCAGAGCACCGATCAACCACCTTTTCCCAAAAACCATGATTCGTAGTCAGTTTCGGTAACTTTCGACCCCGCAACATGAGCCGTGTGTAGTGAAGGGGTTTAACCAACTCCAATTGATAGAATATGTATAGGATCGACTTGCACTCCAGCTTGGGCGCTCAAAAGTGGGTGAGGTACTCCTCTGCTATGCACAGAATGTCAGAAAAGTGGTGGCGTTCACTGAAGCATCTTGAGCTCTGGTCTTGCTAAGCTGTCCCTGTTCAGCACTGTGGCGTAGATACCACGATGTATCCATGAGCTTTAGCGAAATTTTGGTTGAGTTTGCTGTATAAATTGATGCTACAGCGTTAGAAGAAAAAAATTGGCAGAAACCAACGAAGATGCCTGCCAAAGTTAGCGATAGCGTTCTTTTGTAACCTGCTGCATGTGCCCATGCTATCCATGAATCACAAAATCTCATGGGCACTTCAGCAGACATACGAAGTGGCAATCTCGCCGCGAACCTCAGTGCATAGTTAGGATCCTGGCTGCAAGTTGGTCTCAATGGCTATCCATCTAGCGGCCGCGCTCGATGAGGTGTCTGTTGCGGTTGGGACGTTATTACTTTAATATATTTAAGGCTACATATCCCTTGTGTCACCCTGGCACATGAGTTCTAGAGTATTGACTGAGAATGCCCTATACCAATATCACATACGCAGTGCCGAAGTTGTCGGTTCGGGCACGCACGCAGTACCGCATGCCCAGTGAACCAAGTTGCCTACTGTATGCCAGATAACAGCTAGCAGCAAGAAATCTATTTGAGAACATACCCATGGGGGGGTCCATGTTGTCTGCTCGGTAAGACAGAAGCACATACTTAGCGATCCAAGCTAGTACGCTACTTGGGTTACTGGGTATGTGCCACTGTTTATTGTGCGAGATCGTCCAACCATCCAAAGTCGCCAAAGCAGCTCAAGAGCTTTAAAATCGTTGAAATTGTGCGTACTTCGTGCTTCCTTCTTTCTCATAAACCCTCTTCAGCCAAAAGAATAATGTAACCTTGCGTCATCCACTTGGAACCCATTGCCTGCCGGTATTAAATACCTAACATAAAGCACCAATGAAAGTAGACGACTGTGTTCCCTGGCAGCTCTCAATTAGGCCTCACTAATCCATCCACCATATAGAAATTCCGCTGTCTGCCAAGTAATATGAATGAGCTAGTAACAGCGGTAGTTTATTTCGAGAGCGGGAAACGTGTATTAAGTTATAACAGTTGTGGCGACGAGCGACCACGTAGACCGGTAAAGTCTCGGGCTATCACGTGAGAGGAAAAACTGACACTCGATCTCTTAGCGTAGCATTCTTTTAATGCCCGTTTGGAACGCTAGCCCGTGCCGGAGCGTACCAGCCGCTCGTGCCTCGTGTAGACGCGAGCGTCTACGTAATTCTCATGCGACGCCCGATGCTGCTGTCGGTACAGAGGGCTCCCCCCCCCCCTAGAGAGGAGGAAAATTCGACGAGCGATGTAAAGTCCACGTGACGCGGCGTGTCTTGGCGTTGGTCCTGGGTGTCACATACGGAGGCGGCGTCGAAGGATGCAGCAGGGTTGCGCCACATATTAGTGGAGCCGATGGCGCGGGTGCTTCAATGTAGGCGGGTTTGAGACGTTCCAGGGCAATTGTGTCTGAGCGGCCATTGACATTCACGACAAAAGTCGTCGTACGACGCTCGAGAACACAATATGGCCCGGAGCAGTGTGTCTACAAAGGTTTCCGCACGGCACAGTTACGCACGAAAACGTGCGTAGCAGAGGTGAGTGCGGGAGAAACGTACGGAGACCTTGCTTCTTGCGAAAGTGTAGGCACGGGGCGTATCTGGTTGAAGAAAGCTAGCAGTTCGGCAACGTAGTCGGCAGGAGATGGCATAGGTGTTTTGGTGGTGGCTACAAAGAAATCGCACGGAAGGCGTACGTGAGTGCCGTAGACTAGCTCAGCACAGGAGCAACCTAGGTCGCTCTTGAGTGCGGCTCTGATGCCAAGTAAGACGAGGGGCAAATGCAGGACCCACCTCTCCGGCGATTCATGCGCCATAAGGGACGTCTTGAGATGCCAGTGAAAACGTTCAACTAGTCCATTGGACTGCGGGTGGTAAGCAGTCGTGCGAAAACGTGTCGTTCCGAGTAGTTTGAGTAGCTCGTTGAAGAGTGCTGAGTCAAACTGCCGACCGCGATCGGTGATTATTGTGGATGGGCAGTCGAGCCTTGCGATCCATGTAGACATGAAAGCTTCTGCAACACTGGGCGCTGAGATGTCAGATGTAGGTGTATCTTCTGGCCACCGTGTATAGCGGTCGATGCATGTCAGTATGTACCAGTAACCTTTCGAAGGTGGGAGAGGGCCGACGAGGTCCAGGTGTACGGTGTCAAAACGAGCATCCGGTGGAAGAAAAGACTTGGCAGGCGGTAGGGGTGACGCTGGATCTTAGAGCGTTGACAGGACAAACAACAGCGAACCCAATCGCGAACTTGCGCGTTTAGCCGAGGCTAAACGAAACGACAGGAAAGAAGCTTCTGTGTCTCGCGTATGCCAGGATGCGACAGTTTGTGCACGGTTGCGAATAGACGTCTGCGAAGGGATGCCGGAATGTATGGTCTAGGTGTGTCGGTAGAAGTGTCGCAGACGACGGACGTACCATCTGGGGTCACAACAACATCCTCCAATTTCAGAGACGTTGACGAATTTCGGAGTGTACGAAGTTCGGTGTCGTCGCACTGTTGACTGGCGAGTAACTTGACATCGATGATGAAAGGTTCCGACGTCAACGTGAAAATGGCATTGACGAGACTTAGAACGTCGGCTGGAACGTTGTTGGTGCCCTTGATGTGGCGAAACGTTGTTGTAAACTCTGAGATGTAGGAAAGGTGTCGAATCTCGCGGGACGAGTAACAGGACGCCGAATGATTAGTTGCGGGCACAGGGGGCTTGTGGTCAGTCAAGACGGTAAATGCACGGCCTTCTAGGAAATGGCGAAAATGTTTGATAGCCAGGTAAACGGCGAGTGATTCATGGCCGAACACGCTGTAGTGGGACTGCGCAGGCTTCAGTTTCTTGGAGAAACAGGCGAGTGGATGCCACGCATTGTCGATGAATTGCTGCAGAACGGCCCCAACGGCGGTGCTTCAAGCGTCGGTCATGATGGCAGTGGACGCGTCTGGCTTTGGGTGTCTAAGCAGCGTGGCGTCGGCAAGGGCAGACTTGACTCTTGTGAAAGCGTCGGTGGCCTCTTCAGTCCACTGAAGCACTTGTTTAAGTTTGTTTACCAGCAAAGCGTCTAGCGGAGCCATAAGTCGTGCGCAATCGGGAATGAATCGGCGGTAGAAATTGACAAATCCGAGAAATTGGCGAAGCTCGGTGAGTGTGGACGGTCGGGGAAGGTTTTCGATGACGCAAACCTTGGACGGTAGTGATCCAATGCCGTTAGCGTCGACGATATGACCGAGGAACTCGAGTTCGGGTTGACCGAATTCGCTCTTGGCGGCGTTGATGACAATTCCTTTAATGGCAAGGCGTAAAAACAACAACCGCAAGTGGTGAAGATGTTCTTCTGCGGAAGAGCTTGCGACGAGAAGGTCGTCAATGTATGCAAAAGCGAAAGGCAACCCTCGGGTGACGGAATCGATGAAACGCTAAAAGAATTCACCTGCGTTCCGTGAACCGAAAGGCATGCGGAGAAATTCAATAAGACCGAAGGTTGTGGTGATGGCGGTCTTGCGAATGTGTTCTTCAGCGACCGGTAGTTTATGATAAGCGCGAATGAGATCGACCTTAGAAAATATCGTCGCAGCGTGCAACGCTACCGTGAAGTCCTGAATGTTCGGTAGAGGGTAGCGATCAGGAACTGTAACGTTGTTTTGTGCCCGGTAATCGCCACATGGGCGCCAGTCTCCCGTCTTCTTATGCACCATGTGAAGTGGTGATGACGAATTACTGGAGGAAGGGCGGATGATGCCAAGTTGCACCATGTGTCCGAACTCCGCTCGAGCGATCTTGAGTTTCTCCGGGGACAAACGCCGCGGTCGGAAATAGACTGGTGGGACGGAGGTGACGATGTGATGGCACACGTCATGTTGCACCAGTTCCGTCCAGTCCGGCAGGCGTGTCACAGTGGGAAACTCGCGTAGGAGCGCGGCGAAAGGTTCGTCAAACATGGCAGAAATAGGCGTGGTCGGCGATGTGCCTCATGATGGGAAGCCGGGAATGGATAGCTGGGTCACAAAGTCGATGAGACGGCGTCGTTGGATGTCGACAATGAGTCCGTAGTTGTGCAAGAAGTCTGCTCCAATGACTGCACGACGGATGTCTGCAACCAGGAAAATCCAGCGGAACGCTCGTCGAAGGTCAAGGTTTAGCATGACGGTGCGCGACGAGAAAACCGGAATCCTGGTGCCGTTGGCGGCTTGCAAAACGGCACAGGGGTCGCTTTTCGGTCGGAGCGGTGGGCGAGGAGAATGCTGACGTCAGCTCCTGTGTCGACTAAGAATCGTTGTCCCGTAATTCTGTCCGTCATGTAGAAAAGGCGACTTGTGTGTTGGGCCGGACCACTCGTCGCCGTTAGAGGTCGGCCGGCCTGTTTCCCTGCCAAGCGCAGGGACGCCGACAATGACGGCCGTCGTTTCCAAAACGGCGGTGGTAGTAACAAACGCCAGACGTTGTAGTTGATGTTTCATTGCGGGTGCCCGTGCGTCTTTATTTGCTGGAACTACGGCTGCGTGGGCGACGAGATGACGTGCGGCGATGTTCCGCTCCACAGATGATGCGTTCCAGGAGCACAAGGAGTCGAACGGAGATCGCGCTGCTGAAGAGCAGGGAAGGGTTTGCAAGGCGATCGTATGGTCACCCGGAGACGATGCCGTGGATGCAATGGTTGGGGTGGCTACTTCCATGACTTTGTCGGCCAAAGCGGCAAGTCCTGTAAGGCCCATGGTAGAGGCGGTCGCCAGGACCATCTGCACGTTAGCCGGGAGTCGTTGCAAAAACAATTCGCGCAACAGCGCGTCGTCGATGGATCTCGCGCTGTTTCCGAGCAGCTGCCTCATTCAGTGAAGAAGTTGACTAAGGCGTCGGTCGCCGAGTTCTTCAGCGGACAGAAGCTGCTGGATGCGAGAACGCTGTGAAGGTGCTGTGCGCTGTAGCAGGGCTGCCTTGAGATCCTCATAGGCGGTGGTAGACAATGGGGAGTTCAATAAATCTGCTACCTCGTCAATGGCGGCGGGCGAGAGCGCTGCAACGGCGTAATGAAACTTTGGGGCTTGAGAGCGGATACCAGTGACTTGAAATTGTGATTCGACCTGAAGAAACCACGCCGAAGGATGCTGGTCCCAGTACTGTGGGAGCGATGACCGAACAGGAGGGCTCACCGCCTTCCTCGTAAGGGTTCTAGCCTTTAGCTCTCGTAGCGTTGGTCTGGTCCATGGTCGTCTCTACCACAGGAGCGTATGGCAGTATCCCGTCCGGGGTCACCAAAACTGTGGCGACGAGCGACCACGTAGACCGGTAAAGTCTCGGGCTCTCGCGTCAGACGAAAAACCGACACTCGATCTCTTAGCGTAGCATTCTTTTAATGCCCTTTTGGAACGCTAGCCCGTGCCGGAGCGTGCCAGCCGCTCGTGCCTCGCGTAGACACGAGCGTCTACGTAACTCATGCGACGCCGATGCTGCTGCCACTACACAGTCATTAGTTCAGGCGGATACAGATGGTAATCTTGACACTCGTTATAAAGAAGCCGCAAGGAGGGAAAACACATTCACTATAAGCATTATTTCATTAAAAGCAGAGGCGCCACAATGCAGTCATAGTGATGCAGTAATAGCACTCCGACAACACGTGAGTGCGTAAAAGGTTTATCGAAACAAAGCCGTGCTCCATAGAGGTCGCACGACAGCATTTTTTTCAGAGCAAGGAAAGACGTAAATAGTACCTGATGAGCATTGCTTCAATATGCCGGCAGTATTCTAAACATCCGAGCTTTCAAGCCACCTTACAAGGCACTCCTCAACATGGCACTGCGCTCCAGTTTGTTTGGATGCAAATGAACAATGCTTTGCTTATCGGATATCAAAGATATTTAGCAAGGTGGTTCGGCTACAAGGATGTCTTCATCTGCGCGTACTGGAATTTTTTATTCCTGCCAAAGGATATCAGTTAGTGGGTCCAGCATGTGCATCGGTATTTCTAAATGATAAAAGTTAATACTGCTGACACTTGTGAGCCGCAGTCGCATTTGTGGCTTGTTACACGATACAGACATAGACGCGAAGAGCTGCTGCCTAGTGGCGGAGTAGCCTTCACAGCGCTCTGTTATTGCTGTCGGGGTTGTTTTGTGGTGGTGGTGGTGGTGGTGGTGGTGGTGGTGGTAATTTTAGTGGTAGTGGTGTAGGTAGTGCTAGTTAGAGAGAGGGCTAAGCCGTGCAATCGTGGCCTAGAATTATTCCGCCTGAGCGTCTCTTACAATGTCACTGAGCTATGTCACCATATTCCAGCAAACAAGTGTCTCTTCATGCAAGAAGAAGCGGAGCTAATTAAAACTGCAGCTATCGCTGTGATTGTGCGACCGATTGCGAATGAATAGTGGATTATTTAGCAACACTACTCCGACGCAGGCATCTCACTGACGATGCTGCTACTAGTATTCAACTACAATGTTTTTTTAGCTATAGCAGTAGTACGGGAGGGATTGAAGCCCTGTTCTTCTGGGCTTCAACTTTGCTTTGAAAACAAAATTCGAATTGTGCAACATACATGCAAGGTTGAAAGCAAAAGGCAGAAGTAGTGCATTCTGCTCGTTTACAAATGAAATGAGCATTATTTACCACAGGTAAACACGAGGATGTAAAAGAAAATACGGATACCCAGTGACACGGTTTCGAAATCAAAGAGCCGCAGACAGGAATTACAAATTGGTGCCCTTCTATGCCATCTCGGCTAGCTAGTCAACATGTAACATGCTAGTAGCCAGCCGTGTTAGGAGAAGCCTGATAACAGCTCCTCCCTTTGCCACGTGCGACGAAGCAGAGATAATGCGACACGTTGATCACTGACTCCGGCTCTGCTTTAGAGGAAGCATTGACCTGTAGATAGACACGGCGATTCTGCTGGCCGACTGAGTAAACATGAGAGGAAAAAAGAAACGATTCAGCCGCATCTTGTCCCTCCATATCTATATCTTGAACTCATGTTTGTCAATATCGGTCAAACGTACGCAAAGATGCTCGAGTTTATCTTCAGTGCACTCGTGCGTTTAGTAACAGCCGCTCTCTTACTGTGACCCGTGTCGCCGCATTGGACGCTTGAGTCCGTAGGGCCCATAAGCATTAAAGTAAGCGTAGCCGGCTTAGACGTCTGTGTGTAGAAATGGTGTCTGGTGCACTTTTCTTTAGGGTGATGTACAGAAATAAGGAATATTTGTACATTCACGGTCACTCAGGAGTGCATTTCTATTAGCGATGCAGATCACATTCGGCTTCACAACGATGACAGATCTGTTGCAGGAAGCCAGAATGAGCAAAATAAGTTTCAGAGAACAGCACCTCTTCGAAACTGCTCTTTATTCTTGCCTTTGTCATTTTTTCCTTTAACGCTGAGCATTATTCGAATCCATCTCAGGCTTATTTCTTACGTCGCGTTGGATAGTATGGTTTAATTTTGAACGAAGTGGTGCCAGTGAGTGCACCTCTGTTCTGCGTAACCAAACAATAAATTATTACATACAACATGCATTTAACAACTGAGCTCATATGTATAATCACAAGGATCTCTTAATGAAACAGCCTTATGATATAGATACAATGGCTTGTTTGATTTTAATAAACTTCTTTTATTTGGGCTATCCCATTTTTGGGCCACTGTGCATTTCTAGGCGGATGCTCGGGCTTCTATAGCACGCAATCTTGACTGATAAAGTAGTGCCAGTCAGCGCAACTCTAATCTAAGAAATAAAAAAAATCACAACATAAAACCAGCACGTATATAATGTCGGCTCCCATTGATATATCTAAAGTATTGACCCTTTTCGCGGCGATGTCGTGGGCGCTGCCATGTTTGATCACGGGGTGACGCGTCACTTGCTTGTCTCGACTGCCTCGGTGGCCTCCTAGTTTACAATGTGTGTGTATGACGCCGGTGCGGCCTAGAAAATCTCTCTTTAAGGGGATATAGCAGACGGTGACTGGATGGACGACACTAAACTATGGCCACAGCTTCCGAAAACATGCAAAAGCGCTTTCAGAGGTGATTAAGCTATGTCCGGAGGGTGTGGGCAGCGTAGATGCTGTTTGTTCTAAACGCGGGGCTAAATATGTATTCCAAGCTACCCAAGCTTTCCGCTCATCAATTGAACCAGGATTAGTGTGTTTTGCTCTTCGTTCTTTATTTGGCAAATATCTTGAATCAGCAGCTTGTCACATTTGTGACCCAGTAACTTTCCTCGGTGCGATCACTAGCTGATTAATTTCTGTCTAATCACTCGCGGGTTTGCTCAGTTCCGATAGATTTGTTCTTGCTGCGCGCAAGGCTTGAAACGCAGCTGTTTCATACATTGTAATACCTTGTAGCAAAGACGTATTATCGCTAGTAACTCGCTTACTGTTGTGGACCGTCACGAAACATTCAGCTTGGACCATTCGTGCGCTATCGGTGTAGCCCATCATTTATTGTGCGTGCATGGTGCGCATATATTCAAGTGTGCGCCCATTCACTTATTGAAACGTAGGCGATAGAGTGGGCGTAAGATTTCGTGCCAGTTGGAGTAGCTGTGTGTTGTTAGGGTGCGCGAACCTTACTATGACAGGAAACGCGACTACTCCCTATGTCATTGTTTAACGAGCGGTACTCACTCTTTTCTTTCAAGTTAGCGATACAACGCTGGCGGATGAGCAAATTTCGGCATCCTCGAGGAAAGCCGTACATCTCGATGTGCCGGTAACACGTACGGACAGTTGCAGCAGCGGTCCGCGAACTTGGCCACACAGTTTCATTCCATTCCTTAATATGCCAGTCACTATTTTTGCAGTCGACTACTTCACCCGTCTTGAATTCACGATTCAATCCAGCATGATTGCAAACAGTGCGTTAGCGAAAACTCAGGTGCATTTGCGACAGCTGATCGCCCAGAAGCAAGGTGGAAGCGGTAATGGTTTTGTATTAGTGCGCTGTCGCCGAGGCCACGTGTGGCGTGCCACCGAAAACGCCATCTCGTTTCTTTAGAAGAAAGTGCTCCACGAAAAGGGCCAATTCAGAACTTGATGGTGCCACCATTGATAGTCGAACTTACGGCCATTAGTGAGAGTCGAACCCACGACCTTTGGTGTTAATAAAGGCAAAGTTAATTAAGGCCCTGGAACCCAAGACCTTTGGTGGGAGTCTAACCGTACACCTTTGGTGGGACAAAAATTCAATGGCACCAAAATTGATGGTGCCACCCCTGATGTGCGAACAAACGACCATTGCTGTTAATTAAGACGAAGCCATGTGCCATGTGTGTGTGTATATGAGAATGTATATATATATATATATATATATATATATATATATATATATATATATATATATATATATATATATATATATATATATGTGCGTATATATATGGGCGTATGCGCGCCACTTCTACGGGTGTTTGCACGTGTACGTGTGAATATAACATATCAGTGTACAATATAGTTTTGTGTTGGTCTATGTATATGTAATTTTTTTTCTCGTTCTTCCCAGCTTGGTGCAGTAGTTTCTTTTATTTTCTGTGTTTCTCGTGCTGCTTCTCATTTTTTTCTTGTACGGGTGTTCGACATACACTGCTGTTTTGCCGCTGTTGCCGCTGCCTGTAGGGCCCCAGGCCTCATCAAGCTGCTCAATGAGCAGCTTTTTGTCTGGGGTCCATTTTTCCTTGAGGAAAATAAACACTGTTTCTGATTTCTGATTCTGAAGTTAATGAAAGAGAGAGGGGGGTAAAGGTAAAGTGATAGCAAAGTAGAAATAAAGAAAGAAAGGAGCATAGACATACAATCACAGTCGGTTACTGCCACCGCATACTGTCACCGCACAGCACTGTAGCACTTGCAGCACTATAAACATCTGTTCAGGCTACAGTCGCTTGTCCAATGTTGCCCTTAAAAAGTGCAAAAGTGCCCTCGTCGCCCTCCGCTGCAAAGGTATGTGATTTCGGCATTCTAAAATAAGTTCCTCTGTTAGAGGTCTTTGGTCGAATCGCGCTATCGCGATTTTGAGCGATCGTCTCTGTAAATAGTAGCGAGGACAATCACAGAGAAGGTGTTGAAGAGTCTCCTCGCTACCACAGTCATCACACGAGGCGTCGGCCCATCCGATTCGGAATGCAAAGGACTTAGTGAAGGCCACCCCTAGCCATACTCGACAAAGCAGGGTAGCTTCGCGACGGCAGAGGCCAGCTGGAATGCAAAGGCATAGAGAGGAGCCTAGGTTGAGCAGCCGTTTGTTTTGAAAACTTCATGCGTTCCACAAGAAGAACGTGATATCACGGCTGAGCATTCAAAGTTATCTAGCAGCATCTGTCCTTGATAACGGTATCGGCTCCTCTTCGTCGCCTTGAAGAGCCGACCGAGCAGCGTCATCGGCGTGTTCGTTCCCTATGACGCCGCAGTGACTTTCAAGCCACTGAAATGTCACGTGCTGCCTTTTCTCAGTCAAGGTATGGATTAGTCTCTAATCTCGAATACCAATTGTTCGTGTGGTCCACGCCGCAGGGTTGATAGCAAAGACGGCAGTTCTGCCTTCGAGTCACTGAATATTGACCATCTTCGAGGTTGTTCTTGGCTGACAAGACGAAGTGCAGCGCGAAGAGCTGCAAGTTCCGCAGCCAACGGTGTCGTTGGGTGAAATGTATTGAAACTGATGGTCGTGGCTTTCGCTGGGAAGACCACGGCTCCAGAGGAACACTGGAGAGTTGCCGATCCATCAGTATAAATATGTACGTGTTCGGCTTACCTCTCGTGCAAAAGGAGCATAGTTGTTTAAGAGCCGGTGATGACAGCTCAGAAATTTTCCTGATTCCTGGCACGGTGAGGTGCACTGCAGGTCGAGCCAAACACCATGGAGGAATCGGTGGCTTAGTTGCGGGTGGGAAGCCTGATGGAAGGCGGGTGTAACAATCCAAAATCGTAGCACAAAATGATGCCTGCGGTCATTCTGACGGTAGTGTGGTCAGATGACGGGAACGGGCACGGGCAAAATGCCTAATGTGCACTCTCAACACTTCCACTGCAATGTGTGTTTGTATGGGTTGGTACCAGGCGATTGCAATAGCCGCCACTGTCGATATGCATTTTGGCAAACCAAGACAAACCCTGAGAGCCCGAGCTTGTATAGCCTGTAGAGCACGACCTGTGGTGTTAATGAGGTCAAAGTTAATTAGGGCAGCGGTAATTAAGCTAGACTTACTTAAGACACTCCAACCCACGAGCTTTGGTGGGAGAAAACGAGTAATAGGAGTTAACAACACACTTGAATTAGAATGCCAAATTATTTACTGAATGTGTCATTAGCGCGCAGGCTTTCGCCTTCATCCTCTTTAGCGTATACTAAAGGACTATTGACGTTTTAAAGTGAAGCTGTTAGAAGTTCGCTGGGTTTCTCTTGACGTGCGCAGCTTCGCCGAGCTGGGGGAGAGAGAGCTGAGAGAGAGTGAAAGCAGAGTATAAAAATAGCCTCGTGCAACATAGCGACGCGGCGAGGGTGGGTGTAGCCTAGCGGGGGAGAAAGAGCGGCACGCACGCGAGCGAGGAACGCGGCCCGGATGCGCGCCCTCTCCTGTGGCGCGAGGCAGCTTTTTTACTATTGCTAGTAGGTGCAGCAGGGCGTGGCCTTTCTCGAGGTGCTCGACGTTTCTCCGCATGCGTGAGTAAGAGCGTGTGCGAGAGAGAAAATCTGGGGGCCTTTGCTCGTCGAATATGTGACTTTGCCCAGGCACTACGGTGGAGAAGTTTCTCCACCGTAGTGATGGTATGGCAGATGGGGGTCGAGTTTCTTTGCCCTCGGACACTGGCTGAAACAGGTGAACCAGCGCGCACTGACACCCCATTTGGTGATCGCTGTGTCTAAAGGTAGGACAGAGAGACTTTCTCGCGCGTGCAGCGCTGGTGCTGAGTCAGTCATGCCGGATTATGACTTTGTCGCGCCTTAGGCACTTTACCTTCAAAAAACAGATAAGAAAACACTGATTTTCCCGTGGGAGCAATAGTGGCCGCACTAAAGGCCGGGTCTGCACTCCTGGACTTTTCAGGAGCATTTTTGAATGGTATCCTTTGATTGGAATAAACGCACAGCGCCTTAGCAACCACAGTTTAACGCGATTGTCTGATGTCACGCCGTGAGAATTATTGGCTTTGCGTCTCGTCCACGTTCGCTTAGGTTAGCTTAGGTTTAGGTTAGATTTACGTTAGCTTATGTTACGTTAGGTAAGCGTAAAAGGCGTCAGTGTAGCGCGGCGTATTCTCACAGCGGTTACGCCGTGCGGATTATTGTCTTTACGTCTAGGCCACGTTAAGTTATGTTCTGTTAGGTTAGGTTAACGTTACCTTAGATTGGGTTAGGTTAGGTTAACGTTAGTTAGGCTAGGTTAGCGTAAAAGCCGTAAGGGTGGTGCGGTGTATTCTCGCAACAGTTACGTCGTGAGAGTTATTGTCTTTTTGTCTCGGCGTCGTTAGGTTACGGTAACGTTAGGATAAGTTAACGTAAAGCGTGTTAGGGTGGCGTGGCGTATTCTCACAGCGGTTGCAGGGGCGTCCACCATCACCGGCGCCCTTTCAGCCACTCGCGTTGAACCCCGGTTGCTAAGGCGCTCTGCCTTCTAGATTTTCAATATAGGCGAACCGGCCTTTTCCACAGTCCCTACTGCTTCCACGGAAACATCTGCGATGTTATCACCTGTTTCACCGCGCCGGCAGCCAGCGTCGAAGCGTGAACAAACTCGACCCCGCTCCACAATGCGGGCACGCCTAGGGACAAACACATAGAACACACGCTAAGGAACTCCTTCGTAGTGCCTAGGCAGAGTCGTACATTCAAGGAGTGAAAGCCCCCACATTTTGTCTCTTGCACCCGCTCTTACTGGAGCATGCGCACAAACGTCCGGCGCCTCCGCAAGCGCTACGCACCGCATATTTACTAGCAATTGTAAAGTAGCCACGAGGTGGGGGGTCAGACGAGGTAGGAGAGGCGTTCTGCTAGGGTGCTTCGATGTCCTCCCCGCCCGCCGCTCCATGCAGAATGGAGACAACCGTGGCGTCTACTACGGCGTTGGCCGCGCGAATCGCTGACGCCGTAGTAGACGTATGTATGTGCCCATCCTTGGCCAATTCCCTTGCCCCAGCGCAAGGTAGCCAACCAGACTCCTGACTGGTTAACATTCCTGCCTTCCTTTGATCTCTCGCGCTATTCCCAGAATGGCATGTGCTGGTAGAATCGTATGAATGGTTTGTGCCACATACGGATATTAGAAGCCTTAAATGTATCTGGATATGTGTCGTCCTTTTTACATTCACTTCTCTTCACCATTCTTTCATTAACAAGCAACAAAATGCCTCCTTCTTCCTAGTGAAATCACGGCGTGGACGTCTCACAGGGGCATCCACATGAATTGGTGTTTCCATTATGGTACAGCTTGTGAAAACTAGCGTGTGAACATCAACCTGTGTGAATATACACGTTGCATAGGATGAAAATAAACATAATTTTACGGATTGCACACAGTTGTATAGCCATTTAAGTACTCTTCTCACTAAGGCTTCGCTTCACTTAGATTCCATCATGTGCGTGGATCGGCATATGTATTTTTGTTGTTGCTGCTATTTTTGTTCTCAATGGGGTAGAATCTAACTTTAACTAAGCGTAAGCTGACAGTTCGAGTTAGACTATAACCTGAAAAGGAAGCAGAAAACGAGGAATATCTGATTTTATGCAGCGCACGACAGTCAAGGAGTGCTTGGAGACAACATGAATAACGAACAGCTGCACAACAAGCAAGCAGCACTCTTCAATCAAAGTCGTGCTACTGCAGGAAGATTTCATCGACTTGGTTCGGAAAGCGCACTTGGTGAAGATTGCATGTGAAGCGCCGCTCGAAAATAAAAATGAATGGAAAAGAAAGATAATACAAGAAAAAAAGCAAACACGACAAGTCTTTGTAGGAATTTGCCATCCGTATAGATGGTACGCTTGATTAGATCTATTGACAACCGCCTAATTGATGAGCTGCATTCAATAAGGGACGGCCGTCCAATCAGTCCTATGCGTGGGGTCTATTGAGCAACCATTGTTAAAGTAGAAGTTTCACGTCCTGTAAAAAAACATGCACACGCACGCGCACATACAGACGGACGGACAACCGCGCTTCAAATATTGCATGGTAGCCGAGGCGTCAGGAGCGATAGTTTCGCTGCTGTTACCGTGGCGTCGATAAAATAGTCCAGCATGTTACGATTGCTGGGCCACATTCATAAAACTTTTTATTCGTAAGGGCTGTTTGCCATTGGCCGGCCACCTTCGCCTACATGTCCGTCATCACGATAGTTGCCATATGCTTTTAGGAAGATAATATTTGGGGTTTTACGTGCCAAAACCACTTTCTGATTATGAGGCACGCCGTAGTGGAGGACTCCGGAAATTTTGACCACCTGGGGTTCTTTAACGTGCACCTAAATCTAAGCACACGGGTGTTTTCGCATTTCGCCCCCATCGAAATGCGGCCGCCGGGGCCGGGATTCGATCCCGCGACTTTTAGGAAGAGTGCTTGTGAATGTACTGATTTAACTTATGAGACTTTATGTGCCAAAACCACAATTTCATTATGAGGTACACCGAAGGGCGGGATTCCGAATTAATTATGATTTTTTTTTCGTCAATAAGCACTCTGTTGCATAGGACGGACACCGCATGACAAATTCACAATGAATTACTCGGGCTAAATACCTTGAATAATATGTACTGCTGTGGGTTCAATACAACTAATAAATTAATTCTGTGCAATCTTTTCTTTTTTCATTGATACATCCGCCACACCAACTTTAAGTCGGCGTCGGCACGGTAACAAGTAGGTGGCAAAACGCAAGATTTTTTAATACCTGCCACTTACTACATTGAAGAGGAAAGTCACAAAAGTGCTCCTGTGGTCCCTGCAGCCGATGCCTGTGGTTGCATCATGTAGGTAGTGCGCTTGAGTGCGTGCGGAGATTATTTCTCTACGACCGCACCGGTTCATTAATACCTCTGCTCTTTCTTGAGACCTCAGGATGACTTGAGCGCTGCTGGTCAACCTTATTTCCTTTGCTTCTTCATTCGCTGTATGTTTCCGTTGTTTGGACCATGATTTGTTCCTACATGTGACCATCGTGATAGGCTGCTTTCTTCGGCTCAACAAACGCGCAGGTATATCAAGTTCTATTTGCATGTATCTTTCTCGAAGAATTGCGAACTTTTTTCATATTATACGTACACGAATGCTTAAGTACGTACGCATACATACATACATACATACATACATACATACATACATACATACATACATACATACATACATACATACATACATACATACATACATACATACATACATACACACACACACACATACATTATTCTACATCAGCTGAGCAGGGCATTGTTCTGCAGGGGCTTTTTTGCAAACATGTACGCGGCAATACATGTTATCATCATCATCATCATGAGCCTAGTTATGCCCACTGCAGGGCAAAGGCCTCTCCCATACTTCTCCAACTACCCCAGTCATGTACTAATTGTGGCCATGTTGTCCCTGCAAACGTCTTAATGTCATCCGCCCACCTAACTTTCTGCCGCCCCCTGCTACGCATCCCTTCCCTTGGAATCCAGTCCGTAACCCTTAGTGACCATCGGTTATCTTCCCTCCTCATTACATGTCCGGCCCATGCCCATTTCTTTTTCTTGATTTCAACTAAGATGTCGTTTACCCGCGTTTGTTGCCTCACCCAATCTGCTCTTTTCTTATCCCTTAACGTCACACCCATCATTCTTCTTTCCATAGCTCGTTGCGTCGTCCTCAATTTCAGCAGAACCCTTTTCGTAAGTCTCCAGGTTTCTGCCCCATATGTGAGTGCTGGTAACACACAGCTGTTATACACTTTCCTTTTGAGGGATAGTGGCAACCTGCTGTTCATGATTTGAGAATGCCTGCCAAACGCACCCCAGCCCATTCTTATTCTTCTGGTTATTTCAGTCTCATGATCCGGATCCGTGGTCACTACCTGCCCTAAGTAGATGTAGTCCCTTACCCCTTCCAGTGCTTCGCTACCTATCGTAAACTGCTGTTCTCTTCCGAGCCTGTTAAACATTACTTTAGTTTTCTGCAGATTAATTTTCAGACCCACCCTTCTGCTTTGCCTCTCCAGGTCAGTGAGCATGCATTGCAATTGGTCTCCTGAGTTACTAAGCAAGGCAATATCATCAGCGAATCGCAAGTTGCTAAGGTATTCTCCATCAACTTTTATCCCCAATTCTTCCCACTCCAGGCCTCTGAATACCTCCTGTAAACATGCTGTGAATAGCATTGGAGATATCGTATCTCCCTGTCTGACGCCTTTCTTTATAGGGATTTTGTTGCTTTCTTTGTGGAGGACTACGGTGGCTGTGGAGCCGCTATAGATATCTTCCAGTATCTTTACATATGGCTCATCTACACCCTGATTCCGTAATGCCTCCATGACTGCTGAGGTTTCGACTGAATCAAACGCTTTCTCGTAATGAATGAAAGCTATATATAACGGTTGGTTATATTCTGCACATTTCTCTATCACTTGATTGATAGTGTGAATATGGTCTATTGTTGAGTAGCCTTTACGGAATCCTGCCTGGTCCTTTGGTTTACAGAAGTCTAAGGTGTTCCTGATTCTATTTGCGATTACCTTAGTAAATAATTTGTAGGCAACGGACAGTAAGCTGATCGGTCTATAATTTTTCAAGTCTTTGGCGTCCCCTTTCTTATGGATTAGGATTATGTTAGCGTTCTTCCAAGATTCCGGTACGCTCGAGGTTATGAGGCATTGCGTATACAGGGTGGCCAGTTTCTCTAGAACAATCTGACCACCATCCTTCAACAAATCTGCTATTACCTGATCCTCCCCAGCTGCCTTCCCCCTTTGCATAGCTCCTAAGGCTTTCTTTACTTCTTCTGGCGTTACCTGTGGGATTTCGAATTCCTCTAGGCTATTCTCTCTTCCACTATCGTCGTGGGTGCCACTGGTACTGTATAAATCTCTATAGAACTCCTCAGCCACTTGAACTATCTCATCCATATTAGTAACGATATTGCCGGCTTTGTCTCTTAACGCACACATCTGATTCTTGCCTATTCCTAGTTTCTTCTTCACTGTTTTTAGGCTTCCTCCGTTCCTGAGAGCCTGTTCAATTCTATCCATATTATAGTTCCTGATGTCCGCTGTCTTACGCTTGTTGATTAACTTAGAAAGTTCTGCCAGTTCTTTTCTAGCTGTAGGGTTAGAGGCTTTCATACATTGGCGTTTCTTGATCAGATCTTTCGTCTCCTGCGATAGCTTACTGGTTTCCTGTCTAACGGAGTTACCACCGACTTCTATTGCGCACTCCTTAATGGTTCCCATGAGATAGTCGTTCATTGCTTCAACACTAAGGTCCTCTTCCTGAGTTAAAGCCGAATACCTGTTCTGTAGCTTGATCCGGAATTCCTCTAGTTTCCCTCTTACCGCTAACTCATTGATTGGCTTCTTGTGTACCAGTTTCTTCCGTTCCCTCCTCAAGTCTAGGCTAATTCGAGTTCTTACCATCCTATGGTCACTGCAGCGTACCTTGCCGAGTACGTCTACATCTTGTATGATGCCAGGGTTCGCGCAGAGTATGAAGTCGATTTCATTTCTAGTCTCACCATTCGGGCTCCTCCACGTCCACTTTCGACTAACCCGCTTGCGGAAAAAGGTGTTCATTATCCGCATATTATTCTGTTCTGCAAACTCTACTAATAATTCTCCTCTGCTATTCCTAGAGCCTATGCCATATTCCCCCACTGACTTGTCTCCAGCCTGCTTCTTGCCTACCCTGGCATTGAAGTCGCCCATCAGTATAGTGTATTTTGTTTTGACTTTACCCATCGCCGATTCCACGTCTTCATAAAAGCTTTCGACTTCCTGGTCATCATGGCTGCATGTAGGGGCATAGACTTGTACCACCTTCAATTTGTACCTCTTATTAAGTTTCACAACAAGACCTGCCACCCTCTCGTTAATACTATAGAATTCCTGTATGTTACCAGCTATTTCCTTATTAATCAGGAATCCGACTCCTAGTTCTCGTCTCTCCGCTAAGCCCCGGTAACACAGTACATGCCCGCTTTTTAGCACTGTATATGCTTCTTTTGTCCTCCTAACCTCACTGAGCCATATTATATCCCATTTACTACCCTCTAATTCCTCCAATAACATACATGTTATACAGAAAAGCAAATAAAAAATTCGTCATAACCCATCTCACGATGCTTGTCGACGGTAATGTGTTTAGCATTGAATCAATATAGCGACACCCTTTGTTGCCACCGCCGAAACGAGTAATGTATGAGGCGTGTACTCCAGCGGGACAACACTTTCGGGTTTGGATAGATGAATGGATAGATATTATGAGCGTCCCCTTTGAAACAGGCCGGAGGGTTGCGCCACCAAGCTCTTGCTATTATACTGCCTAATGTCCTACCTAGGTTAAACAAGAAAAAAAAACACTATGAACTCCCACAACCAAATTTTCTGACCATCTATTGCGAACTTTGCTTTTGTACGACTCCGTTTTCTGTCGTACCCCTACTTCTCTTCCACCAATCCTCCAATCGCCTCTTACTAATCTCTATTGCGGACATGTTTACTTTTCCCCTGCTCTCGCTGAACCCAAGGGCTTCAAGGAGGCCAGTGGTGCCTCAATCGACCACTGGGCAGACGTCTTCACATTCTAATAAAACATGCTCCATCGTTTCCCTAGCTTTACCGCAGCAAGAACATGCTTCTTCCTTCGGTCGCTTATCTCGCTTTATAGGTGCGTGTTCTAAGGCAGCCTGATCTCGCTTCGAAAAGTAATGAGCTTCCCTTTGAGTTATCATAAATTGTTTCTTTCCTGATTTCGCTTTTTACTCTTAAGTAGTTACTCATGGCAGGTTTACTTTCCGTTGCCGCCACCCATAATATTATTTCAGCCTCTCTGACTTTCCGCTTGACGTTCTTTGTTGCTGTGTTGCCCACGCTACAGTCAGCATACTTGCTGGTAAGGTTCCTAATTCTTTTCCTCCACTGTGATGCAATGTTTTTCCTGTACATATACCTAAACACTCTCCCAGCCAATTTACTTTCTTCCATATTCCTCAGTTGTTCTTCATAATAAATTTTACTGTGAGCTTTCCTCACTTCAAAACTAGTACAGCCGATATCACCCTGCACAGCTTCATTTGTAGTCTTCCCGTGAGCACCCAATGCGAGGCGACCCACTGACCTTTGGTTCCCATCGAGTCCTGATTCTACCCTTGATTTCAAGCGAACAACCTCATTTCCAAAAGTAAGTCTTGGAACCATCACACCTTTCCACATACCCCGGAGCACCTCGTACCTATTGTATCCCCATAGCGCTCTGTGCTTCATTATGGCTGCATTTCTCTCCTTTACTGCTATTGTTTTTCTTGTGTTTCCATATATGTATTGCCTTCGTTCATCCATATACAAAGGTATTTATATTCTCTTACCCGAGATATTTCCTGGTCCTGTATTGCCACTGTCTGTTCCCTATTTTCATTGAATACCATAACAAATTATTTTCTAACGCTAAATTTCAAACCTGAATTGTTGCCTTCCTGTCCACAGATATTAGCCAGACGTTGCAAATCACTTTGCATGTTAGCTAGCAATACAATGTCGTCCGCATAAATAAACCTAGAAGCTGTTGCTCTACTACTGTACCCGCTAGTTTGTAAGAGAGATTAAACCCGATATTACTTCCTTCTAGCGCACTCTCCATCCTCACCATGTAAATCATAAACAGCAGTGGGGATAAAAAGGACACCCCTGCCTCAGTCCCTTGTTGATATCAGCTTCTCCTCGCTCCTCATCCCTTCCTATTCAACGCAAACGGTATTTTCTAGGTAAATCTCTCTCAAAAGCTGCAGACAATCGTCAGCTAGGCCTTCCCCTTCCAAAATAACCCACAGAGTGTTACTGCCTATGTTGGCCTACGCTCCTGTAATGTCTAAAAAGGCCACATATAACGGTCTGCTTTCTACTCCTGATATTTCAATACACTGAGTAAGAACAAATAAGTTATCATACATACGACTACCTATTCTGAAGCCATTTTGAAGTTCTCCGAAAATGTCATTATTATCTTCCCAGGGTGGTGGTGGTGGTAAACATTTATTAATTGAGCCTTTTTACACTACTTGTGAGGGGGCTCAGGAGCTCGTAGGGTGTCCGGGAGTTTCCCATGCTTGCAGCATTAATTTGATTGCCTGCATTGCTACCCTGTAGATTACCGATGTAATGATCAACGGTCTATACGAGTGAATTCTCTTTCCCCCCCCCCCTCCTTACCTTTATAAATTAAATTCATTCTACTTTGTCTCCAACTGTCTGGTATTCGTCTATATTTTGAAGTTTTTTCCACGGTTTTCACCAGAGCTTCCTTGCTTTTTGGTCCTAGTTCATTAATCAGCCTAACGGGAACGTTGTCTAGCCATGTGGCTGTGCGCTTAGGAATTTTCGCTTCGGCTTTCTTCCAGTTGAAATTTATCAGTACCAGCTGCTTTCCCATCCGGTTCTCTTTTCTGCTCTTTATTTCTTCGAATACAACCTCGTCATTGCCTTGGAAAGATTCGACTGTTATTTTTCAGATGTAATTTAAAGCCGCTTCCCCTTCCACTTTGTTTCCATCTTCGTCTAGGATACGTTGTACTGTTGTTCACTTCCTGCCTAATAATTTTATGTGGTTCCAAACTATTCTAGGTGTGGCCATATTTTTCTCACGTATTTCTGACGACCAACGTTCACTTTCACCTTTTAATTCTGCTTGTACCAGTATTTGAACCAGATACTTTTTCTCCCGGTATATTTCCCATTTACTGGCTACTTCATCCTGCGGCAACTGCGCCTTCTTTGCCTGCCTGTGCTCTCGAGATGCTCTCTGTCGTTCGGCGATCGCTTCTCGAATCTCCCTGTTTCATCAACTTTTCGGTTTCTTCTTTCCTTTCCAACGAACGTGCTGTTTATATTTCCGTATTTCTGTCGTTATTACACTTAGCAGCTCACTGTATTCCCACTCTTTACTTAGTCATTTGCAAAGTTCTTCCTCGACTCTAGTGACTGACTATATTTGTTATTTGTTAAGCGTTCAAATTTGGACTGGCCATTTCGCACTCCTTGCTCTCTTTCCCAACTACATATCCCATTTTCAAAATGATGCGTTTATGGTAACTCCCTGTTCTGCCATGCCCTTCCTCGTCAATGACTATTTCTCTCAAATTATGAATTCCTTATGTCATCAGACAGTAATCAATGGTTGATTGCCGAGTTTCCCCTTCCCATGTGGTCTGCCCTACACACGTAAGCCCTGCATCGATGTGCATGATCTAGGTAGGCTACTAAAATTTTGCCTATGGAATACGTATTGCACGTTCCACAAGAAATTTTATCGGCAAGTACATGGAGCAGCAATGAATGCGTCGAATTCGGTCACAGTAGCTAACCTAACAATGGAGGCTATCGAAGCTCAAGCGTTGTCCTCGTTTACACCGGTACCTAAAGTCTTCCTCAGATATGTCGAAGACTGTTTCAGTATTTTGCAAAAGAAAAAACCTTGACCTTTTCACGGCTCACCTAAACAATATGCAAGCAGCATCAACTTCACCGTTGAAGTGGAATCTGGAGGCCAACTGCCGTTCTTGGACACCCTTGTGCAGCAAGAAGGGCCAAACCTGTTATTCAAGGTGTTTAGGAAGCACACCCACACTGGCCGCTACCTAAACTACACATCGGTGCACCCTGCTTCGCAAAAGAGGTCTGTTGCCGGCTCTCTTCGTCGGGCGAAAGACGTGTGCACAACAGCGGAAGACCGCATGGTGGACAATGTACTTGTGCGGAGGGAATTAATGGCTTGTGGATACCCTAAGTGCTTCATTGGCTCAGTAGGGCGCCAGTTGGCTCACACAGTGCCCACCCAGCCTGGACCCCCCAAAAAAACGGGCTTCGATTCCGTACGTCCCCGGCATAAACGAGACTCTTGCACGCGTCCTGTGGTCATATGACGTGCAGGCTGCGCACGTGCCCTCCCGGAAACTTAAACACGAGCTCGTGCATGTGAAAGACGTACCCTTTGGAATAGGAGAAGTTCCCAGGCGTGGTGTATGTCATTCCGTGTGCGGACTGTCGGTATGTCTACGTCGGTGAAACCAGCAACTTCAAAACAAGACTTAAGCATCACATGAATGACGTCCAGAAACGACACGTTGCATCGAATGCCTTGGCCGAACACTGCGCAACCACATCACATACGATTAACTGGGAGAAATCTCGCGTGATTGCCAAGGAACTAAATCATTCTTTGCGTCTTTATCTTGAGTCCCTAATCATCCAAACCACGGCGCACACTCTTAATCGCAACGAAGGCAATCTGCCGCCCATGTATGCCAGGTGCCTTAGTCATGTTTTGAGACACACATAAAAAGGGGCACCAGCTCTGCCGCTTGTTTCATTGTGAACAAGGCTCCCGTGGGGGAGCCGAAACGTAAATAATTACTTTAAACCCTTTTGGTTGGTGTCCAGACCTCTTCCTTTTAAGTACGAGGTTATGGTGCTCACAAAGGTATAGCATTGACTCCCAGTTGTTGTCGGTATAGCCATCTAAATCCTGTATGTGGGCATTTATGTCACCTAATAGGATAACTTCAGCATAATTCCCGAAATCCTTAATATCAGCACTTATACATTCCACTAACTCTTGGTTCTTCTCTGTCCAATCATTTCCGGTCCACAAATACGTAACGCCCCGCCAAGTGTTTTTCCTTCTCATTGTACCTGATAACCAAAGATGCTCTTGACATCTTGAATTTACTCTTTTTCATTTGGCTCCCTGATGGATGAGCATTCCCACTACCCCTCCCTTTCTTTCCAACTTAGTTCTGTTGCACCCTTCCCAAACATAATTATCAATCACTGGCTGCTCTTCCGAGTCTCTAAGGTGCGCTTATGTAACCGCATGCACCCCTATTCATTCTCTATTTAACTTCTCCTCAATATCTGTCCTCTTTTCCTTCATTCTGCCGCCCTGCGTATTTATGTAGCCTATTGCATGGCGAGCTCCCTTTCTTGCTTTCCTTCTTTTTCTGGTATTGACGATGATGCTAGTCAGAGGTTCCCCTAGGGGACCTTCTGCATTACTACCTACTCTGGCCTTCTGAGCGCCCGTGGGCCTCCTAAAAAAGCAACAGCGCGAATACCAAGTCGCCAGCCCACTTCTCGTGCAAGCCTGTAATTGAACTGGATCCCGTATCGTTGAAAACCACCACACCTTCTCACTTCCCTGTTTACTTCGACAACCTCGAAGCCTTTCTCTCGGCTCATTTTCCATATTGACTCATTAGCAGCCACTACGGCTCTTAGTACGAGTGAGTGAGTATCAGAGTGAGTGAGTCATTGAGCTCAGAACACTCGGCGCCGTCTGGCGGCGGCGCCGCATGGCCTCCGAAATGCATGGCGCGTGGTTGTGTGCGAACGCCGATTGTATACAAGCTTAGTACAAAAATAGTATAAAAATAATATAGAAACCTTTCGTGCTTAAGTAGCCGTCCCGCTCCAAGAAATGTTTCAATAAAGCGTAGTCGTGAACTCACCTTTGCGTCACTAATTTAGCAATACATAATTACCTAAACGCCCAGTGGTTAGCTCTGGCACACCCGCTACACAAGGCAATTTCCTGGCAACATTTTCTTGGAGGAAGAAACACTCTCGCACATTAATATCTCGCTTGTTCCATAAATTTTAGGCCGCGCCCAGAGAAAAGCGACCAGTGGTGTGTATCGCTTCCCGCTCTGGTCTTCTCGGAGACGGCAGAATACGCGAATATGTATGCGTACAGGTCGTATGTGTTCGCTTGCACAAGGTGGGGCTGGAATCTGTAGTCGAGAAATTCGCTTACACGGCACAACGCACTACTACGACAACCATCGTTCCGCCTATGATAAATAAATAAGGCTACTTTACGAGCAGCTGAAGTATCGTTCATTGACCGTATAAGTGCCTGAGTCATATGAATTTGTAAAGGAGTCAGCGAATGAATGAAACGCGAACCGAATAGAAGGAGCCCTTAGTGACACTCACTCACATAGCGAGTCATTCACCTCACATTCACTACTGACTCACTAACTCACTCTCACTCACTCACTCTCCTTGAAAGTGAGTGAGTGAGTGAGTGAGTGAGTGAGTGAGTGAGTGAGTGAGTGAGTGAGTGAGTGAGTGAGTGAGTGAGTGAGTGAGTGAGTGAGTGGGTGAGTGAGTGAGTGAGTGAGTGAGTGAGTGAGTGAGTGAGTGAGTGAGTGAGTGAGAACAATTTCGCTCGTCCTCGCAGTGACAGCTAACAAGGCAACGCTATTTTTTTATATTATAAAGCAAGTCTGAACGCGCACTGTTTTCACAACGTAGTACCCACAGGCCCTCACAAATAGTATATATATTGTTACGCGAAGGACGAGTCAGTAAGACGAGCAACTGTTTACAGGTTGTATTTACAACAGCGGTTGCAGCGCTGACCGGTTAAATTCACAGCGCGAGCCCAGTTCGTTCTTCCTCCTCTTTTCTCGAGTGATGGCGCCCACGCGCCTCGTTCAAACAATCAAATACCACACGCGTGTAGCATAATCCCCCGGCGGCAGAAGCGACGTCCCGGAGCCTCTTAATGTCGTCACTGGGAGGGTGATACTGCTTCAGTCGTGTAACGTGCACGTTATCACTGGACTGGGAAGCAGATGGGGCGTCAGGGGTGATCTCGTGGGTGACGGGAGTCACGGCACGAAACACTCGGTATGGGCCTGTGTAACGAGACAGCAGTTTTTCTGACAGGCCAACCTGACGCGACGGAGACCATACAAGCACCAAATAACCAGGCGGAAAGTGCACGTCTCGGTGTCGCCGGTCGTACAAACGCCTCTGACTCTCTTGGGATTTCAGAAGGCGGTCGCGGGCAATTTCCCTTGCGTGGGCACAGCGGGTGATGGCGTCAAGTGCATATTCACTGGTCGGTGCCGCGTGAACAGGGAGGGTTGTGTCGAGGGGCAGTGCTGGTTCTCGGCCGAACAGAAAGAAAAATGGGGAATAACCGGCTGTGTCGTAGCACGAGGAATTATAAGCAAATGTGACAAATGGTAGAGTGAGGTCCCAGTGAGTGCGGTCTGAAGAGACATGTTTCGCAAGCATGTCTGTGAGAATGCGTTTGAGACGCTCCGCGAGGCCATTTGTTTGCGGATGGTATGACATGGATAGCTTGTGCCTCGTGGCACAGGACTGCAGGATGTCCGCGATAATTTTGATAGGAATGTCCGGCCACGATCAGTGAGAAGTTGTCGCGGCGATCCATGTAATAAAATTACGTCACGTAGAAGAAAATCGGCGACATCTGTGGCGCAGCTTGTAGGAAGCGCTGGGGTGATGGCGCCGCACGTGGCGTAATCCGTCGCCACAGCGATCCACCTATTCCCAGAGATAAAAAAAGGAATGGCCAAGTAAGTCCAAACCGACCCGAAAGAATGTATCCGCGGGAATGTCGAGTGGTTGAAGGTACCCAGAAGGGAGCGGCGATGGTGTCTTGCGTCGCTGGCATTTCTCCCACGCAGCTGCGTGTCTTCGAACGGAGCGAGCAAGCCCTGGCCAAAAGAAGCTTCGGCGGATCTGGTCGTATGTACGTGACACACCCAGGTGACCGGCAGTTTGGAGGTCGTGAAGTTCGTGGAGAACAGCCGAGCAAAGGTGTTTAGGGATCACAAGGGGTAATGCAGGGCCGTCGGGGTGAACGTTGTGGCGGTAGAGTACGCCATCTTGAAGTGTGAATAAGCGAAGGAAACTGTCGGCAAGTGACGATTCTAGGCGGTCAATGATGATACGCAAGGACGGGTCACGGCGCTGCTCGTTGGCAACGTGGAGCAGTGGAAAAACGGAGCGAACACAGGCGTCGGTGTCAATATCAAAGGTAGAGGTCGCGTCTTTGACTGGGTAGCGAGAGAGGCAACCTGCGTCCTGGTGTTGGCGTCCCGACTTGTAAGTCACTGTGTAGGGATATTCTTGTAGTCGGAGGGCCCAACGACCGAGCCGGCCAGTAGGATCCTTTAGCGACGAAAGCCAACAGAGCCCATGATGGTCTGTGATTACTGAGAAGGGCTTTCCATATAAATATGGGCGGAACTTTGAAACAGCCCAAACGAGATCGCGCTCGGTAATCGAATAGTTGCGCTCTGCAGTTTTCAGGATCCGGCTAGCGTAGGCTACAACGCGGTCATGTCCGTGTTGGCGTTGCGATAATACGACGCCGATCCCATAACCACTGGCATCGGTTCGGACCTCTGTAGGTGCGGACGGGTCAAAGTTAGCCAAGACCGGGGATTGCTGAAAATCGTGATAAGGCGTGAAAATGCACCAGCCTGAAGGGAACCCCACGTAAAAGGCACGTCTTTCTTCAGAAGTTCAGTGAGTGGTCGAGCGATTGCTGCGAAATCGTTCTCGAACCGTAGGCAATAAGAACAGAGCCCCACAAAACTCCGGACGTCTTTGACAGACTGAGGTACTGGAAAAGCCGTTACTGCTCGAACCTTCTCCGGGTCGGGTTGCACTCCGGAAGCATCGACGAGATGGCCTAGCACGTATTTTAATCTGTCGGCGCCCGAAGTGGCACTTCGATGAGTTTAATTGGAGCCCAGCCTTGCGGAAGACGTCAAGGATCGCTGCGACACGCTCAAGCTGCGCCTCAAATATTGGAGAAAACACAAGGACGTCGTCGAGGTAACAAAGGCAAGTTGACCATTTGAAACCTTGAAGCAGAGAGCCGATCATCCGTTTGAACGTGGCGGGGGCACTGCATAAACCGAACGGCATATCAAGCATATCCTTGAATTGGTAGAAGCCATCTGGAGTGACGAAAGAGGCCTTTCCTTGGTCTTGCTCATCGACGGAAATCTGCCAACAACCAGATCGAAGGTCGATGGATCAAAAGTATTTGGCACCGTGAAGACAATCAAGAGCGTCGTCGATTCGTGGTAAAGGGTAAACGTCCTTTTTAGTAATTCGGTTTAGGTGGCGGTAATCAACGCAGAAACGCCACGTGCCATCTTTCTTTTTCACGAGCACGACCGGCGACGCCCAAGGACTCGACGAGGGCTCAACAATGCCTCTGACGAGCTTCTTGTTTACTTCCTGCTGAATAACTTGCCGCTCTGCCGTGGACACGCTATACGGTCGGCGGTGAATGGGAACATCATCACCAGTGTTTATCCGATGCTTAACAAGGGACATCTGACCAAGTGGTCGATTGTCAGTGTCAAATATGTCGCGGTAGGAAAGCAAAAGGCGATATGAAGCGGCTGCTTGGTCAGGTGCGAGGTCCGGAGCGACCATGGGACGTAATAGGCTGTCGAGGTTCAAGGCACCCTGCGGTTAATCATGAGGATCTGGAGACGCGTCGGCTGCAAAAGCAGTGACGTAGTCGTCTGTCACTGACCGGAGCGTGGCCACCGCTGTGCCTTCAGGTGCACCAGGCACCAGGTGTCTGAGCAGGCAGATCCGTATACTGGGCCTGCTGTTGCGCAGCGACGGCAAGGCGCACGCAGCCGTCAACAAAATCAAGACCACATCCGAGCAAGTCCTGAGCATGATCCGGAGAGTCACCAACCGGAACAGAGGAATCAAAGAAGAAGACGCACTGCGCCTGGTGCAGGCATTCGTCGTGTCACGCGTAACGTACTCCGCCCCGTACCTCCAACTTGCGAAGGTGAACCGCGAGACGCTGAACACGACGATAAGGAAAGCAGTCAAACTCGCCATGGGCATCCCAGTCTACTCGTCAACGCAGAAGCTGCTGGAAATGGGTGCCCACAACACGGTGGAAGAGCTGGTGGAAGCTCACCTATCCCAGCAGAGAGTAAGGCTGAGCCGGACAGAGCACGGTCGGGCCGTCCTACGCAAGATAGGATGGCAAATTGAACAGCTACCGACAACGGAGCCGCTCCCCACAACGTGGAGAGACATTATTATAACCAAGCCCCTCCCCCGGTACATGCAGCCGGGGAGGAACAACGAGAGACGCTCTGCGCGGGCCAAGGCACTGGCTCGACAGCTGGAAGAGGACCCCGAGGTCCTCTACGCGGACGCCTCGCTTCCCAAGCACGGAACCAGAGCAACGGCGGTCGTCACCACCATTGATAAACTGGTCACAGGCGCGTCGATACGGACGACGAATACAGCCGAAGCAGAAGAAGTGGCCGTGGCCCTCGCACTCTCACATCCGGGAGTGAGGACCGTGGTCACAGACTCCCAGACCGCCTACGCAAGCTACCGCACGGGGAACATCTCTCCCGCGGCACTAGCGATCCTCACCAAATGCAAATCACCGGGACGGGCCGTTGAGCTCGTGTGGGTCCCGGCTCACTCGCAAGTGGAAGGCAACGCACTCGCCGACCACTATGCCCGAGAACTTTCAATCCGGGCCGAGGACGAGCCAGAGCTACCGCACCCCGTGACAAGTTACAAAGAAATCACGCAAATGTACAGAAGCGGCAGATGTAGGCTTCCCCGTCCGCATCCGCAACTCAACCGAATGCAGCAAACGATCGTGCGACGCACGCAAGCGGGGTCGCTAGCGCATCCCGTGCTCTTGCACAAGATGTTCCCAACAGAGCATGACACTTCATGCCCTTTTTGCAGACGGTCAAAAGGCACTCTAGCACACATCCTTGCAGAGTGCACTAAGCTCAAGAACCCCCCACCATCCCTACCCCCCACCCTCCCCAGTCCCAACCCCCCCGAGCGATGGGAGACCTTGTTGTCCAGCCCCGACCTACCGACCCAGCTCGCGCTGGCGGCTAGGGGCCAGGAACTGCTGGACGCATATGGGACCTGAGAAGAAGGTTCCACCCCATCTGGTGCCAGCGCGCGCCAACCGTCACTAAGGGCTCAGCACAAAAGTTGATTCTCTCTCTCTTGCTTCGTCAAGCCAAGATTGATAACGGGGAGACACATCCTATTAGCAGCAAGGGTTACGACTGAGTGTGGCACAGAGATGTCGCGTGCCAGGAGGACATCACGAATAGGTGCGACGACATAGTCGCCATCAGGCGCGGTTGCCGTAGAGGCCAATTCGACGAAGGTTAGGGCTTTTGGAGGTAAGCGAACAAACACTGTAGTGTAGTGCATAGGGTGTTCGGTTGTTCGGGGCGAACGTCTGAAAGAAGAAGAAGCTCGAGGCACGGCACACCGTACCGGTGGAACAGTCGATGAGGGCAGAATGCATCGTCAGAAAGTCGAGCCCGAAGATTAGGTCATGAGGGCAACTGGTCAGCACGGCGAACAGGACTGGAACATGGCGGCCACCAATTCCTATGCGAGCAGTGCACATATCCCCTCACGGCAACGGTGACGACGCGTACGGCTCGAGTGATGACAGGCGTAATACCTTTTTTGAGGCGACGACATAGGTTAGCGCTCATTATGGACGCTTGAGCTCCAGTATCAATTAATGGCGTCAACAAGACACCATCTACGTCTACTTCAATTAGGTTCGTGTTGATTAGGAGCGTCAACGGAGGATTTGGACAGGACGAACGTGGTGTAGCACTACCTCCAAGAGCTGCATGGCCTAGTTTTCCGTCAGTCGGTTTGGCGAGTAAAACCGGCGAGGTTGGGGGGACAGGGAGTGACGGCGTTGAGGCGACGGCGATCGCACGGAGGAGCGGCTGTCAGAGGCATCAGAAGTAGGGTACAGACGACGAGGTGAATAACAGCAAGCGTCGGCGTATGGGCGAGGAGCAGGGAATGAGCTCCAGTACTGCGGCATCGAAGTGGTGCGGCAGTGGCGGGATACATGAACAACGCGCTGGCAGGGGAAGCAGATCGGTTTGTCGTCTATAGGGGTGGCCATTCAGCAAGATTGCGTGGTCTGGGAGCGAAATACTGGTCATGGACATGGTAATGGGTGCCGAATCATTTCGGGAGACAGAGCAGGCGGTAGACATGCCTAGGTTTGCAATTTCTTGCCGCACAACTGCTTGAATAATGGAAATAGTGGGGGCCGCTTGCTTAAAGGTGCCGTCAGGAGGTCGTGGATGAAGTGGGGCCGTACTCGCCGCTTCATTTTCACAGCGAACAATACGTATGACGTTCTCTTGAAATGGCCGTGTGGCGGTAAGAGAGGAGCAAGAGGGCGTGGCAGGGGTGTTTGGGAGCCGGGAAAATTGTGGGACGACGAGGCGGCTTTTGGCTACCTCAAAGCGGCGGCATTCTTTGACGATGGCGTAGACGGTAGAAACGTCGTTATAAACGAGCAAATTGAAGGCGTCGTCCGCGATGCCTTTTAGGATATGGCCCACCTTGTCAACCTCAGTCATGTGCTATTTGACTTTCAGGCAAAGCGCGAGCACTTCCTATATGTAGGACACATACGATTCGGTCGACGACTGGACAAGGGTGCGAAGCTCTTTTCGCGCAGCCCGTTGGTGACCTGACGGGTTGCCAAATAGGTCGCGAAGCCGCTCTTTGAAAATGTCCCAGATGGAGAGCTCGATCTCATAGGTGCGAAACGAGACACGCAGTGTCCCGTCCAGATAAAGGATAACATTGGCAAGCATGACGGTAGGGTCCCAGTGGTGGCTTTGGCTAATACGCTAATACATGCTGAGCCAGTCGTCGACGTCAACGTCATTTTGAGTGGAAAATGTCCCAGGATCACGGAGACTAGGAACCGTAACGTAAGTTGTGGTTGGCGCCGCAGGTGTAGGTGGCGACGGGGTGGTTCCATCGGAAGCCATGGCTGAGAAGACGATGGTGCGGCCGCTTCGGACCTCCGTGTCGAGGATGGGAAACGTTCCACCTCCACCCCAATGTTACGCGAAGGACGAGTCAGTAAGACGAGCAACTACTTACAGGTTATATTTACAACAGCGGTTGCAGCGCTGACCGGTCAGGCTCACAGTGCGAGCCAAGTTCGTTCTTGCCCCTCTTTTCTCGAGTGATGGCGCCGATGCGCCTCGTTCAAACAATCAAATACCACACGCGTCTAGCAATATGATCAATCAGACGCTAAAACCTTTTTTAATTGTTATATTTTGCGCTTATCGTTCTCGGTGCAGACCCGGCGCAGACGGCACGCCTTCTAGAGCAAACCAGTGACCTCTAGTTCCCGTACACGAGAAGTTACGCTGCTAAGCCGCACTTCTCGCTACAGCAGCCTGACAGCCTTTAATTAGGCTTGATGAAGGGCACCAGCACGAGTACACAGTTCGAAAACGCTGCTTTATAGGGTATACGTTGCTGCCCGTTTTCCATAAAAACCATTGTCCAGTTTCCACCTTTTTCGTCTTCCCGCTGTGTTCTCTAATGAGTTCGTTGAGAGCTGAAAGCAAGCCAAAACATGTTTTGTTTTAGCTATTTCAGAAACAACCATTAGCGATTCTATGCTATGCAACCTGTCATTCACGCAGGATTCAAAATATTTAATTTATAATGTAATAATTTCTGCACCACTACTAGAAAGCGGGTAGAAGGCGTTCATGGTTATGTCTCATTACTTCCAACTGGCTGCACGACATCGCACCCTTGAACGGCTCCCAAGTGAGGTGTCGTAACAGGCGCTTAGAACTGCGGCGCAGTTTTAACGACCACCCTTCACAGAAATGCTAGCGTTGATCATGTCCATTTCTCTCCCCGCCTCTCGTCACCCTTCTATACCTTCCTTGCTCCAGGCATTGGTTTCAACGAACCCTTTCTGGCTGTGCATGTAGAATAGCCAGGTTTACTTTCCGGAGAGGCCGATATCTATCTTTTTTTGTCAGCTCCTTGTTTGAAGCAGCTCTATTTTGATGGAGGCTGCATCGTTAAGCTAACTTGCTCTACTGTGCTAGTCAACGGCAACTACATAGCCGTTTCAAAGCGACTGCGCGGGGAAAAGCATGTAGTTGCAATTACTCGTCGACCACAGTCATGAAGCTCTCAGCAGCTGCCGGCTGCTTTTGAAACACATTCTTTTGGCATCCGGCTCTCAAACTGCTAGTTCAAACTGAGCTCACTGAATTTACTCTTCTGCACGCTACACGCGCCTACGCCCGATCTCGGCTGCGGCGGCCGCATTTACGTAGATGGGGCGAAATGCAAATACGCCCGTGTGCTTAGCGTTAGGTGCACGTGTAAGAACCCCAGGTGACGTTCTTTAACGGTAACCTAACTATAAGCACACGGGCTGGACAAAGAGATACATAGTGCTTCGTGTAAGCGACGTTCAAGTGAATATGATAAACAGGCGTTCGATCATACCTATATATCGTGACCCGATGGCATATGAAAATTACAGTTAGTGTCGAAACAATGATGTGGCCCGTATGGCCACAGCTCTGCGTTACACCACAGGTTTAGGAAGCCTTCATGCAAGTCTTGCATGTGGGCTCCTTACACAGGTTAAGCTGCGAGCGCCATGCAACGGCTGACACAAGGGCCACTGTATCACTTTTTTGGAAATAGTATCAAGGTCAGCTTGTATGAGTCGCTGTGTGCAGTTCCGGCTGCACAGTCGCCTCTGATGTTTCCGGCTATACTACAGCGGGCGCTAAACCACTGCAGCGTGACACTGTGGCTTAACCTGCAGGTCATTGTGTGTAGACAGTTGATGTCAATTCTGGTTTTGGAGGCTTGGGGACCTCAGGCCTTGCAGACCAGCCAGCGAATCACTCAACATCACCCATTCGGGAGCTGGCTGCAGCAAGAGAGAAATGATAAGGGAATTAGAGCAGAGAGGTTGACCAAGCTGAGCCTTGTTGGCTACCTGACACAGGGGAAGGCTGCCCTCAGTGCAGCCAGCCCAGTAGCTGTGCTAGATGTTCTAAGGCTGAGTTTTTCTGATATCGTGGTCTTCGTTAACGGGATCCAGATCAGACCAAAGTACGGTCGTCTTTTCTGATCGGAGCCCGGCCCCAGCCTGAAAGTAGCATACGCTGAAGCGTCCGAGCCTGGCGCGGTGGTTTTAAACCTGGCCCGTAGCCGATCCGGTACCGAAAGATTCAAGCTCTGGCCGACCCGATTCGGCCCGTTAGCTCTTGAGCCTAAATGAAGCATGGTTCTCGATTACTGTCAAGGTACTAGCCGCTCGGAGATTTTTTGCTGCAGACAGATTCGACTGTGTCAGGTGTTCCACTGCAGTTAATGCTGACAGCTGAAGAGGTAAATGAGAAAGAAAAAGAGTGCATTTTTTGTTCAATGTACAGTGCGTTACTCTAGAGCGTGAACGCCTGTACTACATTGACGTAATAGTTGGACGGCAATATGCCGAATGTTCTTGCGAAGACTACAAAAAAAATTCTAAATTTAGACAACTTAAGAAAAAAGGCCATTTTTTAGAAACCAGGGCCGGTATATTATAGCGATTCCTTTTTCCTATGCTAATGCCTTTCGACTCTTTTCGCGTTTGTGAGCTCCGCCCCGGGCGAAGAGACGAACGCGGACACTCACGAACACGAAAAGCGTCGAAAGGCATTGGCATCTGGAAAAGGCTTCGCTTCAAAATACCGGACCAGATTATCGGGAACGGTGGACGCAAGGAAACATGTTAAGTGTTCTAATTTTCTCACGGATTAGTTAAATGAAACATTATTCTGTTGAATTACCGCCTATGGGATTACATTAATTACTGCATTTACCTAATTAGTGAGAAAATGAAAAAACATAACCTGTTTCCTGACGTCCGCCGTGTACGATAATCCGGTTTCTAAAAAATTGCGTTTTTATCTTGAGTACATTAATTTAAGACATTTTTGGCAGTCTTCGCCAAAAAGAACAGCTTTAGCTTGGGCATAGGTGACTGCTATTGTACGCACCGTTATCCATTTCATCTCGCTCTTGAATTTCGCAGAATCGTTATACAGTAGAGTGCTGGAATTCGTGGCAATAAAATTCGCGGGACTGTAAATTTAAATAGGCTGGTCTATTGACTTTCAGAATTCCGTAATACATTGCCGCTAGAAGTTCTTGTAGCTTCCTTATATGCAAATAGGTGACACGCAAGATTAACGCGCATGGGTCACCATATTGTCACATGGCACAATTCTAATGCTTTATTCGGCTTCATATTAAGGTCGTCAATCTTTCAGTCAGCAATTTAAGTATCCAGGTTTCGTTGCAAGAGTAAATTTTGACTATGTCTACTTGTCTTTTTCAAGATGTGCGGTTTTAAGCAAAGTGCATGTACAGCGTAGAAAAGGTAGCCTTTTTTTTTTCTCCACCAAGTGAAAGTGTCATACTTCGTTCACGCTGATTCCCAGTGAACGCACATTGTGCCAGAAAGAACGAGAAAAAGACAATGAATGCGAGGGCTGCGCCATTCAACGCGTCAAGACTTCGTTCAAAAGAGAATTTCATTAAGAGATTAAAGTTTTGTGCTTCCTGTTTTATTTCTCCTCATCCACTTCATCAATGTTGCAAGCTTTTGTGGCATCCACGGTTGGTTTGAAGTATTTATTTAGAGCACTCAAAAGTCACAATGTAATTATGCTGAACTTACTATGCGATAAATTCGAGCACATTATTGAACTCGCTTGAACGGTGACGGATGAAATTACGTGGAAACCTGTCGCAAGTAGCACTATGCCTTAGTACGCAACATAATTTGCAAATTTAAATTCCGGAAGCTATTGCTCGTAGCTGCTAAGTTAATGAGGTATTTCATTGCTCTAAGAAAGCGTTTATATTTTGTTTCAGTTTTGTTCTTGCATTAAAATGATCACAGGTGAAGCAATGAATGGCGGAAAATTTTTCGCAGCTGTCAACAGTTTTGCGTATCAACAAGATTTTCCGGCAACTCTGCTTTAAGCGTGTCTTCTGCTCTTGAAAATGCAACTGCACGAAAACTTATTTCTCTACTTGTGCCCCCATGGCTGCTACACGAAGAATACTTCTCGCAAGTGAAAACAGTCTAGGCAATTTTTTTTTCTGTACGCTTTTCATTATCCAGCAGATGTCTCATCTCCTCAACGCCATCGCAATGTAGATATATTTCTACCATCATTTTGTCCCGACTTTGTGACGTCTTGCTACTGTTACTACTATTTAAATTCGTCTTTCGTCGCCGCTCCCTACTCGCCTAATGCGTTTGCTCTTGTTGTCCGGCGGGTGAGCTGTGACTCACCTCGCCACCTGTATTAGATTTCCAGGTCGCTTGTCTCTCGTCAGAACGTGAAGCTCACCTCAAGAATTTGAGGCTTTAATAACCTAAGCACTACGTTTACCAGAGTTTCCCAGTTTCGCGAAGGCGAAATAAAGTAGGGCTTATAGGTGGGCGCTCCTAGCCACTGGTATACCTTTTTATCAAGCACGGCTAATCGGTGTAGTGTAGCACTACTGTATCGTGGGCCGCCTGCCCCTGCTTTCCCGTAGGCCGACAGACGCAACTGACCCAAAATTCTGTAAGAGCGCCAATATTTACAGTCGGTAGTTTTGAAAAGTTACAAATACCGCCAGCAAGCTTACTACAAGCCCGACTACTACGAACCGGGCGCCACCCGAGCCCGAAGCTTGTAGGCCCGAGCCCGTCATGACTTGCTTACTCGGCCCAAGCCCAGCCAATGGCCCGGGCTTTTGGGTAAGTTCGAGCCTATGCAGCGCTCTAATCTAGACGCCTATGGCTAACGATGGAGGCATGACCGGTCGATCACTGCAAAAGATAGCCGCGAGCGCTGTATGAGTTGTATACGTCTAATGCAACATATGCTAAAGCTGGCCCAAGCGTGTCAGGTTTCCTCTTGATTTCAGATACAGTGGTGTAAATGTACCATGAAGAGAACTTCAAGGGTGGAACAGAAGAGATGCACTGATATTGAACAGGAAGCAAGCCTCGCTTCTCTGGAGCGCACATAGCAACAAGTGTATTGTCACGTTCACTGGCCCCGTATCGCAGCTCAGCGCGAAGAAGCTACTGCGCGTGAAAAATTGCTGACACTGTTGAAGCTTGGGCATGTTGGTGTGACATTCTTTTTCAACAGCGCAAAGAACAAGGACGAGACGCGTGCAGATACACAGCGCTGAACTTACAACTGACTACCCTACTTACACGCAGCGTAAGCGCCGCCTCAGTAGCTCTGTCAGAAAAAGAACTGCGTTTTCTTGAACATAAATATGAAACATGTGCACAGTTGTTCATGTGCCATTGTAGCCCTGTGCTCAGGTACTGTCATTCCCGCCAATTTCGTGTATCTTTGTAATATTTTCATTTGAGATTGGTTGCCACCGTCATTAAGCAGTGGAAATCGCCTCAATAAAACCAGCTGTAAGTTTAGTGCTGTGAATGTGCACTTGTCTCATCCTTGTCCTTTGCGCTGTTGAAAAAGAAAAATCGCTACTGTTGCGCGTGAATAAAGCGTGAATGAGTGAAGAAGACGCAATCACTCTTCATTTGTTCTCACTTGAGTTCGTGAAGTGACCGCCACGAATGTGTAACAAGTTGCTGGCGACTTGTAAGTATTTGCTGAACACATGTGTGACACCAGTTGCACACGCGGATGAACATGGAAGCTTGAGAGGATCCATGGTGTGGGAGTACACATAAACCACTCTCCCTTTATTTTGATCTGGCAAGGCTTATTTACCAGAGCCTATAGACACACGATCGGAACAGCGACTGTTCCGTGTGCGCCTCTTTCTTCGGGGCCATGTGTTTTCGCATTGAATTATAGTGTTTCGTTACCTGTAAACTGCTTTTTAATGCGAACTCCCATGTTCTCTCCGATACGTCTATACGTGATTGTCGACTTAACCCTGTGTAGGGTATTTCATCAGTTGGACGCTTTTACAGTTAGCCTCCCGGCCTTTCGTTTTTTATTAATTTTATTCTCACTCTGCTTCCATACCTGCTGCAGGAATAAAAGTTCTTCCGCTAAAGAAATTTCATTTTCGAGACCTTCTATCAGCGTTTTGGGCGCTAGGTGACTTCCCTTGAACAAATACCGTGCGCGGCAGTCAAAATGCAAGCGCAAATGAGGTGATCAGTCAATCAAAAATGACGTTGAGAAAAGTAGACGCATAAACTTCCGCTGTGTGCCCAGCTCTCGCGCTTTTGCAGATGTGAAGCGTCACGTCTCGAAATCAGATCCGCCTGCTTGGAGCTGAGCCCTTGAATACTTATGTGTGCTGCTGAAGAAGAAAAAAAAACGCGAACATTGTAGAGCGAGCAAAAAACTGACAGAGTGTCTGAGGGGGAGGGAGTGTAGGAGGAGCGGAGGCACTAAGTACGGTGGTGGATGGAGGCATCCTTTGACGCCCAGTGCGCCTCCCATCGCCAGCAGCGGCAGCAGTAGCCGGATGCCGCGTGGGTTGCGAAACATTCAGTGCATGCTATGCTCGACGCCGCGCGCCAGGCGCAGCGCACGGTCGATAACGGTTTTCGCTGGAGCGCACATAAAGCCTGCGGAAAGCACTCCCGTCAGTGCGCAACGCCGCAGATACGCCAAGAAAAAAAATAATAAAGGAGGATGTAGGCGGAAACCCAGCAGCGTTTTATTTCTTGCAGTTGCCCCATTTGTTTTGCGTGTGGCTCTTTATATATCTTTATTTTTTCGCTCCATGGCCAGCTTCTAGGCTATCTCAGAGAGAACGTCCGTCCCAGTCGCGTTTGCGTTTTTCAACTACGCAGATTTTAATTCACACTTTCTCTCTGTTATCGCAGCAAAATGTGCGCCCAAAATAGCCGCAAGTTTGTTGAGCGTCGAACAGCAAGCAAAGCCAGTATGCAAAGCAAGGAAGCGTGCTCTCCACTTCCTTCAATTCAAGAGGCGGATTGTTTTAAACAGTGCGGATCACGCACGCTCGGTCTTTTCAATGTGCTGCAACGTGAAAAGAAAAATGATAAGCCCGCTGTTCACAACTAAGGATGCGCGCATGCATGCGTATTTAATTCATTCCTGTCATAATTCATTCGGAAAAGTCAAACTCTTTGCGTGCACGTGCGAAAATTACCTGATAACATGCTCCATACACTAGAAAGCTGGTTATCACCTTGCCACCTCTCCTGACGGCTATTAAGTGTTTTAGCTTGATCTGTACCCTTCAATAATGAGACATCAACGTAAATGATGGGCTCTAAATTTGTAGCAATGTATGTTCACGGCGATATGACGCGGCTTGGGCTACTCTTTCATAAAGCAATACTGCGTGCATAGGAAAAACACCGTGAAAGATTTGCAAAGGTTACCAGCTCTAAAATAAAACGAGGCACTAATGTCTCGAAGGGCACTTCATTCGCTGTTCAGCCTTTCCTTTTTTTCATTGTTGTCCGAAACACCGTGCCAAGAAACGGTCATCAGTGGTGGTGGTTCACTTAAATTAAATTATGGGCTAATACGTCGAAAAACCAAGTGTGGTTATGAGGCACGCCGTAGTTAGGGACTCCGGTTTAATTTTGACTAGCTGGAGTTCTTAAATGTGCGCCGAATGCATGGTAAACTGGTGTTATTTGCGTCTGTCCCCAATCGAAATGCTGCCGCCGCGGCCGGGATTTGATCCCACGAACTTGGGCTTAGCAGAGTCACACCAAAGCCACTACGCCACCACGGCGGATAAGGCGGTGGTGGTGGTGGTGGTGCAGCAGGCGGGGCTAGTCTGGCGTGCTTGGCGGACATTTCTTCCGCCATAGCATCCCATACGATGTTGACACGGGCGTGTCACCAGACGTTGAGTTGACTCAGTGTGTCGCCAGTGATACGAAGAAATATTCCAGCTTTGCAACTCGTTGATGCGGAGAGATGGATATAACTTGCATAACCTAGTGCGGATAATTAAAGGATACGAAACTTATCGGTAGTGATTGCCGAGTTGGCGGCGCACAATTGTGCTGCGGAGGCAAAAGATATCACAAGTCCATGCCAATAGAATTGGACAGCATATATTTATCATAGTTGAAAACGTCGTGACCGTCAGAATTTGCAAACGGACAATGGCAACATGTCCAAGACACAGGGTGTTTCAGAAAATTCGCTCGAAATTTCTTTAAATTATGGAAGATGCGATAACTGAAGGATTTCTTCGGTATTCCTCTTGCCACAGAGACATACATATTAAAGTGGTTCGAGGTAACAATTAAACAACTAATTGCGAAACCTGAATCTCTTTTTACCAGAACAATTCTGTGATTTTACGTGCCGAAATCACGATATGATTGCGGGGCACGTCGCTGACGGGAACTCCGCATTACCTCGCATTCTTTCATGTGTAGCTGCATACAAGGCAAACGGCTTCTTTTTTTTTTTTTGCTATGCGTCTGGCCCCCATCAAAATACAGCCGCCGTGGCCGGGATTTGATCCAGCAACCTCGTGCTTAGTAGCGCAACGCTCTAGCTGCTAAGCCACCACGGCGCGTTTTTAAACCAAAGTGACTGACGATTGTTTCCAATGCAAGAATTCAAGAGATTCAAGCGCATCCTACGAGTTTATATGCAGTCCTAGGCATACATTCAGCCAAAGTTGCCAATTGCTGCAGCGTCATGAGTTGCGTCCAATTTCAAACAGATAACCGAATCTGAACTGCCGAGAAGCGCAACTGTCACGCCTTTAGCAGACGCCCACGCGTGACATGGATGTTTACGCCTCACCGTCGGGCAAGCATGAAGCCAGCGTCCCTGCCAAGCCTCAATCTCCGCTCGCTTCACCTTCACCCGACGGTGGCGTGATGTTTCACTCTTTGGAAATTCATTTTCCGTTTTATGGGTGATCTGCATACTAAGTATGGACAGCTGGGCAAGTTGATGCGGTCAAATTCCTGAAAACTGTGCAGTTTTTAATGATTTCTGAGTGAAACTGGCCGGAGTTCACCATGCTGCATAAATTAGTGGCGCACAGATGTCTTCCTGTCTCGAACTGATTATGAACTTTAAGCATGACGGACTGCAACTATAGCCTCTGGATAAATCGACTGACTTTTTGCATTTAAACGTTATCTGGTATAGTAATTACTATCTCGGGTAATATTATTATGTATACGCACGCCTCCGCGGTAGAACCGATTCTGATGAAATCGCTTAATTATCGCATCTTCCCTATCTTTAAGAAAATTTTCCGAAACGCCCTCCAAAACGAATAAACGCGGGCGCAAAACACTATAATGGCAAACGCTCAAGTGCACCCCACTCAACCAGAACAGCGGCACATCGACTACCACTCTTGGTCATTCCAACGCGTACAACATGTTGGGGCCTAATTTTCTGGGACGGCATGTTCACGGCGGTCATACCGAAATTAACAATTAATTGCATGGCAGCGTGATTAAATGTTTTAATTTCTGCTTCGCTTTTGTCGCTTTTGAAGCGTTCGCATGTTTCCTCAAGCTTGTTAGGCATTATTGAACGTCACTTATTGGCGCTGTATTTTCTATCGGCACTGCATTTTCTGCATGCGTGCTACCCCAGCATACCCCCATCCATTATTTCCTCCTAGTGCTATACAACTGTGCAGCCACTGGATACAGTAGATGTGGGCGTTATCTATGGGTTCAAGATTCCTGACCGCCACTGTGTCACCATGTTCTTCAAATACACTTATGTGCCCGGTACATTATTGCTGAAAGTTCACTTTACACGGCCTCAACGAGTGTCGCATTGATGTTGCAACGCTTTGCGCGTTCTTGGCGATGCCCTTCCTTCAATTGATGGGCTTATGCGGCTAGCCTCTTGTGCTCCTTTAGCCGGCTGGCCGATAAGGTGCTATCAGCGCCGAGTCGCTGCTTTGCTCAGTAACGTGAGGCGTTGCCGTATCGCCCACCGATATCACGCCTCCGTTAACGCGCGGCGCGCCTTCGTGGAGATTGAGTAGGCGTTGTACAATCGACGACGCGCAATGACCGCCAGGAACGCTGATATCCCCTCCAAACACTTCAGTAACTTGCGAAGTGCTCCTTAAGCCTGAAATGGCAACAGGAAGCGTCAATTAGAGGTCTGAGCTAAGCGCTCACCGCGAAGCCTGAGAGTTCTCGAGCAGTCTCCCCAAGCGCCGTTGGTCATCGGTAATTTGACTATTAATCAAATAAAAATGTTTTGCTACACTAGTTGAACGCTCTAGATTTTGACGGTAGCATCGGCGTCCTACGACGGATTTATACTATTGTTATGATGCCGATGACGATTTCAAAGCCAACGGCCACCTACCCAGCTTGTGCTAGGAGGAGAATTGCTGCTTGAAACGCTTACGGCGTGCATCGTTAGAATTGGCGTGCGGTACGTAGTAGTGTCTGCAGTGCGTTTTCATTCCACATCTGTACTATTTATCTAGCTTTCTATTCGTGCCACTCTGTGTGATATTTTTTAATGCCTTTTGGTGCCAGCTGCCACCCAGCTATTTCCTCTTCCACTCTTCTGCGATCGCTTTTATATTTCCAAACACTGTTATTATACTTAATGGCGATAACCATTATACAGATCCCGAACGGCCGGGTCGCTTAAGTTTCTCTGCAGTTATAGAAAACCAAATGGGTCTAAATAAAAGCTCTCCCGATGCGGTTCCAACTCATGAGTGCTAGGTTACGGGCCAGGTATTCTCACCACTGCGCCACGGCAACCTTGTTGTAATGGTAAGAGCACGTGACGCAGCTCCACACGTACGGCGAGGCAATGAGGGGCGGCAATTTGTACTTCGTGGAGGGCTATAGCTATAGCAAGCACTGGAACGATATGTGCTACAGGGAAAACGCAGATTTCTTGTTGTGTGCAGCATAATTCCCAGCGTCATGAATAATACACCTGAAACACTTGTCAGAGAGAATTTCGGTGAATATTAGGCAAACACGTGGTAAGTGACATAAACACATTACTAAGTACTTCTCTAAACGCATTGATCAAATGAAATGTGCATGTCGATCCCTATAGGCTATTGCCATATCTCATTCGATCTCAAAAATTGAAGGGTATCGCAGTTTGTTTGTTTATTATTTCTTCTCAGAAATAATAAAACTCAGAGCTGCTCGTCAGTGGCACATACCGAAAAAGAGATTGCTTTTCTGATGCGATAGAGAGGTCGTGAAGTCACGGTTGTGCTTTTCTTGTTTCTATTTATATAAATCCTGTTTCTTCAAATAAACGTTCAGTTGGAAGTTAGCGCCTTTCCGTCCTACCTGTTCGTTTAGTCCGCGTCTTTGTAGCGCCCATTTCTTTTCTTCAAGTATGTTAAACCAACTCACCCACATCAAGCTTCTGTTGCTTTATAATGCTCCCTTGGAAGTTCCAGCTATCGTGCCAGTTCATCGCTTATCCACCCACACAAACCAATGTCCAGTCAAGGAGTTGAGGTTCTTTATTGATTTATTTTTTTTATATTTCTTTTGCAACGTTCCGTCTCAAGGGGCTGAGCCATGCTCGCTAAAGGGTTGCCAAAAATAGCGCTTCTTCCTCTTCACAATCTATCTCTCTTCCTCTCTCTCGTTCTCCGTCTCACGTTGCGCTCATGTTCTTTCAGCATCATATGCTTTTCACCATACTTAGTACGCGTTCTCTCTGTCTTTTTTTTTCATACTTAGTGCCCGCACTTATTTTTTTCCGTGAGAGTTACGCACGGGTGTCTTCATTCTTATTGCCTTTGTTTTCGAGCTGTTATTTCATGTATTCCCATTAACTCAGCGCGTTTCTTTTGATGTGCAAAGCATGTCTACGTACAGTTTATTTTTCCTGCTCTATACATTAGGTCATGGGTTACTTGAGTACTGCCCCTGTTTATCATTGTTGATAGGTAGCTGGAGCACAGACAAGCTGCGATGAAGCAGTTTTATTTTTTCAACTGCCTATTTTCGCTGAATGGTATGATGAAAATAAAGCACTTAATTGGTTTTAGCGTCGCTAAGCAACATCTGGGATAGGCTTCGAGACGCACCGCAGTGGATGATCTGTTTTAATATGGACCGCCTGATGTCTCTCAACGCGCGCATGCACCCAAGAAAGGGGCATGTGTAGGACAAGGCTAGGTCAGGGGAAGCGGCAGATGCTACTGGGTGTAATGTGTCCTCCAGCAACTCTGGTCTGCCAGCGCACTCCTGATCTCGGAGGCACCGAACAGTGCAGGAGTATTGATAACTCATTATATAGTGTTTAGTTCCACTCCTCCAGCGCTATCCTCTCTCCATGTCTCTTCCCTCACCTCTCACAACCTCACTGCTGGTCGCCGTTCAGGTATCAGCAGATGTAGCTAGACAGTCGCAGTGTGGTCGGCAGTAATTTCCTTACTTTCCTTTTTCTCGTTCTATTTAAAATAAACAATCAATTACTGCTTACTACGAGCGCCTGCGTAAATCAGAGTACGCGCATAACTTTAATGCGTGAGCCTTCTTAGGCTACACCTCGCGATACCGCCCTTTAGGTGCTTGTGGTACTTCCTAACCGCACTTGAATTTTACGATCACTGATAAATGAGTGAATGAATCGCAGAAGATAGCCCTGTACGCCCATGGCCTGCAAACTATTTAGTATTGAGCTCTGAAGGACGCTATCATAAGCCTTTGATACGTCCAGGAACTAGTGTTGAAAGGCCGAAAGCTCTATAATGTTCAATATGGCTTATCAAGTCCAAGACGCTACCTTGCGCACTTAAACCTGTTCGGAATCCAGTCATACATGTTGGCAGAGCCCTTCTATCTTCGAGCCACCAAGATAAACGCTTACTTGCCAGCTTCTCCATGAGCTTAGCCACGCACGACGTCAGTGATACAGAACGATACGAGGCCAAGTCTGTCATTTCTTTGTCGGGTTTCAGCATTGGGACAACGCAAGCCACCTTCCATGAAGGAGGAACGTCGCCAGTCTCCTGGTCTTCCCGCTGAAGTGCACAAACATTGCAGGCATGTCCATATGTCGATATACGCGGACGACATTTGTCTTTGGTTAACCAGATATCATCACAAGCGTTTAGCTCTGATAGCTCGACAGGCATTACTTTCAGTTCAAAATTACCTTCAAGGTGTTGGGTTGACTCTCTCGGTGGAAAAATCTGGCTTCATCATGTTTTCAGGTAGAGGAAGAAGGTATGCGCGGCTGAAGATAGACCTTAATCAATCTTCTCTTCGACAATTGAAACACAAGCGCTTTTTGGGCGTCATTATTGACTACCGCCTACAGTGGCGACGAGCTGTGGACTCGGTTGTGACATCGATATCTTCGCGTCTCAATGTGATCCGTAGAGTTGCAAGTGAGCAATGGGGAAATCACCCTTCTTCAATGATCAGGTTGCACGATGCACTAGTGACGAGTCAAATAATGTATCAGCTCCCTTTAATTTCCCCATCGATATCACAGCTGGAACGACTTGAGGTTCTGCACAGAAAAGGCCTAAGAAGGGCTCTTGGCGTTCCGCAGACTGCTCCTAACAATGCAGTACTTTCTGAAACTCTATCGAGACCTCTTAGCCTAGTCGCTTCACAAAGGTTATTGATGCAAATTGGCCGCCTCAAACAGACGGCAGCCGGTCGAGCCCTTCTACAGCGCCTTCGAAAGAGATCCGAGTCCCGAGCGTACTTGGCCCTTAATACTCTTGGTTACCTGGGTCTTGACGCTAGAGGTCGAACTAAGAGGTTGAAACCACCTTGGTCTTTCGCGAGCCTACATTGTTCGTTGGCAATTCCTCACGTTCGTGCTAAGCGGAGTTCTCCTCTGGCGGCAACGCGTTCGCTCGTACTGGACCATCTTGAAACTGATTATGCACGTCATCTTCAAATTTGTACTGATGGCTCTGTGGACAAGGTCAGAGGATCTAGTGCAGCTGCTTTTCACATTCCCTCTTTGAAGTATGATTGGTCCGTTCGCTTCACTGCAATCATGTCCTCCACAACGGCCGAAAGCGTTGCCATTGAGGCAGCTCTCAAAAAGCTACGGTTTTGTACGCCTCAACCTGTTGTCATTCTTACAGATTCGAAATCCGCCCTTCAAAGGTTAAAGCACGGGTTCCCTACTGATGCCTTATCTCTAAACTCCCTACGTTCGGTGCAAAATCTCCGTGTCAAAGGCTTCTCCATACGATTCCAATGGGTGCCATCACACATAGGTATCATAGGCAACGAGATGGCGGACAGCCTCGCCCATAGAGCGCTGTCTGAGAATCCTTTGAGAAAAGTGCCTCAAGAAGACAAGAGACTCTTCAGAGAAGCGGTGTCGTGCCACTTCAGTTCTTTGTGGAGCTCACCTCACAAGCCATGTGTGATCAAGGGTCTCAGAAGAAACCAAGCCACCTTACTGCTCCACATTCGCACGGGCTCTGCTCGTACCCCTGCGTGGATGTATAAGACTGGCCTGGCGTTATATGTTCACCGTGTGGTGTGTGCGGTGACATAGAACATTACCTAATGTGCTGTAGTGTGTATAACGCGGAAAGGAGGGTGTTATTCGGGTCCCTCAAGAACACAGGACTTCCTTACAGTTCTCTTCAGGACATTGTTTTCCCGCGCGGTAACCGGTTGTGTAGGAAGGAGGTCTCTCGCCTTCTTTTAAATTACCTACAGGACACGGATTTGGCTTCCACATGGTGAACTGAGGAGTTAACATTTGTAATTGGGAGGTCTGTGTCTGATTATGCGATTTATTTATTTTAAGTGTCGCTACGGTGGAGCAATTGCCGGCAGCAACTGCAAGGCTAATCCCACCAGTAGCCTACAACAACTCAACTCAACTCAACCTTCTTAGGCTACTTCACGCATTTTCCGGGGGCCAAGTATCTATCTAGGTATATTTCTATGCATGTTTTGAAATACTTATGTTTCTATCTAACTGTGTTCCAGTGTACCTGGGTCACTGCGTAGTTCGTGGTGGAACGGGTAGCGCATCGGGCTGCTGTGCTGAGGGAATCGGGTTCGAATACAACCGTCGGAACAACTTGGGTTACTGAGTATGTGCCAATGTGTATATATGTGCCGCTCTTCAATGAACCTCATTCATGCCGACATGGGTCACAGCAGATGCGGAACAGAGTAGGTACCATTGTTCAACGAAAATCTTTGACGCCGACTTGGAGCAATGGGTATGTCCTACTCGGCCTGTGCAAGTCTTCAGTGAACCATTTTCATGCCAACTTGGATTACTGGGAATGTGCCAATAAAGGTGTGTGCCGCTCTTTAGTTAGCGTCTTTGATGTAAACTTACGTAACTAGCTATGTGCCACTGTGAATGGGCAGCGCTGCAATGACGAAAAAGATTCCTTAAATTTCTCCCATGGTGAGCGGAATCGAACCGGCATCACAAGGATTCCTCATGGACAGCAACCCGACGCTTCAGAAGGCTGCGCTACAAATGCACTAAGTATGTGGCGCTTTTCAATCAACGTGTTTCATGGCAGTGTTTTAGCGAGCTTGGCCTTGATAGGATAGGATAGGAATAAACTTTATTTGTCCAGCGGTTGTTGATGTTGGTGCCCGGGGCTAGGCTGCCAGAGTTCCATCGCCCGAGGAAAATCTTTCGAGATCCTCGGCAACGGCCCTGGCCCGCTGGACGGCCCACTCCTGGTCTTCGTGTGCCTCGCTGAGGAGGGCGGCTTGCCATCTCTCAGCGAGGCGCCCCGCTTCAGAGGGTTCTGCTGTTGTATTCCCCCTTCCTCTTTGTCTTTGGTCCACGTGGCGTCGGCATTCCCAAAGCACATGGGCCATATCGGCCCGTTCGTGCTCGCACCACGGGCAGCCGGGCGACGGGTGCAGCGCGGGCCACAGGCGGTGCAGGTGGTAGGGGTTGGTGAAAGTGCCCGTCTGCAACCGTCTCAGGTCGACCGCCTGGGACCTGTCTAGGCGCCCGTGGGGTTGTGGATATTTTCTACGTTCTTTCCTGTAGTGACCAAGCACCTCCCGGTACGTTGCCGGAAACTCCTTGACAGCGCAGTCGGCGTCCTCGTGATCCCCAGCTCCGTCCGCCGCGATTTGTGTTGTATTGTTGTTGTTTATCCGCGAGGAAACAGCCAGGGATGCGATCTGTCGAACGGTAGGATTCAGGCGGCGATGTGGACACTCGCGACGCGTAACGAGTACTTGGCCTTGAATGCACCGGGTATATGCCTCTCTTCAATGCCCCTCTCACCAACTTGGGTCACTCAGTATGTGCCAGTATGTGTGCGGCAAGGGAGGGGACATTTCTCAGCATTCGCAGGCACCGGCGCATCACGCTTCTTGTCTCGGAGGCCACACGCGGACTTCTTGGCAGCGCCACTAGATGGTGCAGCATGTCCAGAAATAAGTGCGAGAAAGGAGTCCAGTTGTCGTATGAGGCGTTTCTAAGCGTTCGCACACACCGGCGCACCATGTATTTCGGAGGCCATGCTTCGCGGTGGCGACGCTAGATGACCCCGAATATTCTTAAGGAAGCGCTAAAGCGGAATCTCGCTACTGTACATGCCTCGCACATAATTCGTTTCGATGGTAGCAATACGTTGTGTCATATTGATTCAATGCAAAATGCATTACCATCAACAGTCATCCTGAGATGTGTGTGTGTGTGTGTGTGTGTGTGTGTGTGTGTGTGTGTGTGTGTGTGTGTGTGTGTGTGTGTGTGTGTGTGTGTGTGTGTGTGTGTGTGTGTGTGTGTGTGTGTGTGTGTGTGTGTGTGTGTGTGTGTGTGTGTTTGTTTGTGTGCGTGTGCGCTTGCCTCTCGTCGGTCGGCAACCGTGGGCAAAAAGGTGGGCCGATCCCGGAGGCAGTGCAATACTGGGCCGACCCATGGCGGAGGTGAAGCAGACTTCAAACACTCAGCAAAGGGAAGCGATAAGTGCATACATTCACGTAGCGCACGTAGCGCACAAGCACGTAGCGCTCCCCGCATACGTTTCCCGGCAAAGATTACTGTTGCGCAAGCTGCCGCGGTGACGGCACCTTGCGACGGGGCTGCGACGTCACTAGCCTTTCGTATATAAGATAACCAGCCTAGCAACTGATTTTATTGTTGTTCCAGCACCGCTATGGGTAGGCAACGCACACTTAGTTCTCCCGAGGAGCAGCGTGAACACGAGGAGCTGCAAAAGGAAATAGAAACGGTGATACGACCAGCGGCGGCGGGATGTCAAAGTTACCATTACTCCCCCCATTACTACCATTACATTAAGCAATAAAGCATTTCATACCCCTCTCTGCAGTTGTATTGGTGGTTTACGGCAGCTTCGCTGGACATCCACTTTCGCAGGACCGGGATGGCGAATCAATTTTTTTTCTTTGCTGACGCAGATGCCTGCCAAAGAAAAAATCCGCCTCCATTCCACCACGTAAATGTGAATGTACAGCGATACTCTAGCCGTCGTTACACACTACAACCACAAGCGATATACGCCACGCCCATACGCACGTGTCCGGAAGTGCAGCATGCCTCCACATTTTTCTAGGCCCTCCGCCAAGCGCTAGTGCATTATTGTACTAAATTAGTGTTTAAAATAAAACACGTCAGAAAATGCGTAACGTATGACTTACACACAACACCCGCCGCGGTTGCTCAGTGGCTATGGTGTTAGGCTGCTGAGCACGAGGTCGCGGGATCGGATCCCGGCCACGGCGGCCGCATTTCAATGGGGACGAAATGCGAAAACACCCGTGTACTTAGATTTAGGGGCACATTAAAGAACCCCAGGTGGTCGAAATTTCCGCAGTCCCCCTCTACGGCGTGTCTCATAATCAGAAAGTGGTTTTGGCACGTAAAACCCCACAATTTTTTTTACACTCAAGCTGCAGACATGATAGCTTCGGGTTGTTATTCGATTTGGTGGCGGAGCTGTTAGCACAGCATACATCCTCATTCTTGTAGGCGCTCCGCCTAGCGCAAGTGCGTTATTAAACTAATTGAATTTCTCAAAGCAAAATTCGTCAGAAAATGCGTAAAGCACGGCTTACACACAACCTGCAGTAATAATAGCATCATATTGTAATTTGAATATATGAAAAAGCTTAATTCTGCTACGCGGACACTCAAACAAAAAGCCTTGCAGCTGCCGTTTGTTTTTGTGTGAGCATAACCGCGCACGCGGAGACGAAAAATCCCGACCAACTAGACGCTAAGAGCTTCGCTGCAAAAGGCTGGACATTCGTGTAACGACAGATACAAACATCGCAAGAGTTAAGTTGAAATACCACTAGGTGGCACGAACGTCGAGTGATTGATTTTAACTTCAAATTAGCACAGTGGCAATGAGAGGCGTTGTAGTGGAGGGCTACGGGTTACCTAAGTGCTGGCAATGCGCGGTTACACGAGTGTTTTCGCTTTCCGCCTCCGTCGAAGTGGGGGCACGACGGCCGGGAATTGAATTCGCCACCCTGTGCTTAGCAGCACAACGCTATAGCCACTGATCAAAGGCTTTGTTAAATGTTGCGGCAATGAAAGAACAATGATGACAATGGCCTATGCGTGCGTGCGTGTTTCGACTCTCTGGCGGAGCAGGAAATTCGTTGTCGCCGTCGGCGTCGTCGGTGCGTCGGCGCTGCGACAACTCTTTATGCACTCACACATAGAGCATCGCTGTATATCGATTCCGACTCGTTTCATCTGCTGCATTGTTTTTTCTTCTCCTTCAGGACGCGGTGACCGAGGAACTTAACACGCATGCATTTCTTCCAAAAGTATATTCTTGAACCTTATTAGGATTGCAAGAAAGAGATCACTCGGTAAGCAGGAAATGACATCAAAGAGTTAATTGGAAAGGCCAACTTTTTTCTATATATTACAGGAAACTTAGCAAATCAAACTTATCTGTCAACTCCAGAGGCCTCTTCAGTTTACGCTTCAAGGCACCGCACTGGCCAAGTGCAGCTTCTCATTCTGCTTCCCTCCAAGCTTCGCTGCTACTCGGTTTTTTTCCCTCCAACTGAGTTAGTATTATGTATTCTGGTGATTTAAATTGCGTTCGTGTGACGTATCAGTTTACATGACGCACACTGAGGCACGTCAGAAAGCATGCAATGTCTACTGCCTTCGTGGTTCTCCACCTTTAACGCGCGTGCCCTAAAACGAGGAAATATCGTGGGGCGTTTAGCAACCGCGCAAGACAGCAGATCTTTGAAGAGAGGAGGCGTTCTGTTTAGTGCGCTGTACTTTTCACACAAACGAAGAAAAAAATGAATGGGACGAACTTGTGCGCAAATTTTTAACTGTTTATTGTTCGCAGGCGTACGCAAGATATATATGCAGTTTCATTTCCGTTTCATTTTCTTCATCCTTTGTGAGAAAAGTACAGCGCAGTAAACAAACAATGTCATACCAACTAGCCCCAGCTGAAGCCGTATTGAACAGAGGCGGGCAATAAACCACAACAAAATTCCAAAATGAGTGCTACTTTAAGACATCATAGACGAAGGCGATGGCACTCGTTTCATCAAGCAACACAGTACAGTGTGCGACAAATGTACGCACCAGCTTGCTTAACCATTTCCATTAAATGAATTTTTTTTTAACTGATTTTGGTTTATCTCAATCTTCAACTGCAGGATACGCACATCACAACAAGACAACAGAAAACGTATGAAATACGTAATCTTACCCATTTAGACATCTCGTGTAGCTATTTTTGAAGTAACTAAACTCGTTTATGGTGGAATCATTTGTTTCGCGCATACTTTAACCTCCTGCTTGATCCGCACGTTCAAAGCACGAAACCTCCGTTTCACTCTTGACCTTAGTAGGCCGGGATGCCCCACTCGTCTTTTCTAATGCAAAACAGGTCGCAACTGTGCCGCTCGACCAGTGCGCAAGAATCCTCATTATTCTGATCAAGAATAGGCTTACGGGCTTAATATGAAGCACCGGTATACCACGACCCTCTAATCTGACCCAAGCTGAACGCATGCATATTCATACAGCATCAGTTATGCTGCGAAGGCTGGTACCCCCATTTATTCGCGGCAGTGCATGAAGTGGCAGACAAGTTGCCGTCTGCTGGAATTGATTGCGGGAAACAGGCGAGGGGCGTTTGTACAGTAAATGCTACAATTACACACCTTTCTCACCGCACTATACCGCGGGCGCCGCCATGTTTTATCGCATGGTGACCCGTCCTTTGCTTGCCTCAGCTGGTCTCTGCTGCCTCTGTATAGAACGGCAGCGCGCGATGCCGGTGCGGCATAGCAAGCCGCTGTTTCGGCCTTTGTACGCGGCATTGTCTGCGTGAATAGCACGAAACTCTGACAAAAGCTTCAGAAGACATGTAAATATTGCACATCCATCCTTCTGCGCTCATTGCGCCTTGTCCAAATGGTGCGAGCATCTCCGTACGATACGGGGCCTGAATTTATTTCCACGAGACAGTAGTATACGTACTTTGAATCGCTCTACTAAATCACGATTACTGTCGTTCACTCATCGTGATTTTTTTAAAGCCAATGGTCTGGAAGGCACAGGTTGTCATGTTTTTGGTTAAAGATCGTGTTTGGTGCCATGTCATTAAATAATTTATTTCTACGTGCACTCATACGCGAATGTGTCGATTGCGCTAGATTTCCTTATGCCACGCTCCGAGACTCAAACCTTCATGCTTGAAATTTTGTAGTAGCTTACAGAAAATACGTAATATCGTTCGTTACCCGTCGACGTTGTGGTTGGTCCTCTGTTCAAGACTCCTTCGGCCTGAGCCGTCCTCCGGGCCCGCCACACCAGTCTGAGCTGGTCACGTGAGTCAGAGGTGGACAGCACGGCGTGCCATGTGCACTGCTCGTGTATGAGATTGGTAGGAATTGATGTGTTCAGGGCATTCGGGGCATTCCCAAATGGCGTTATATAATGAGGTATGCTCTCCGGAGTGTGTACAATTGTAAGAGTAAAGTGTAGAGTGTATGGCGTGGAAAAGACTGAGGTGGAGGGACGTGTTTGTTCGAAGCTGTCCTCATTCCACGCCCTCTTCCCGCATGAGAGACTTGTGTGAAGGTGAGTAGGTTCGTCGAGTGAGTTCATAGTGTTCTTCTGTGGTGCCGACATTCTTCTTTTCTATCTTTTTTTATTTAAATGGAGGTCCGGAACCTGGAAACTCTAGGAAAAATACTGGCAAGCCACAGAACGCCTTAATAAATTTAATGCAATTTTTACAGCCACTTTCTGTTTAGTTCCCTAGGAGGCGTCTGTGTTGTGAGGCCACAACGCTGTAGGTAGTGACGTAGGAGAAGGACATGGTGACGTTTTGGCACTCACTCCGGCTCGCATGGTCGTTTGCTATGCTGCTACATCCACGGATACGGATGATACGAATGGCACCATATCCTTCCCTCATGGGACCACTTACTGTGTCGTGACGTCACCACACAAGAACGTTCTGTTAAATCACTTGACGCGTTTTCACATTTCCTGGATGTTATCCGGCCTGACAGCTGCGCATCACGAAGGTCCGCGCAGGTCTCTTCATCCACTTCAATAACGAGAGACCGGCAGCTCTCTGAATTACAGGAAAACAATGCGAAAAAGTGGAGTAAAAAAGTAGCGTTCTCTAAGGAATCAGTTCGTCTTGCTCTCAATATCAATGAACTTTAATGTTGTAAAGGTACAGCAGCCACACACATAAAGACAGTCATCTTAGGCAGTGTCGTCGCAAGCCTATGCTTCACGCGGAAAGGTCTTCCACGCGTCCTCCTCCTTTCTCCCGCTTTCTTTTATTGTCATCCATCTGAGTACCGGGAAAACATTAGAAAATTATAAGGATGTTCAAATAGCAAAATTTTTGAATGGAATCGAATAAGAGTATTTGAGAAAAACGATCGTCCAATATGTAATAGATTATTGAATGGTTCCCATTTCAAAAAACGCGAAATCAAAAATTTTGCGGAGGCTGTTCGGCAACAAAGGCTTGTTGACATTATTTGATACATGTACACAGTGAGTCACTGCGATCCCATCTGATGCACGATGATACTGAAAGTAATAAATATAGGAACAGCAGGCCCCAAATGCATGTAGTAGAACGTATAGCGTTCATCGACACAGCAAAGGGCAATACTACAACGCCGCGCGTCGTTTTGAAGGAATTTAAAGGTGATGAGATTGGTCAAATATTATATTTAAGCCCAAACAGCGGATTCATAGGCTGCTTAAAACAAGACATGCACTTCAGTGGGGCAGAAACTTGGACCAGTTGGTGTAGCATAGTTCAAATTCTGGAAGACCAGCGCTTTCCGCAATCCTGTACGTTACGTAAGGTGTCACATAACTAAGTCAGGAGTCACGCTTTTCTTGAGTGCGCCATACAACCTGCAGAATCTATGCAGATTGGTTAACCAAGATTATTATTATTATTATTATTATTATTATTATTATTATTATTATTATTATTATTATTATTATTATTATTATTATTATTATTATTATTATTATTATTTGAAAACATATTGTTACGAAGAGGAAGGCCGATGCACAAATGTATGTACAACTATTTACATGGAGAAAATTTAGCGGGAATCGCGCAGGCTGGTACAAAGGTCACAGCTCCAGTAGACAGTTTTCACCTTCCTGTTCGTCTCTCTCTTGCGCGCACAGTCCTGCCCAAATGCGCCGTAACATAAGCTCCGGGGCTGGAGCGCCGTCCCGGCACTTGTTAGAATGATAGTGAACTAGATGAACAGTATGGTTTTAAAAGGGACACGTGGACGACATCAGTTTGTGGCTCGGATGAGGACGGTGTGTCTTCAACTGGGGCGATTTCGTAGTTTGTCACCTAATCGTCGCAGTACTTGGTAGGGCCCGGTATAGCGTGACAGCAGTTTTTCGGACAGGCCGACAGGGCGACTTGGAGTCCCCAGAAGAGCGAGATTTCCGGGAGAGAACTGAAGGTTCCGGTGGCGCCTGTCGTAGCGTCTTTTGTGACGCCTCAGCAGCTGTAAGCCGATCACAGGAAATCTGGTGAGCCATGCGAGCCCGACCAACGGCGTCATGGGCGTATTCTGTGGTATGTCGCGACACCGAAGGCAGCAAGGTGTCAAAAGGCAGAGTGAGATGGCGACCAAACAAAAGGTAGAAAGGCGAGCAACCGATGGTATCATGGTGTGACGAATTGTACGCAAACGTCACGTAGGGCAAAGTGCTGTCCCAATCGAGATGGTCTGCTGCAACGTACATAGACAACATCTCTGTAAGGGTGCGATTTGGTCGTTCGGTCAGTCTGTTCGTTTGTAGGTGATATTCGGTAGCGAGATTATGTTCGGTGGAGCAGGAACGAAGTACGTGTTCGCCAACTTGGGACAGGAAGTAGCGGCCACGATCTGTCAGCAGCTGCCTTAGCGCGCCATGGTGAAGAATCACGTCCTGAAGTAAAAGGTCTGCTACATTTGTAGCACAGCTGGCGGGCAGGACACGCGTAATAGCTTAGAACGTCGCATAGTCTGTGGCAACGGCTATCCATTTGTTCCCTTTTATGGATGTGGGGAAAGGGCCAGAAAGGTCCATGCCACCACGGAAGAAAGGCTCCGTCCGTGGGAACATCGACTGAATCAAGGTGCCCAGCAGATTGCGCACATGGCCTCTTTCGGCGCTGGTAGAGGTCACAAGCCGCAACGTAACGTCGCACAGAACGGTAAAGGGCCTGATCAGAAGAAGCGATGTCGGACTATGTCATAATTGCGGCAGGTGCCAAGGTGTCCGGCAGTGGGTGCGTCTTGGAGCTCAGCAATAACAATAGAACGAAGATGACGAGGGACAACTAGCAGCAAATCTGGTCCATCAGAGCTGATGTTGCGTCGATAAAGAATGTCGTCATGGAGCACAAACGTTCTGATTGAGCGGTCTAATTGTCCAGAAGTCAAGGCGCTCACTGATCGACCGTAGAGAGTTGTCCTTTCGCTGCTCTGTAATGATGTCGCAAAAGTGAGAAATGGTCAGAACGCAAGTGTCGGCATCCTGTTGGTCGTTCTCAAGAGGATCGACGTGGGGACGACACAAGCAGTCGGTGTCCAGATGTAAGCGGCCGGACTTGTACATCACAACGAAAGAATACTCCTTAAGTCTGAGTGCCCAGCGACCAAGCCGGCTAGTAGGGTCTTTCAGTAACGATAGCCAGCACAGGGTATGGTGGTCCGTGATAACAGAAAATGGGCGGCCAAACAAGTAAGGAGGAAACTTAGCCACTGCCCACACCAGCGCGAGGCACTTGTGCTTGTTGATAGAAAAATTGTGCTTTGAATGAGACAAAAGGGGACTGGCGTAGGCAAAGACGTGCTCGACTCCATTTTACAGTTGGGCGACGACAACACCTACGCCATGACCACTGGTGTCTGTGCGAACTTAAGCGGGTGCTGATGGATCAAAGTGGCCTAATATCGGAGGCGTTGTCAACAAGTGGATGAGGGCGTAGAAGGTGTCGGCTTGTTCACGGCCCCAAAAGAACGCGATGTCGTTCTTAAAAAGGCCAGTCAGTGGCCGGGGGATATCCGCAAAATTTTTAACAGACCGACCAAAATGGGAGCATAAGCCCACGAAACTGCGCACATCATTTACTGATCAGGGTACATTAATGTTCTTGATTGCTCTTTCTTGACGATCGGGATGTATACCGGCAGCACTGACAAGGTGGCCAAAAACTTTGACTTTGTGGAGTCCAAAATGGCACTTAGAAGAGTTAGGTTGCAGGCCAGCCTCCCTAAATACTTCAAGAATAGCGGTCAAGCGACTGAGGTGGCTGTCAAATGTAGGGGGAAATACGATGACGTCTTCCAGATAGCATAAGCAGGTGGACTGCTTATAGCCCCGACGGAGAGAGTCCGTCATTCTTTCGAACGTTGTTGGGGCATTACTAAATCAGAGAGGCACAACCTTAAAATGGTCAAGGCGTCAGGTGTAACGAACGCGACCTTCTCACAGTCGAGTTCATCAACCGAAATCTGCTAATAACCGGATCGGAGGTCGATTGAAGAGAAGTATTTCGATCCGTGAAGGCAGTCGAGAGCGTCATCAATCCGCGGGAGAGGGTACACGTTCCTTTTCGTGATCTTGTTCAGTTGACGGTAGTCGACACAAAATCGCCAGCTGCCGCCCTTCTTTTTGACCAAGACAACTGGCGATGCCCAAGGACTCGAAGAGGGCTCAAATACACTTTTGGTTAGCATCTTGTCTACTTCAGCTAGGATAACGTGGCGTTCCGCGTGAGAGACGCGATAAGGTCCTTGGCGGATAGGACTCGCATCACCGGTGTCAATCTTATGGGTAACTACGAAAGTCTGTCCCAGCGGGCGATTCACAAAGTCACGTCGCGATAAGACACCAGGACGCGACAGAGATCTGCCGCCTGTTCGGGAAGCAGGTCATGAGCGATAATCTTCGAAAATATGCCGGGATGGGACGTTGCGGAACTGATCGGACAGTAGGTGGCTGCATACGAGCACAAAACATCTAATACAGCGATGGCGGTATCCTCAATGGGAGACGCGTTGCCTAGCGACATGCCTTTCGAAATAGCTTGCGTTCTTAAACCAAAATTTAAAACAGGAAGAAATATGCGGTTATAGGCACAATGGCGATAGGCGATAGGCACAATGGTATGAGGAACGGCAACTGTGCGTAGCAGGAGAGCATTGACATTAGGAGTCAGCACGTAGTCACCGTCGGGATCAGATGGGAAGCACGTCGAAGGCATATACATAGCGGCTTAAGGCAGAAACCGTATGAAGTCTACAGAACATAAACGAGGCTCAGCTAATTTTGGAGGACAACAGTAATTAGGCAGCTCGATTGGAGGAGGCCAGCAGTGCAGTCAATCAGTGCTGAATAGTCCGACAAAAAGTCGAGGCCGAAGATCAAGTCATGGGAACACCGTTCCAGGACAGCAAATAAAACGGAAGTGTTGAAGCCAGCAACAGTTATTCGGGAAGTGCACATGCCAATGATAATGGGCGTTGCTCCATCGACGACCGGGATGACACGAGGTGCGGCAGGTATAAAGACTTTCTTCAGGCGGAAACGAAGATGGTTGCTCATCACCAAGATATGGGCTCCAATATCAACAAGAGCTGGGATATTCAACTTCTACATCGACAATATTGCGTCTGGTTGGCAGGGTGAGAGGCTTTGGCGGAGATGTCGGTAATGCAGAGTCACCGTTTTCCGAAGGTATGCGCCCAGCTCGGAACGACGGCGACAGGCGACGGGACTGGGGTGACCTGGACGATGGGCGAGGTCTTTGCGGCAAACGGGACTAGTAACTACTCGACGGCGGTGAACGACAGCGTTATGTGGTCATACCGTTAGTGGCATGCAGCTTCGACTCGGCCAGCGGCTGGATATGGCGAAAACTGCGTTTGGTCTAGGGCATCCAGAAGCGGCGGTTGCGACAGTATTGGGCGACGTGACCAACACGGCGACAACTGAAGCAGATAGGTCGGTCATCCGGTGTTCGCCACTCTGTCATGTTGCGAGAACTTCGAAGGATCCATTGATTTTTGGTATGCACGAGCGAAGGACGTTCGTTCGGCCGGGAAATGGCCACGGTGCAAACTGACTGAAAGCTGACATTGTCGAGTTCTTGGCGCACAATAGCTTGAACAAGGGGAACCATAGGAACGCACGTATCGTTGACGGGTTGGTACAGAGCCGCAGTACACATGGCTTCCAGCTCACGGCAGACAATCTTCGTCAGCTGCTCTGAATGCTGCTGCTGTCGCGAAGGCGAGTCCTGTCGGTCTTCACGAGACGATGTTGCAGCCGTATTTGGAAGCTGTGCAAATGACTGGTAGATACAACGACTTTTGTGGGGATTTGGGAATTCGCTGCGCCATTGCACGGGCGCATTCACCTGTTCTGCCATCCCTACGCCTCACCCCTCTTCTCGCTCCGAAGCGGTTGTCAGCGGTGACGGTCTACTGGCGATGGTTCACGATGAGGGCGGGGCTACGTGGTCACGGCGGCCACTGGCGACTACTCTCATGGTGGCAGCGTGTCTCTTCTCCCTTGGAACTGCACCGGGTACGTACATGCTTCTTCTCGTCCGCCGACACCATTGTGACTAGGACTTGAGCTCACGCACGGTGCCTTTGCCCGTGCGGGAAGCGCGTGCCTTGTGTTGATCCTGTCCGGACGCTAAGCCGAAGAACGGGTGCCTAGTGCTCGTGCGAGGTCGTGCCACGCCGAGCCGTACTTATCGGAATCCCAAGCCGAATGAGATTTCCCGACCTCTTGCGCGAGCTGGCCCATTGGTTATCGCGAGAGCAAGTAGCATAGCTGCCGGGACTTTTCCTAGCGGCGTGTCCCAGCTTGGTGCCTGTGCTCTCGCAGCGACGTGCTATAGGCGCCCCTGACTGTATTTTTCACCTTTGGTGCGTGACCCCCTTGGTTCCCCGCCGCCCCGGGACCGGGCGTTTGTGCAGTGTCGGGTGCCGCCGGAGACAGTAAATGATTTCCGTCAACTCATTGCAATACCGTGTTCTTGCGTGCGTCACTCGGTAGCCTCTTGCGGCCTGAGCTCGCGCGCAGCGACGCTAGAGGCGACGACTGACCCGGCCCTGTGGCTCGCTAAGCTTTAACCCGTGGTGATCGGTACTCCTGTGAGACCCAAAGACCCCACACTTTTCACCTGCTCTAAATGCATCTACTCCGTGATAACGTCATGAACCGAAGTACAGTTCTTACAAATGAGTAAATTAAAGGCGTCATTGGTGATACGTTTTAAGGCGTGCCCGACTTTGTCCGACACCGGCATTTCAGCGTCGGCCTTGCGGCAAAGTGCTAGCACGTCTTGTATATAGGCGACATTGCCTTCGGTGGGCATCTAAACACCTTATGCCAACTCTTTCATGGCGACGACATTACGACCCAGTGATTTTCACAGCCTCTGCTTGTAGATCTCCCAGTAACAGAGATAAAGCACACTGGCGCAGTTCGCTGCCAAGTAAAAAAAAATTATCTTCGTCAGCATCACTGCGGGATCGCATTTGCTGTGGCTGTTTACCCGCTCTCACATCTCCAGCCAGTCACCCGCCGTGGTTGCTCAGTGGCTATGGTGTTAGGCTGCTGAGCACGAGGTCGCGGGATCGAATCCCGGCCACGGCGGCCGCATTTCGATGGGGGCGAAATGCGAAAACACCCGTGTACTTAGATTTAGGTGCACGTTAAAGAACCCCAGGTGGTCGAAATTTCCGGAGTCCCCCACTACGGCGTGCCTCATAATCAGAAAGTGGTTTTGGCACGTAAAACCCCATAATTTAATCTCCAGCCAGTCGTCGACGTCGTGCCGCAGAAGGTTCCTGGATCACGCGGGTTCCTGAGTACTACAGTCGACGCAGGCATTGCCGCAATAGGCACCGTCTCCTGCGACATGGATGAATAACCGAAGCGGAGCTCCGTTCTTAGTCGTTACCCCGCCCTTCCACCAAATATTAGAAAGAGGAAGCCTGATGCTCAAATTTATGCACAACTATTTACATGGGGAAGAGTTAGTGGCAATCGTCCAGGCTGGTACAAAGGTCACAGCTCCAGTAGACAGTCTACCACTTCCTGTTCGTCTCTCTCGCGCGCACGGTCCTGTCCAAATGCACCATAACGATATATACACTTGACAGGAAAGGGAAAGCGAGGACCAGGCTGGCAACTGCCACCGAAAGAGGCTCAACGCCTGCCTACTGTTCCGAAAGGAGACAGAAACAAAAAAATCGAAAGAGTAAACAAAGAACAAGATGACAAATCTCAAAGAATAAAGCAGAATACACACAGTGCAGGTCACGCACAGTTGGGCCGGTTACTACAGGTCACGATCCTAAAGAATATTAAAATAGAAGAAATAGTGCCTGGGGTCTTAACATTTGAAAAACGTAACTATGCTACAAACGTGAACCTAAGTTAGTTACTTCTAGAAAAGTAAGGAGAGCATGGTGAGTCTCATCACGTCGAGACGCACAACCACCGGGGTACAAAAATTCGTCTAGTGTCGTACGCCGAGGCCAAGGAGATGATATAGCCTCTCACTAGTGACTTGCGCTGCGCAATGAAAGCGGGACACTCCGATATCAGTTGCTTAATAAAAAGCCACTAAAAGATACGAGAAAAAACCACGCAATAAAGTAGGCCACATGCCGAAGCAAAGTTGTCTACTTGATTCCACTGTACTGCGACCGATGTCACGTTGACCAGACTGGTCGTTGCTTTTATAAAGGGCTGTCTGAGGTAGCACGCTAATTCTTTGAAGAGTTCAATAGGAAGCAATCTCGCCGACCATTGTAGCAAGTGCAAGGTTGCAATTATTATCCTGATTGCGACAGGTGTCCGATTGTGCGACATTTCCATGAACAGAGCGCCCGGGAAATATTTGAAGCATTTTTAATAAACAAAAAAATGAGACGTGTGTGAGCATGCCATCGATGCTGCAGCGCAAAAAGGAGATATTGTATCTATCGCGATAGGTCTGATCTTTGTTCCCAACTCCCTTTTCCCTTTCTTTATATTTTTTTTAATGTCTAAAGTTCGAAGCAAGCAGCAATAAACTCATATGGTTGCTAGACAGCGCAATGTGTGCGTCGTTCTTCTGTGTATTTCATCTAAGCGCTGGTCTTCCAGAATTTGAACGAGAGTTGTTTGCGCAACTGCTGGTAACTATTGTGCACAATTGAACTCCGCCGTGTATTTGCGGAGGAACTTGATCGCCGGCACGAAAATTGCGGGTCTGCTAACCAAGAATCCTTCTGACGAGTCTCCGTTAACTATGTGAGGACAGGGAACGAAAAACCGGTAAGATTGGGGAAAAGACAAATGAACGTTTATTTTTTTTCAGCACTGAGAAAATGTAAAAAGAACTATTTTCCACATACAGTTGTACTTGCCATTCTCTTCTGTGCAGCATGCAATTCTAGAAGCGACAATGATGACAAAAAGAAAAACGGCAGCACAGCTTTCAAGTGTTCACAATATATGCAGACTTTCAATTTCGTTTTGAAAACGTAGCGCAGCTTTCAAACGTAGCGGAATACAGGACGCCCTCTGAGCTTCGGTCCGAGACTGGCGTCTGGGATGCCGCGGAGCACGTGAAAGCGTCAACCTTGTGGCAAGGCCTTTGCAGTGATCAGCCGCTGACACCAATATAGCTCATAGGCAAGGCGGATGCAAAAGATGATTCAACGCCGCAATAGTGCACTACAATCCCAAAGATGCAAACGATTCTTTGAGTCATTTGATTCACGTCAGCGCTTATGTCAGATATGGAGAACCGTGCGTGGACTTCGCCTATCACCACAACAGCGTGTTCCTTTCAAATCTCGCGCTTTGCACCAAGGTCGCAGAGAAATTGACATTGCTGAAGAATTTTGCTCAAGACTTGCCAGCTTGTAGCCCCAACGCGCACTTACACCATGTGTCACTCCTGTGCCCCCAGACTCCCGCATGGATGAAATGTTTTCGATGGAGGAGCTCGAAGTGGCACTGGCGACTTCCAGGCGCTCTTTGTTACTTCGGCCGGACGGCGTTAGTTATGCGACGCTCGGCAATCTTGGGCAGCAAGCACGACTCATGCTGCCCAACCATTGCAACGAGTCTTGGCGCAACGGTTTGGTTCCCTGTGAATTAAAATGCAGCCGCTTGGTTCCACTTCTCAAACCTGGCAATTCACCGTTAGATTTGTCATCGTACCGCCCATCACTCTGGCCAGTTGCATAGGGAGAATAATGGAAAGAATGATTTTGACGTGCCTAGAATACTACTTGGAAAATTACAACGTGTACCCAGACGCTATGGCTGGCTTCCGGCGTTGGCGCTCATCCATAGATAATGTCATCGATTTGGTCACGTTTGTTTAACATCAAAGACATCTGGAATGACTAACTGCAGCATTATTCCTTGACATAAAAGATGTCTATAATAATGTAGCACATTATGCCATTAAAACGACTCTGACTGAAGCCGGAATCGGTGGCCGCACTTTTCAGTGGCTGTACAGTTATTTGACCGACAGGCATTTCTTCGTGATAACCGAGGATCGCGCCACGACTCACCACCGAACATTCTGTGGAGTACCGCAAGGCGGAGTGTTGAGCCGGACGCTATTCAACCTAGTGCTCGTTGGCCTAGTCAGATGCTTGCGCAACACAGTTCAAGTGTCAATCTGTGCTGACGACATCTACATCTGAGCGTCTGCTGTAGCACGACCGCAGGTACGAGCAAGGCTACAAAAGGCAGCTACGTTAACATCACTGTACTTGCGAAAATAGAACTTAGAGCTGCCTTCAGAGAAATGCTTCCTTGTTACATTCACTCGGAAGGCAATGAGGCCTTTCTCTGTAAGTGTCAGTGGGCAAACAATTGCAAATGCACGGAAACACCGTTTTTAGTGGCAATTATCGACCTCGACCTATCAAGGAGCCCGCACGTTGCATACCTAAAGAGGTTAGTGAGAATAATACATCTCCTCAAATTTCGCGGCGGAAAGTCATGGGGCACATCGGCGCGGTCAATGCTGCAGCTTTACAACGGCTTGTTCCTCGGTTTCGCAAGATACAGTCTCCCTGTGCTTGGTAATACCTGCAAAACAAGCCTGCGTGTACTCCAGGGACTACAAGCTCAAGCCCTAAGGGCGTGTCTCGGTCTTCCGAGGTGTGCGTCTACGGCGGCAACGATTGTCATAGCTCGAGATCACCCAATATCAACGTACTTGGCAACCGACGCTCTCCGGGCGCATATTCGGCACGTTCCCCAAATACCTACTCACCATTTTGCTTCTTTACCTGCAGAAAGACCACATGCAACTTTCAGTCTTATAGTTGCTGTCATTCGTACCTCATTGCCATCGAACTACATGCCTGCAGCAAGGTCATCCTCACCTTTATGGTGCCTGCAGAAACCTGAAATACGCCTCACCATCGCAGAAGTCACGAAGAAAGAGAACGTGCCGTCGTTTGCCCTGAAGCAGGCCACATTAGGACTTTTACATGAAGTGCACAGTGGCCGCGTACACGTTTACACCGATGACTCCGTCACACCTGCAAGTTCAGCTGCCGCTGTGGTGATACCAAGAAGATCCGTCAAAATGCAGCTAAAAACTTCACATGTATCATCAACGACAGCAGCTGAACTGATAGCCCTGCGTGCGGATCTTCATTTCATTCAAGAGGAACCACCCCATGCATGGTCAATCTTCTGTGATTCCAAAGCAGCCCTACAGAGTGTACGCTCAGCACTGCGCCATGAATCACATGAGCAGCTCGTCGCAGGGATCAGAGAAGTTCACCATCGCATAGTTGACGAAGGACACGATATACCAGTGGTTGCCTAGTCACTGTGGCCTACATGGCAATGATCGAGCGGATGCAGCTGCCCGATCTGGTCATGACGGCGTCAACTGCGTGGCGATTCCTCTTTCGAGAGTCGACGCAGCAAAAAAATACTTTCCGCGCTTGCGCGTGAGCTAATATTAGCTCAATAGAATTCATCCGATTTCACAAGTGCACGCCTTCATACCCTGGACCCTAATTTACAGCTCCTTATCCCGCCCGGCCTTCCACGACGTAACTGCACCCTTCTAGTCCGTCTAAGGCTTGGAGTAACATTTTCAAATGCGTACTCCTTTGTTATCGGACTGTCCAACAGCCGACTTTGTGACTTCTGCGGGTGCAACGAAAAAATCGCGCAACTTCTTTGTGAGTGCCCTCGTTTCAACCCGCAATGAGCAGCCCTCTCAGCCAGCCTAGACCAACTGGACAAGCGCACAATAACGGAAAACAACATCTTTGGAAACTGGCCTACGCGAACATCAGCACGAGCCTCTATGAAGGAGCTGATGCGTTGTTGAAGAGACACCGAACTTTGTGACAAATTGAGACTGCACACTGTGTGACGCAGGCTGGGGTGGTGACGCTGTGCAACACCTTCGCAGACTGCGTGACAGTGCCCACAGAAACAGTTCGTGTGTATCACGTGTGCCACATGTGTGTGTGGGTTTCTTTTTCATTATTTTTCTCTCTCTCACCTATCGCATCCCTTTGCTCCTCCCCCGGTACAGGGCAGCCAACCGGTGATGATCTCTGGTTAAGCTCCCGACTTTCCCTTGCCTCTCTCTCTCTCTCTCTCTCTCTCTCTCTCTCTCTCTCTCTCTCTCTCTCTCTCTCATCCGCTGCAGATACCTTCGCCATCTATCAGTTGTGAACGAAACTAGTTTTTGGTTGAAAATACTCGTCAAAAGCTTCGAAACAAGCTCAGCTTTGAGCGTATTCGAAAACTCGTCCGCGTACAATCATGTTTCACTGTGGAAGCAGCCGCGATCGATCCTAATGTGAGTCTGTCCAGCGAGAGTGACTCGGTCATTGCGTGACCTTTTTTCTGAATGGAATTTTGGGTTTCTTACGTGCCAAAACCACTATTTGATTATAAGGCACGCCCTAGTGTGGGGGGGACTCCGGATTAAGTTTGACCACCAGGGGATATTTAAAGTGCCCTCAATACACTGGACACAGGCGTTTTTGCATTTCGCCTCCACCTTGTTGCGTTTCGCCTGCGACACGTGGTTTTGCCGGCGCGACTGCGGCGGGGCGGCAGACATTTTGGCCCGATCGTCGTCGCCGCAACACTCATCGCCAGGTGTTTCCAGGCGCGTCTGCGGCGATGCGACCGCCTAGGGATCTCGTTCCAGTCATTGTGCCCGAAACAGGCGATGCCAAAGCAGGGATCTCATTCCAGTTATTGGGCCCGAAACAGGCGATGCCAAAGCAGGGATCTCGTTCCAGTCATTGTGCCCGAAACAGGCGATGCCAAAGCAGGGACCATCTTCTCGTTACAGTCATTGTGTCCGACCGGCAGCGCCACGACAGGGTGCTACGAGATCGTGCGCAGCGCCACGACGGGGTGCTACGAGATCGTGCGCAGCGCCACGACAGGGTGCTACGAGATCGTGCGCAGCGCCACGACAGTGTGCGTCACCATTAGCCCATTGTACATTCACGTGCTCGTCTTTTGAGGGGTTCCTTCTTGCCCTCAACTGCGAGAGTATAAAAACAGCTGCCCCCGGACGCCAAAAGGGAGGGCTCCGATTTCTTCTGTTGAGTGAAGTGCTCTCCCGTCTCTCTACTTCGGTCAACCTGACCGCCAACTCTTTGCGATGTTAAAATAAACAAGTTGTTTCGTTGTTACCAGTCGACTCATGCTTTGCCGGGACCTTCGGATGCTTCGAGTTGTACCCCAGGCCGCCAGGCCAACGCTACCCTTGGGGCTTGCGACCCAGGTACAACCACGGGCGTCAGCGCCGAGTTCCCAACGGATCGCTCCAGTGTCGCGATCCAAACATCTGGTTGGCAGCGGTGAGATCGCCTACGACTTCAAACAACGGTCTGCCAGCGGCGAGATCGCGACAACGGAGGCCAGCAGCGAAGAGATGCAGTTGACGGTATGCTGAGCAGCTCAACGACGATCCGGGAGCAGTGCAACGAGCCCTGTGTGACGACTGGTTGCCTGCAGCGGAACGACTGCGCGGAATTCCTGCCTGCGAGGTTTGGTGAGTGCGGGACTTTCTTCTTCTGAGCTTTGCCAGGCTTTTTGTTAGTGTCAGAAACAGAGCTGGTAATTGTGGTTGTCGTTGCTGCCGGGTTAGTTTGCGGCAAGACAATAGTAAGCAGTAGAGAAAGCAGCATTCAGAGCAGCCATGGATTTGAAGTCGTTGCGCAAACCGAAATTGTTGGAGCTTGCAAGAGAGTTGGGTCTGGATGTCTCAGACAAACTAAGAAAACCAGAACTGATAAAGGCTATTCTTGAGTTAGAGGCTGAGGATGACGAGCTGTCGGAATGCCTTGAGACCATTGAAGAGAGAGAGACTGCAAAAAGACAGGAGCGCGAACTTAAAGAGCAAAAAGAAAAAGAAGAGCGCGAACGTAAAGAACAGAAAGAGCGAGAGCAACAAGAGAAAAAAGAAGAGCGTGACCGTCAACACGCTTTGGAAATGAAGCGTCTCGAGATAGAGATGGAACGCGCTCGTAATGGAAGTCAGGCACACGGTGCAGGAGAACGAGTATTGTTCAAAATGACTGACCTGATGCGGCCGTTTAAGCTTGGAGAGGACATTGGTTTGTTCCTGGTTAACTTTGAGCGAACGTGCGAGAAGCAGGGGTTCTCTCGGGAAACGTGGCCACAGCGCTTGCTCACTTTGTTACCCGGCGAGGCGGCCGACGTAGTCGCTCGCTTGGATAGAGAGGAAGCAGAGGATTTCGACAAAGTAAAATCAAGTCTGCTAAAAAAGTACCGGCTGTCTGCGGAGGCGTTCCGTCGGAAGTTTCGGGAAAATGAGAAAGGCAAAAGTGAGTCATATACAGAGTTTGCGTATAGGCTTATGTCGAACATGCAGGAGTGGCTCAAAGAAGAGAAAGCGTTTGGTGACCACGATAAAGTTCTGCAGTGCTTCGGGCTAGAACAGTTTTATAGTCGGTTACCGGAGAACGTGCGATACTGGGTCTTGGATAGGCCAGACGTTTGTACGGTGGCTAAAGCCGCTGAGCTAGCCGAGGAGTTTGTGACGCGTCGAGCTCGCGGAGCTAAGGACGGTCAAAAGGGTGAATTTGGCTCCAAGTCTGAGAGGCCAAGGTTCACGCCCATGAGATTTAAGGGGGACACGCGTAGTGAGGATGCGAGTGAAAGCAATCCGACCAAACGTAAAGAGACGGCAGCCGAAGCCGAACGCAGAAAGCGGTTCGAGATGAGGCGAGCGGGCGTTTGTTATACGTGCCAGAAGCCGGGTCACTTTTCGGCGCAGTGTCCGGAAACAACACCAAAAGTTGTGTTTTTTTCAATAGGCAGCACTGACGAGAACATGAAGCTTCTCGAGCCTTACATGCGAGACCTCCTCGTAAACGGGAAAGAGTGCCGAGTGCTTCGCGATTCCGCAGCTACGATGGATGTAGTTCACCCGTCTTACGTAGAACCCCATATGTTCACGGGCGAGTGCGCATGGATCAAGCAAGCCGTGGAAGCTCATAGCGTGTGTCTGCCGGTAGCAAAAGTGCTTATTGAAGGACCTTTCGGAGCGCTTGAGACAGAGGCGGCAGTGTCATCTATGCTGCCACCCCAGTACCCGTACCTATTTTCAAACAGGTCCGATCACCTCCTGCGCGAGAAGGGGCTTTTGTTTGGTGAAGCTAGTGTTCAGGCCTTAACCAGATCGAAGGTTCGGGAGCTCGCTGCAAAGGCGGTAGTTGCGGGGCCGACGTTATCAAACAACGAAAAAGGGTCAGAGGCGCAGCAAGCTGATATTCAGAGCACGCCCGAACTGAATAAAATTGAGTCTGTAGCGTTGAAGGCGCCAGATACTGGAGAGGAACCGCCCGACACGGGAAAGTTAGAAGAGCTATCTACTGATTTGCTCATCGCGCCTACGTCAGACGGACTTGATAGGTTGCTAAAAGTCAGCCGGTCGGCTTTGATAGCCGAGCAAAAAAAGGATGGCAGCCTGGAAAACGTGCGCTGCAATGTCAAAGAAGGTATCGCCAGGAAAACTGCGCGTTTTGTGGAAAGAGGGGGAGTCCTGTACCGGAAGTATCTAGACCGCAGAGGAGTGGAGTTCGATCAGCTGGTCGTGCCTCAATGCTATCGTCAGGATCTGTTGCGCTTGTCACACGGGGGTTCGTGGTCCGGACACCTAGGAGTTAAGAAAACTAAGGACCGTCTCTTGCAAGAGTACTATTGGCCAGGGTGTTTTCGGGACGCAGACCATTTCGTGAGGACATGTGACACTTGTCAGCGGGTGGGCAAACCAGGGGACAAATCGAGGGCGCCGTTGAAATTGGTACCTATCATTACGGAGCCTTTTAGACGGCTCGTTATTGATACTGTGGGACCTCTGCCGGTAACAGCCACGGGGTACAGACACATTTTGACTGTGATCTGCCCAGCGACAAAGTTCCCTGAAGCAGTGCCGCTTAAAGAACTCAGCTCAGTTGAGATAGTTAATGCACTACTGTCCATATTTGCGCGAGTTGGTTTTCCTGCGGAAATCCAATCAGATCAGGGCACAGTGTTTACTAGCGCTTTGACGACAACTTTTCTCGAAAGGTGTGGGGTAAAGCTGTTACACAGCTCAGTGTACCACCCACAGTCGAATTCCGTTGAGAAGCTCCACTCCGTCATGAAGCGCGTGTTGAGAGCGTTGTGTTTTGAACATCGAACTGACTGGGAGCTGTGTCTGCCTGGGGTGATGTTTGCTTTAAGGACCGCGCCGCATGCGGCTACGGGGTTTTCGCCAGCTGAACTGGTGTACGGTCGCTCGCTTCGATCTCCGCTTCGCATGCTTCGAGAATCGTGGGAAGGTAGGGGCGACGACCCAGTCGTGGTGGAGTACGTGCTTAAGCTCCTCGAACGCTTAAGAAGGGCACAGGAGTTGTCAGGTGAAGCAATGACAAAGGCCCAGCAGAGGGCCAAGGTTTATTATGATCGGACAGCCAGGGCCCGTCGTTTTGAGGTTGGCGATGAGGTCATGATATTGCGCACATCGCTAAACAACAAACTACACGTGCAGTGGGAGGGCCCAGCACGAATTGTTCAGAAACTGTCGGACGTTAACTACGTGGTAAGTCTGCCAGGAAAGCGGAAAGCACAGCAAGTTTACCACTGTAATCTGCTCAAACCTTATAGACAACGGGAAGCAGTGGTGTGCATGATGATAAACGTTCCTGAAGAGCTTCCAGTCGAGCTTCCGGGACTAGGCTCAGTGACGAACAGGGAAGACACCGGTCAAGTCATTAGTGACCTTATCAGTAAAGCACCGCTGTCGCCTGAGCAGAAAACCGAACTACACCAGCTATTACAAGAGTTTCAAGGTCTGTTCTCTGAGAGGCCTGGTAGGACTTCGGTACTTACTCATGATATAGAACTTACCTCCCCAGAGCCAGTACGATCCAAGGCGTATCGGGTGTCACCCCGCCAGAGCGATATTATGGAGGCTGAGGTAAAGAAAATGCTACAGCTCGGTGTTATTGAGGCAGGTGAGAGTGATTATACCTCCCCTTTGATTTTAGTTGAGGTACCGGGCAAGGAACCTCGTCCTTGCGTCGACTACCGCAGGCTTAATTCCATCACTAAGGATCAAATTTATCCGATCCCTAACATCGAGGAGCGCCTTGAGAAAGTTAGTAGCGCTCAGTTTATTTCCACCCTAGATCTTGTCAGGGGTTATTGGCAGGTTCCACTTACAGAAGAGGCTAGTAGGTATGCGGCGTTCATTTCACCAATGGGAACATTCCGTCCTAAAGTGTTGAGTTTTGGTTTGAAGAACGCGCCATACTGTTTTTCAAGCCTCATGGATAAAGTGTTGCGGGGACAGCAAGAATTCGCTTTACCGTATCTAGACGACGTAGCGATATTCTCCGCATCCTGGTCTGAGCATATGGCACACTTGCGGGCAGTGCTAACCCGCCTGCGCGAAGCGGGCTTGACAGTCAAGGCTCCTAAGTGCCAGTTAGCACAGGCCGAGGTTGTCTACCTCGGTCACGTGATTGGTCAGGGTCGTCGCCGCCCCTCTGAAATAAAAGTGGCCGCTGTGCGAGACTTTCCGCAACCGCGCACCAAGACCGATATTCGGTCGTTCTTGGGTGTCGCCGGCTACTATCAGAGGTACATCCCTAGGTACTCTGATATCGCGGCTCCCCTGACGGATGCTCTAAGAAAGACAGAGCCTCAAACAGTCGTCTGGGACGAGACCAAGGAAAGAGCTTTTAGCGCCCTAAAGAGTGCCCTAACAAGCCAGCCTGTGCTACGATCGCCAGACTATACAAAAGGGTTCATTGTTCAGTGCGATGCTAGTGAGCGAGGCATGGGCGTTGTACTGTGCCAACGGGAAAATGGAGAAGTAGAACACCCCGTCCTGTATGCTAGTCGTAAGCTGACCAGTCGTGAGCAGGCGTATAGCGCCACCGAGAAAGAGTGTGCGTGTCTCGTGTGGGCCGTTCAGAAATTGTCATGCTATCTAGCCGGCTCGAGGTTTATCATTGAGACGGATCACTGCCCTCTCCAATGGCTGCAGACCATCTCTCCCAAAAATGGCCGCCTCCTGCGCTGGAGCCTCGCTTTACAACAATATTCCTTTGAGGTGCGTTACAAAAAGGGGAGTCTCAACGGTAACGCCGATGGCTTAAGTCGAAGCCCCTAACGTAGGAATCAGCCTCAAAATTGTTTGTTACTGATGTTTTCTTCCTGAGGCAGGATTTTTTTTTTAACATATTGCTTTTGTTTAGTGTTTCAAAGTGATGATATGCTTTCTAGTGCAATTTTTCAATTTGTGGACGCGTTCTGAGTGATGCTAGACTACTGTAAGGAACTAGGCAGTGGTATAAAAAGGGGAAAGAGCCTGGCAGGGCTTAGTGAGGGTTGTGCCGTGCTTGCTGACTGAGCGGTTGAGTTTTCAGCGTAGTTCTAACGCTTGCCGGGAACGAGAACAAAAATGTGAACTCTCCCGAAGTCACTTTGCAGTGTCCCGTGCGAACCTGAACGAGAGAACGAGGCTTTCTCTGTGCGCTGCGCTCAAGAAACGTCGAGGGACGCCCGACTTCGGTTATGAGCATCATCGAGCGACATCCCTCCGGACAGCGGATGCAGTCCCCTGTCCATCGGGATCTCCTTCCCCCGGCGGGGCGGTCTGTTGCGTTTCGCCTGCGACACGTGGTTTTGCCGGCGCGACTGCGGCGGGGCGGCAGACATTTTGGCCCGATCGTCGTCGCCGCAACACTCATCGCCAGGTGTTTCCAGGCGCGTCTGCGGCGATGCGACCGCCTAGGGATCTCGTTCCAGTCATTGTGCCCGAAACAGGCGATGCCAAAGCAGGGATCTCATTCCAGTTATTGGGCCCGAAACAGGCGATGCCAAAGCAGGGATCTCGTTCCAGTCATTGTGCCCGAAACAGGCGATGCCAAAGCAGGGACCATCTTCTCGTTACAGTCATTGTGTCCGACCGGCAGCGCCACGACAGGGTGCTACGAGATCGTGCGCAGCGCCACGACGGGGTGCTACGAGATCGTGCGCAGCGCCACGACAGGGTGCTACGAGATCGTGCGCAGCGCCACGACAGTGTGCGTCACCATTAGCCCATTGTACATTCACGTGCTCGTCTTTTGAGGGGTTCCTTCTTGCCCTCAACTGCGAGAGTATAAAAACAGCTGCCCCCGGACGCCAAAAGGGAGGGCTCCGATTTCTTCTGTTGAGTGAAGTGCTCTCCCGTCTCTCTACTTCGGTCAACCTGACCGCCAACTCTTTGCGATGTTAAAATAAACAAGTTGTTTCGTTGTTACCAGTCGACTCATGCTTTGCCGGGACCTTCGGATGCTTCGAGTTGTACCCCAGGCCGCCAGGCCAACGCTACCCTTGGGGCTTGCGACCCAGGTACAACCACGGGCGTCAGCGCCGAGTTCCCAACAGATCGTACCAGCAGTCCGATCCAAACAACCTCAATGCGGCCGCCGCGGCTAGGATTTATCCCACTACTTCGTGCTTAGCAGCGCATCACCATAACCGCTAAGCAACCGCGGCGAGTGACCTTTTCTTATTTTTTAGTATCAGATTAGCTGTCTTTCATAGACGAAAATACGGTGTTTATTTCATGGTCTTCGCGTTGGCATTGATTATTATTGCATGTATTTAAGGAGAATAAGTTTTATTGCAGGACTAATCTCCAGGCTTTCGTCAACTAAGCCGGGAATTAGGATTCTTGATGAAGCTGGTGTACTCCCTATACAGGCACCACTCGACAGACACCCCCTGTCTAAATTAGCCCGGGAAGGTATAAAGGTTGAGTCCGTACCGAGGAACATTCACCCAATATATAACGAAGGTCGCAGAAGAGCACGGGCTACAACCATCCCTCGTCGAATCGATCCTTACGGGGCAGATGCATTCTTCGTCGACGCCGCCAAATATGGCAGCGAAGACAGGTTTGCAATCACGGTCGTGAACGCGCTCGGAAAACTTATCAGAGCCGCGTCAATCTACGCTAAGCACGCGAGCGAGGCGGAGGAAACCGCGATAGCCTTGGCTCTTCAAGCCGCAAAAGGCCCGGCGACCATTTTATCCTACTCGCGCAAGGCGGTCAGGGCTTTCTCGTCCGCTCTAGTTTCTAAACACGCAGCGGACAGCGTCAACAGATCCTTTCGTATTACTACGGGACCAGAAACTGGAGGTCTAAACATAGCGTGGTTCCTGGTCCACATGAGCGACGTAACTAACCAAGCAGGTTGCAACCCTAACGAGCGGACCAACTGCCTGGCGCGTGAATTCACGAACCGCGCCCGAGCTAACGGTCCGGCTCTCCCACAGGATTGCCCCTTCAAAGATCATCTTACCACCTTTCACGAAATTACGTCGCATGACAGACACAGCAGGAAAAAAGTTCCCTCCTCCCAGCCCGAAACTGAACAGGGCTCAGGCTGTTACCTTGAGGCTTTCATAGACGAGATCTTACCTCACCCCCGAAAGCTTAGTTGGATAGACCCCAACTTCCCGCAGTCGTGCTCCCAATGCGGTCACGCATGCTGCTCCTTCGACCACATGCTCCGGCTGTGCCCGTACAACGCGGGCTCCGACTTTCAATACAAGTCCAAGTGGGACACCTTGCTGAAGAGCTCGGATTTGACAAACCAACTACAGGCCGTCCAGTGGGCCCGCGACGTCACGGAGAGTCACCACCTCCCTGTCCCGTCGTGGGCGGAGCCACCAACTTTATTGCGGAGCCTTCGGTTCCCCCAAATCAAGTTCCTCAGGACACTCTAATAAAGTTCTTGTCACTTTCACTGCAGGAATAATAAATATAAGCTACTTTCATTGGAGTTCCATTTCTTCCAAGAATTTCTAAAATTTCTGGAAAGGAATGCAGTAGAAAAGCAGGTTTGCTTCCTACCACTGAAAATTCCCTAAAATTTTGCAACCGTCGTCTTCTTTTACATCAGCCTTTCTCGCCTGTATACCGCAAGAACTGTGGTTATCCGTTATAGTATTCGAGTGAAACGAATATATTGTTACGTGGAAGCGGGTAGACGTCCTTCTTTGTAATTTTTTTTTCATTTATTTACCCTAAAGGCCCAGCTTGGGCATTACATAGGGGGGGGTGGGGGGGAGAACAATTGATATACAATATACAATGATATACAATATACATTGTAAGTCGAATATCCTTATATGAAGTATAGTACATGCTATACAACCTTTACATCACTTCTAATTCGACATCATACGCCAATAATTATTAAATTATACAAACAATAATATGACATCTGAAGAAAGGCAGGAAGAAATGTTAATGTTATTAATTCACGAATGTTTCATTAAGTGCTTGTTTGAATATAATATGGTCAGTTATTTCGGCTATATTACTTGGGAGATGATTCCATTCCGAAATGGCTAAGTGCAGACACGAAAACTGCAATAGTTTAGTACGTGCAAATGGTTGTTCGACCTTAAATTCGTGATCAATTCGTGAGAATTTTCTTTTGGCTGGTAAGATGTGTGCCTGAGAGAATTTATTTGGGTTATGAAAAAGCTGATGGAAGAAAGTTAGCCGAGATATCTTTCTTCTAGTCTGCAATGGGATGAGTCCTAGGTCATGTTTTATTTTGGTGATACTTGAATGTTGTGAATAGTTACCTGTAATAAATCGCGCTGCCTTGTTCTGAAAAGATTCTAATTTGTTAATAAGATGCGTTTGGTGCGGGTTCCATATAAATGAGGCATACTCAATCTTTGAACGAAGTACGGTGGTATATGCAAGAAGCTTAGTATCACTATTAGCCTGACGAAGCGTTCGACGAATGAAGCCAAGAGATTTGCATGCAGCGGAAACAATACAACGCACGTGATTATGCCAAGACAAAGTCGGAGAAAGATGAACACCTAGATATTTAAATGATTCTGTAGTTTCTAGAGCCTCACCATTAAGAAAGTATGTGTGTTTCGTAATTTCACTGCAAGTAGTAAATCTCGTAAGTTTAGTTTTGGAGGTACTTACGCTCATTTGCCAGTCTGAGCACCATCTTTCAATCCTGTTCAAGTCATTTTGTAATTTATCACAATCACCCTTACATTTTAATGGCCGATACAGAACGCAATCGTCGGCATATAACAGGATTTCTGAGTCTATACCCTGATGAATATCATTTATATAAATTAAAAATAGAGTGGGTCCCAAAACGGAACCTTGAGGCACACCGGACTGAACAAGCTGAAATGAAGAACGGACATTATTGATTACGACAGCTTGTCGTCTGTTGCTTAAATATTCTTTAACCCAGTTTATTACTTTTTCGTCAACATTAATCAGCTTCATTTTATATATGAGGCGGTTATGAGCCACACGGTCAAAGGCTTTAGCAAAATCTATAAATATGGCGTCACTTTGTGTAAGTTCGTGAAGGTTAAGGTGAATGTCTGTAGTTAGTTCAAGAAGCTGGGATTCACATGACCGGCCTCGTTGAAAACCATGCTGGTTTGCAAATAGAATGTGGTTGCTAGCCATGTACTGCATGATTTGAGCAGATAATACGTGTTCAAATAGTTTGCATACAACAGACGTAAGGGATATAGGCCTATAGTTTGTTAGCTTGTTTTTGTCGCCGGTTTTATATATTGGTATGACATGTGCCAATTTCCAGTCGTCTGGAATTTCGGTGGTGTCGAGAGACTGTTGAAACAATAGTGTAAGTATGAGAGCAGAATTGTGCTTTGTCATTTTAGTAGCTTAGTACAAATACCATCAGGACCTGGACTAGAAAACGATGGTAAACGCTCAATAGCTTTCACAATACCGTCACTTGTCACAGTTATACATTCCATAAATGGAGAACTATCAGAAAAATGTGTAGACTTATCTAGGGGCTTTTCGTCATTAAATACACTACAAAAGAATAAATTAAACCGTTCAACAATATCCATGACATCAATTGCAGCACCAGACTCAGTGTCAAAAACAGGTAACTCTTTTGTAGGTGCGGGAGAAATGACTGTCCAAAATTTTTTGGATCTATTTTTAGAAATTGCGAAATATCCTGGTTGAAAAACTTTTATTTGGCAGCCTCAATATGTATTGCACATTCTTTAGAAAACGATAAATATTCTGACTTAGCTTCAACAGATTTTGCGCTTCTTGCCTTTCGAAACAAACGTTTCTTTCTATTCAGATATCGCTTAATCTCGCGAGTAAACCATGGCTTGTCTGCTGTTTCATAGATCCATTTTTTTGGAATGTATTTCTCCCGGAGTCTTAACAACTCGTCACGAAAACAAATCCAGTTATCTTGCAGCGAACAGTTTTCATACGTTTGCATGAATGACAGGTAAAATTCAAAAAGCTCAGAGTTGAAGCTTTCGCGATCTGCTTTAGAATAGTCATAAATCTTTTTTTGTCGCGGTTTTTTCGCGGTCTGCGTTTTAAAGGTACAATGTATGACACGATGGTCACTGATATACTTTAGTACACCCACGATAACACGTTCGGGGTGTGTTGTTAGAAGCAGATCAAGAATAGCATTGTTCCGAGTAGGGATTTCGACAAGTTGAGACAACTGAAAATATTCTAAAAGGTCAACAAAATCTGCAGAATCGCGTGTCTGGCGCGTGCTAGGGAATTTTAAAGCAGACCACTCTATGCTTGGAAAGTTAAAATCGCCGGCCAAAATTATGGGAGAGTTATTGTATTCGGATTGGATGGAGCCTAATACAGATTGCAGTTCCTCAGAAAAATCTTGTAGAAAGTCAGGTGGCCTATAGCATGCTCCAATAACCAAAGTTACAGCTGGTAAATAGCATGCAACCCAAATAGTTTCAAGAATGCTGTTAGTAGGTAAGTGTTTTACCTTTATATGCTTTCTGATGGCTATTACGACACCGCCTCCTTTTCTATCCACACGGTCTTTACGAAAAACAGTGAATGAATTTGAAATTTGTAACTCAGAATTGCTAACTTCAGGAGTTAACCACGTTTCCGTTCCGATTATAACATCTGCATTACAAGCGTGAATCAGGGAATAATAATAATAATAATATTTGGGGTTTTACGTGCCAAAACCACTTTCTGATTATGAGGCACGCCGTAGTGGAGGACTCCGGAAATTTTGACCACCTGGGGTTCTTTAACGTGCACCTAAATCTAAGCACACGGGTGTTTTCGCATTTCGCCCCCATCGAAATGCGGCCGCCGTGGCCGGGATTCGATCCCGCAACCTCGTGCTCAGCAGCCCAACACCATAGCCACTGAGCAACCACGGCGGGTGAATCAGGGAAGTAAGCTGATCTTGTTTGTTGAGGATGCTACGAAAGTTGGCGGAAATTATAGAGAATGTAGGTGTCCCACTATCTTTCTGCACGTGGCGACTGCGTCATGGGTTTGCATTTCGCTGGACACATTCCACGACCCTGCCCTCGGAATGCTGGTACCGATATAATCTCCTGCCTATCTTTAGCTTATCGAAAGATAGCTTGAACCTTTCATCTGGTTGACAATTCGCTCGAGCAAAGTCGCGAAGCTGTTTGCGCACGAATTGTATTCGAGGTGAAAAGTCCTCATCGATCCAAACGTTTAATTTCAAATTTTTTAGCTTGAACGAATTAGCCAGAATGCTGCACTTTGTCTTGTAGTGCAGAAACTTCACTATTATTGACCGGTGCTGTCCTTGCCTGCGAGATCCAATGCGATGTGCACGTTCAATATCCATTATCTCGAGGCCAAGGTGATCTCTGCAGAAGCTTTCAATGACCACTTGAGAAGCCTCGTAGCCTTCTTTCTCTGTCTCGGGCAAGCCTTTAAATATCAAATTTTTTCTGCGCATGCGATTGTTGATGTCATCAACGATTTCAACTATGTTAGGTTCAGAATCTCGCCTATCAGAAAAGGATGAAAGATCGCTTTTGATGTCCTCGACACCTTTTTTGACTTCGGATAACGCTGTGGCATTTCCCAAAGAATCGTCTAGCGAAGCTTCCACTTTCGAAAGGCGTTTCTTAAGGTCAGTTATACCTAATGCTGTTCATATGACGGTAGTCTACACAGAAGCACCACGTGCCGTCCTTCTTCTTAACCAACACCATAGGTGACGCCCAGGGACTCGATGAAGGCTCAATGATGTTTTTATCGAGCATTTTGTTCACTTCATCTTGAATTACTCGGCGTTCCGACGCACAAACTCGATACGGTCGTCGGTGAATAGGCGTAGCATCGCCAGTAAGAATCCGATGCTTGACCGCGAGCGTCTGGCGTAAAGGGCGATCGTCGAAGTCGAAAATATCGCGGTAGGACGATAATACTTCGCAAAGGTCTTCAGCCTGCGTAGAGGACAGGTCCGTCGCAACCATTTTCTTTATGTTGGGATCGACGCCCGAGGCTGGCGCGAGGGGCATGCTAAGCTCGCGAGAGCCATCAGTCGATAACGCTGCCACGTATTGGTCGCCGAGACAATCAATGGTGGAAAGGCAAATACCTTGCAGTAGAATTTGCTTTGCCAATCCAAAGTTACAGACAGGCATGCGAGTGTGGTTCGCAGTAATAGTAAGTATACTGTGAGGCACGGTGACGCCATACTGTATTGGGATGTCGGGCAGAGGAGTGACGAGGTACTCGCCATCAGAAACTGGTGGGAAAGACAACAGTTCAATGTAGGCTATGGACATTGGCGGCAGGCGAAGAAAGCCGGTGGGGCGTAAGCGGCAGTGGGGTGCGTCAGAAGATTCTGCGAGCATCGGCAACTCAAGGCGAAAAAATTAATTTAAATTATGGGGTTTTACGTGCCAAAACCACTTTCTGATTATGAGGCACGCCGTAGTGGGGGACTCCGGAAATTTCGACCACCTGGGGTTCTTTAACGTGCACCTAAATCTAAGCACACGGGTGTTTTCGCATTTCGCCCCCATCGAAATGCGGCCACCGTGGCCGGGATTCGATCCCGCGGCCTCGTGCAAGGCGAAAGGTACTGGAAGAGCAGTCAATAAGAGCAGAATGGGCGGACAGAAAATCGAGGCTGAGAATGAGATCGTGGGGGCAATGAGCAATTACGGTGAAGAGGACAGGAGTGTGGCGGCCGGCGATGCTGACACGTGCCGTACACATGCCGATGATGGGCACAGTACCGCCATCCGCAACGCGGACGACGCGTGCCGACGCTGGAGTGAGGAGCTTGTTCAGTCGTTGTCGGAAGGCAGCACTCATAATAGAAAGATGTGCTCCTGTATCGATGAGTGCCGTGGAAGGATAGCCGTCAACGTCAACGTCAAAAAGGTTTCGGTTAGTAGGTAACGTGAGCAGAGGATTTGAGGGCAGGGTCGACAACGCAGCTTCACCTCCAGAAGCTGCAGTGCTTAGTTTTCCGGCTGGGTCCGTTAGGCGATAGGCGGCGAAGAGAAGCGGAGGGGTTGGGGCGAACGAGACTGGTGGCGTCGAGGTGAGGGCGAGCGGCTGTAGCGAAGGTTCGGAGCAGGAGCATCAGCGGCAGTGGGTTCATGGCGGGTGGCATAAGGTGCAGAAGGTCCAAAGGTGCGGGAATAAGTGGCGGCGTAAGTCCGAGGAGGTGGTGGCCATCGGTTGCGGCAGTGACGGGCGACGTGGCCGATGCGACAGCAGTGGAAGCAGATCGGCCTGTCATCAGGGGTACGCCAGTCGGACGGGTTGCGGCGAGATGCGGCAGAAAAGGACTGCCGGGGACGAGGAGGGCCGCTAGAGAACTGGGGAACGTTGGGTCGAGACGTGGAACACACGGTGTTGAGACCCATGTTTTCATATTCCTTTGTGACGACGGCCTGAATCATCGCAATTGTGTTTGCGAGCGGATCGGGAGGCGTCGTGGAGAAGGCTGGCGAACAGGCGGCCTCGAGTTCGCTGCGAACAATACGAGTGACGTCGTCACAGGTGGCGGTCTGACGCGGTCGACCCTCACATGTCGACGTAGCAGCATTGTTGGGTAGCGCCGCGCAATGTGGTGTGAGATACGGCGGCTCTTAGCCTGTTCAAGGCGACGGCATTCTTTTATAATGGCGTTGATAGTCGAGACGTTGCCGAAAACAATCAAATTGAAAGTGTCGTCGGCGATGCCTTTTAGCACATGTGCCACTTTATCTGCTTCGGACGTATTATCGTCAGCTTTACGGCATAGAGCCAAGACGTTGAGGATGTAGGAAACGTATGGCTCTGTAGCTGACTGAACACGAGACGCAAGAGCCTTTCTCGCGGCAGCCTTGCGACCAATGGGGTCGCCGAACAGTTCCCGTAGCTTTTCTTTGAAACTGTCCCAACTGGTTATTTCGTCATCATGCGTTTGGTGCCACACGCGTGGGGTGCCGCCGAGATAAAAGATGACATTGGCGAGCATAATCGTTGGGTCCCACCTGTTATTAGCACTGGCGTGTTCATAGAGCTTGATCCAGTCGTCGACATCCTGTCCCTCCAGGCCAGAGAACACACCTGGGTCATGATGTGGGGCAACCGTGACGATTGGAGCAGTCGGACAAGCCGAAGCCATTGCAGAGGCGGGCTCGTCGCCGGGAGGCATGTGAGAAACTCGGTGTGCCGACCACTTCGGAGTTCCGTGGTGAGGACGGGGATCGCTGACCTCCACCAGAATGTTACGTGTGGAAAGACACAGGCGAAAGATGCTATTTACACGCTATTTACACTGGAGCCAGGCAGCCAGGCTGACACTCGCTCGTGCCAAGGGCACCGACCAACTTCTTCGTCGTTCTCGCGGCGGCTCGTCTCTTGAGCATCGCTCGATGATATCGTAATGATATATTCGAGAACTTTGAACAGTGAATTCTCTCGAATCGAGACAACTCGATTCGTGTTAGAAAGTTTTAATATTCGCTCACACCTAGTAAAAAATATTAGTCTTCTGAGACGTATAAGAGTACGTATCTTTGAACGCAAATTCTCACGGCCGCAATCAAATTATCACAAGGTTTTGTTTCTTCTTCTCCTTTTTTTGTTTGTAAATGTCACATTATAATTTAGCGACATAACATTGCAGACTTAAGAAAAAACTTTGTCGTGAATATATCAAAAAATACAAGACATTATTAAGTCTAATACGCTAGTTTAACACATGGACAGGGATCACAAGCGACCATCTAGGCATAAACTGCTTTGAGGATGCAATGTAGACACGGGAGTTGAGATGCCAACAACGCGTATAGCGCCCATGGGGTTCCTTGTTGGGTCTCGTTCTTTTTTCTTTGTCCACTCGTTCGAAGCACGATGCGTGCCGTTCAGATAAAATATTCGCGTTGCCGCCATCACCGCGATTCTCGCAATAACGATGAGCTATCGAAAAGTGGCTGAGGCACCTTGATAAGAACGAGTAAGAGTTTTTTTATCAACGACGTGTAATTTACGAATGGGTTGCACAGATACGGAGAAAGTTTTTTGTATGTATGAAAAATCAATTAGTGAGAGTGCCTGAGTCTTCGTGGGGTGGGCTTAGCTTCCACGCCTTGGGAGCAGCCTTCATTTTCATTTGTTTCGAGTAATTATTATTGGTGGTGAGCTAACTGTACCAATGCGCGGATATACAGTGTACCAGATACATTACAACTCCAAACTTCCGTAAAGAAAAAGCCAGCAAGTGACATTTCGAACAGTTTATTGCTTTTTTTATGTAATAGCAGGTGAGGACATTGATGCATTTGAATCATGAACGAGGAGAGTTTTTGCTACACACCACGACGACATTTATTATACTATACGCAAGTGCACTGGGTGCAGAGTATTGCACTGACTAAGCGCAGATTTTTAAAAGAAAGGTGTAAAAAACGCTTATTGTATCCAGATAGTTATTTTCAGAAATCGAAGAGCGTTGTACTCTGCTTGCCAGACGTGCGTTGAACCATGGCACGCAACAAAAGTACATTTCCCGTGCCGCTTACAGCCGTTGTTACCGCGCGCATGAGAAGGTGACGGCATTCAGTAGCGAACGCAGTGTTATTCTTACAAGACGCCGCGCTGATGAACTAGTTAGTTTTCCCATTTTATCCTCACGAGGATACCGTCTTTTTTTGCACTCTTGTGCCCAGACGTGTGCGTTTTACGGTGTATATACTCGTAATAATATAATAGCGAGCTGTCCTTACGGCCGAAGTGGGAGCTTCATCCGAAACGCTTATTCTGCTGTGCTTAAGCCGCGGAACAACGTTTCCGCGGCTTAACGCAACTGGCATGACGGAGTTAAGCGTCTGTGCCGACGTGGTCGTACAGTTATCAGCATGTACTGTACCTATCATCTATCCCCGTTCTCGCACATAACGCAAGTCTTGAGTTTTAACGATACTCTCGTGGGGTGCGCCGACTGAAAAGTAATTCATTTGAATAATCGCTTACGTATTAGCAACCTTGTGTACCCTATATATTTGAAGCGTTTCGCGCCTAACCGGTAACCATTATTATTTATTTTTCTTAACTACAGGTTTGGCCCGGGTTCAAGCAGGCTTTAAATATGTCGGCTTGGGTTCGGATTCAGTTCCAGCTAAAATTCCGGTTCGGGTACAGCTTTCGCTTCAATTTCGGGTTTGCTTCGACACCCTGATTATAACTTAACTCACTTGCCTCTAGCACTTCTTTCTATGCTGATCATGTAAATCATGAACAGAAGCCGTAACAATAGGCAATCCTGGCGCAGACACTTCTAGATATCTACAGTCGCGTCATTAGTTAAGTCTTTCCATGGTACCTTCATTATTCCGGTGTATTTTTTTTTTTGGTAACCTTATAGTCGGCCTTTCTATGAGCCATCATTTATAAGAATGCTTAAAAAAATCTCCCTGTTTACGTAGTCGTACACTCTAAAAAACGTTTTACACCATCTGTGGTTTACTTTGTCCCCGAACAATCTTCAACATCTATCTGGAATGCACCCACCGTGGTTTCTCAGTGGCTATGGTGCTGGGCTGCTGAGCACGAGGTCGCGGAATTGAATCCCGGCCGCGGCGGCCGCATTTCGGTGGGGGCGAAATGCGAAAACACCCGTGTACTTAGATTTAGGTGCACGTTAAAGAACCCCAGGTGGTTGAAATTTCCGGAGCCCTCCACTACGGCGTGCCTCATAATCAGAAAGTGGTTTTGGCACGTAAAACCCCATAATTTAATTTTAACTGAAGTGCCTTTTGTTTCTGGGACCCTCTGAAAATCGCTACTTCTTTATCAAGGACACGGCGCCATGCTGAAAACGCGTATGTTATTCGATATCTGAAAGTACCGAGCGCGCAGCTTGAAAGAAAGACGCGCAAAAAAGACAATTATTGTTTGGGGGCAAGATATGCCCCCAGTGGGGCGTCCTTTAGAGTGTACGCACTGCTAATATCTCTAAAGGCTACATGTAATGGCCTGTCTTCTTGTTTTTTTTTCTTGTTTATTTTATGTGCAATTCATCATTGCAAACAGATTTATTACATGGGCGTCTTGCGGTTCTTAAACCATTGATACAGTTCCCTCAATATTAATGTTCACCAACTGGGGTTTCTTAACGTGCATCCGATTCACGGTACACGGGCGTTCTTGCATTAGGCCCGGATCGAAATGCGGTCTCCGCGGTCTGGATTTTATCCCGCGACCTCGTGCTTAGCAGCGTAACGCTAATGTCACTAAGCAACTATGGTGGATTGCCCCCAACATCTCGTTCTGTTTTGTCCATGTTTGAAACTTCAACTTAATGTCTTCCATGTTGTTTACCTGTATACCACAGATAATACTGTAACCGGTCTGTTGGATTGAACTTTGGTTTTATCTCCGTTATCATTGCGAATTCTTTCATCCTACCAACCTTGTGGGATGTTTCATCCTGTGTGACTTTCTATAACGATTTTAACAGTACTTCCTTGGTATTTGGTCCTAGTTCCTTAATTAGCATCATAGGTATTCATCCAGTCACGTCGCAATGCAGAATGAAAATTTGTTTCTGCCTTCTTCAAGCGAGACCCCTTCAAGCTGTAATTATTTTTTAACTTTTTTCATTTGTCTTGTGTCCCTTATTCACCACGGATCGCTCTACCGCCGCTCCTGAATGACTCGACCACGATTCATGTAATTCAGTGCGTCAGCCCTGCCACTTCTTTTCGTCTGCGTCGTGGACATGAAACTGAACTGCTTTATTCTTTCTACGACGAGATTCGACGTAGTTCCAGAATTTTCGTGGCACTTCCTTGTTTATTTAGATTTTTTTTTAGGCCTAGCAATTATATGAGCTGTTCTTTTTCGTCCTAAGCAAGGATCTGCAGTTCCAGTTTCTTGCAACGATATGTATCTCATTTTTGAACGCCAGCTCTGCATTACTTCTCGAAGCTTGAATCGGCAGGAGACTACAGTTGGTCTTATCAGGCGAGTTGGCGCAACTGTCAGTCTCACTCCGTGGGCGACATGCAAGCACATTTTGAGAGGCGTATATATATATATATATATATATATATATATATATATATATATATATATATATATATATATATATATATACATGAGTATCAGTCATACTCGACCGCACTTTTCGGCGAACTGGATGTCGCGTGGTGTTGCGCATATGAAATACTCAGTGTCAGCAGCTTCCTTGATATTGAAGTGAGCGTATTTCCTGAAGACGAACAGAGAGGGCCGGGATTTTGTAGCGATGCCTTCCGCTCGATTCAAATGCCACTTTTATCATCCACCGTTCACGGCCGGCTGATCCCGTTGATAACGTGGGCGAGGCGTCGCTCTGACCACTGACGAAGCGCGAAAAGGAACAAGACCGGAAAAGGCATCGCTACAACATAAACGGCCCTATATGAATTGGACTTATCAGACGTCGCTACGCTCTTCGGCGTGACCAAGAGGATGCTAACCGTCTATTTTTTTTTTTTTTGAGCGAGTATTCTGAGTCTCGCTTGAGCATACTGTTTTCTTGTGATTCATAGTTCAGAGCGTGGTACGTTGGCTGTGACCTAAAGTATATGTGACTGCGACCATTTCCACGCGTCAAACCTCGCCTAAACGCTCGGTTAAACTTGCACCATCCTTGCGCTCTTGTCCCGCGCGCTGTTACGGTTGGCGTATAGCACCCCGTGCAAAAAAGATGCTCGACCACCATGCCTCATCGAAACGATGGGTGAATTCCCAAATTAGTTGTGGTTGTCTCGAGGGGTTGCCGGTCTGGCTGGCACCCCGCAGTGCTTACAGGCCCCTTTGTGTGTGTGTGACTTTAGAGGGACCCTTTCCTCGAACTGTCAAGCTCTACAGGAGAACTTTCGCGAGCGAACGTCGCCTAGAAGAAAGGATCAAGCCACGACTGGGACTTACAACGTCAGCTGGGAGAATGGATCAGCCGCCTATCCACAACCAGACGCCCTTTCCGCGAACCAGCAACGCGCGAAAGAGAAGTGATCAGCTGTCTACTATTCCCAGGACAACGGACTGCCGCCAGCGGAGGCGCGCTCGTGAAGACGTCAACTGTGAGAATGGATCAGTCGCCCTTCCGCAACTGGACGCCCTCTCCGCCAACTAACGTCGCCTAGAAGAAAGGATAAGCGTCTACTATCCCGGACCTGCGGGTTGCCACCTGCGGAGGCGGGCCCGTGCAAGTTCACCGGAGAGAAGAGCGTGCCGTCGCCAAGCACCATGGAACTCAGTGCATGTCACGTGACGTTGACGTAAGCAAGATCCCGCCTACGATTTTAGAGGACCTATTTAAGCGGCCCCGCAATGTACTCTTTAACTTCTTTCTCTTCTTCTTATCCTTCACCAACCATTGAATAAACCGTGCAAGTTTCGCACTAGAAGTCGTCTCGTCCATGCCTGTTCGCCATGGTCTACCGGACGCCTGCAGCCCGCCGACAACGCCACGCTACCCAATAGTAACGTTGGTCGAGCTTCGAAAAACAGGCGTCGCAACAACTGGTGGGCAGCGGTGAGATTACCCTGGAGAACGCAACAGCACTCGATATCGCCAGTGAGGCCTATTTCCCCACATCAGGCGCCGTATTAAGCATGAAATGCTTTTAGCTCCCTTTGTCGGTGACCTTCAAGTGACCTTGAGCCAAAATCCAGAGCTGTTATCTGGGCAAATTGCGAGAACAAAACGAGACCATCCGGGCAACCAGTCAAACCTTAACTAAGTGCGGTCTCTGGCCCCCAACCCTTTGTGCAGGACGGCATTACATACGCTAGTTATTGCCCAAACAAGTTACAAAAAATATTGCTTCCTTGTTCTTGCTAATGTTTGTTCACAGTATCACTCAAGCTGAAACTTCTAGTAAGCTGAAGTTTTATTTCTCCTTTCCAATGCGGAGGCGACGTTCAAAAGGCAGATACAGGGCACCATACACTTCAATGTCATATTTTGGCACTGAGACAGGGTTGCCTGTACTCGTTTAAGCACCAGCGGTCCGTGAGTTCCATGGTGGGGGTTTTGCGTCACCTCGAGAGATGGCGCCACGCTGCGTGGTGTCTCCTTCAGGCGCTTTTCTTATTGTAGCTGGGCAGTGCACTCTGTCTGTCTGGCGTCTTTCGCTGCCTGTCATGTCGCATTCAGCCGGTTTTCTTCTTCTATCTGGGCAGCGTCCACATAAACCAGTACACAGTATGTCGTGGCGCGGTGTGGTGTGGGGGGTGCCGTTGCGAACATGCAATACACCCATTTTAAGATTGTGGCTAGTATCACCTCCAACCAATCTGTTTAGCCGGTACCCCGTTTCATGCTTACATCTACTCTCTTCTAAGGATACTTTTCCTTCGATTTTTTTTTCTTATCATCCACAGTACCGAGTGGCCAATCCCAGCGATACCAGCGGCTCGGTGATATGCGAGGCAATAACTGCGCGTTGAGGCTGTGTTTTTTTAGGGGGGGGGGGGGTTACATGCCAAAACCACTATCTGATTATGAGGCACGCCGCAGTGGGAGACTCCGGATTAATTTTGACCACCAGGGGTTCTTTAACGTGCACCTAACTCTAAGTACACGGGTGCTTTTGCATTTTGCCCCAATCGAAATGCGGCCGCCGTGGCCAGTATTTGATCCTACGACCTCGTGTTTAGCAGCGAAACACGATACCCACTAAGCAATCACGGCGCGTAAGGCAGTGTTTGCAATATCGGCCGTGGGACATGGGCGCCGTGAACCATAAATCGGTACGAGTGTCGTGCCGAAAGTAATGGGCAGCACGATTCAGCAGATTCGTACGATTGATGATTCATGGTGAAATGGTTTGCTATTACCAGAGTCCTTCCATGTTTTTTGGAAAAACATGGAAGGACTCTGCTATTACTCTGGTAATCTTTCATTATAGTTTTTTATCATAGTCCTTCTTTCATTTAACACGTATTCTTGCAGTTTTGGGGTTGTTGGAAGGTTTAAACAGAGCTCCTTGTGGGACGCCGTTCAAGCCCTTCCACGCCAATGATCTATCGGCATCTACTTTACGGTCCCACGTAGTTCACATTCTTCCGAAATCCAAACAAAGTAAATAGCAAAGTAGGCAAATCATAGTCGTGGAAGTTATGTATAATAAATTTATGGGTTTATAATATTATTATTATGGTTTATAATTATAATAAACTCAGGATCATTGAAAGATGTCATGGTCGAGCGCTGCGGATCAATGTAGACCCCCTGAGGTTCTGCCCTTATCGTAATGCGACCAGGAATCGAGCCTGAGACCTTCAGCGACGGGAGCGTCATATAGCCACTGAACTACCACGGCCGGTGCCGTATGGGTGGCGTGGAAGCACTCGATTTTATTCAAACTGGAACGACAGGAGCGAAAGTACACATTGGCACGCTTCAACATGGCGTTCCTCCCAGGACGTTTATTCTGCAATGCATTATGGTGCTTTTGAAATATCCAGATATATGACGACCAGCATATGTCGCATCCTCTCGGTGTCTCGTAAGACTATGCCCGTAATCCTTGCAGTGGCTTATACCAGGCTTAAGTTGTATTCAAAGTTTGTCTGACCCTGTTTCATATTTTGTCACTCAGCTCCTAACATTGCTTAAAAGCTCACGTGCGCATTATACGCAGCACAAATGTCTGTTTTAAATTTCAGTGGAATGAGTTCTTTTTTTCTTTTGCAGTAATTGTAATGACCACGGCGTTACGAAAGGGGTCATCGTGGATGGCTTTTCAGTTTCGAGCACTTGTGCAGATATGATGTGATCTGTTGACACCAAGGGGCAATCAATCGAGGAACAAGGGATTCAACGTTATGTGCTCACTCTTACACTGTATCAAGCTTGTGTACAAAGAATTGTTGCCCATTGCACCCATCGCATCTGGTTGATTTATTGTTAGGATGGCGTCTGCCTTGGCTCGTTGGTTGCACATAGCACAAACGGTTTCAAGCAGAGCAAGCTGCAATGGACAGAAATGGACGATGAAACACGCTGGGCTACCAACTGAATGTTTATTATTCGTGCTCCATACTTTCTACAGCACGACACAGCCAACACTTCGTTTTCTTTTCTCACGCTGATTATCCGTTTCTTACGGTGGTAGTTTTTGTGCAAGTAGCCCTTTTCTTTTTCTATTAGTAGCATCGATGGTGTACTGATGCATGACTGCCCGCTTCCGTCAACGGCCATGGCTTCTAAAACTTCGTGCGTCAGCTTGTCAATGGCGATGATGAAAAGCGAGATGCCCAGCGGAGGTTTCTTCCAAAGATGCTGCATGTTCTCTTGTCCTGTCATTAAGACAAACAGGCAGGTGTTCTAATGACAGGACAGAAAATTTTAGAAGCCATGATTGACAGAAGCGGGCAATCATGCATCAGTACACCATCGATACTACTAACAAAAAAATGAAAAGAGCTACTTGTGCAAAAACGATTTATCGCCCTAAAAGACGGATAATCGGCGTGACAAAAGGAAAAAATAAGCATTGGCAGTCTCGTGCTATAAAAAAATGTGGAAAACGAATAATAAACATTCCACTACTAGTCTAGTGTGTGTCGTCGTCCCTCTCTATCCGGGTAAGTGCGTTCTGCTGGAAACGATTTGTGTTGTTGTTAATGTCCAGCGTCCAAGATTAACACAGGAACATTGGGAGACGCCGTAGCGGAGGGCTCCAGATTCATTTCGCCTACCCGAGGAACTTGAACGTGCGCCAAAAGCATTGTGCACAAACGATTTTGCATTCCGCACCCATCTCAATGCGCCTACCACGACCGGGAGTGTAACCCGGGACGCCGAGCGCCGTTCTGCTGTAATCACTGATCTCCCTTCAGGTATTCGACAGCTTCACCCTTGCGAATTGAACTTTTTTTTATTTTGTGCATGTACAAGGGGAAGCTCCGAAAGTAAGTTTCGTCATTTATTTTTGCCAAAAAAGAGTACACCATGGTGTCATGAACTATCCACCTTGCACTACTTTTCCACATAGTCGCCACCGACACTGACACATTTGTCGTACCGTGCAATCAGTTTGAAAAAAACCACACTGGTAAAACTTGGTGCCCTGCGGTGCAAGGAATTGTCGTACAGCCTGCTCCAACTCACCATTGTTTTGGAAGTGACATCTCAAGAGTGCGGCTTTCAATACAGGGTACAGGTGCCCATTCATACGGGATAACAGCACGCACTTCCGTTGGCGACCACGTTGTCAGCACAACGTTTGTCAGCCCACGTCTGTCTGCCATCGTGATTTGTACTCGAATAACCTCGGGCCACACCGGTCTGCTGCTGCTCTATCTTCTTCGGTGGTCTGCGCATGCGCCATTTCTCCTCCACTGACGCTCTTCCCGTCGTTGAACCAACAACGGGCGCAGATTCTTATGGCTATTGTCTGTTTCACCTGGCGCACCATATTCTCTTTAAAAAATATGACGACACTCACTTTCAGGAACGTCCCTCGTATATGCAATCGTTAAAATTTTCCACCGGGATTTAACGACCATTGAGCTTCTCATTATGCTGCCGGGCTTTCTATATTTGCGATAGCACGTAAAACAATATCTGACATGCATCGGCACGGAGAAACACCGTATATTCTGACACAGCACACGAAATCTTAAAACCAAAAGAAGGAACAATCGCCCCTTGCTTAAAGCTGCTACAATGGGCTGAAATTCTGCGGAAGTACGGCGAAAAACGGTGCACGTAACGGCGCTGAAGCAGACGCTCCGGCACGTGATCCAGCTTTACAAGTCATTCCGCCGCTGACGGCAGGCAGCGCCACGGTATGTCCTCGCCCCAGTGCAGAGTAAGAACAGGGTCGGCCGACATTCCGACGTGCCGTTTAGAGTCTGGGGCGCCGCTTCTCCTCAAGTTGTACTGAGTGCAACAAAGTGTGCGACGCGGAGCACTTCATCTGGTCCTACCAGAGCTTTTGTGTTGAAAGGAAGGGGCTTCTGGACAGCATGAGAAGAAGAGGGTTTCCTCGAGTGCGTACAGAATGGTTAGCCGCCCCAAAAAAAGCAGCGGATATTGGGGAAGGAGGTGTCGCGCATTCTGTCGACATTGATGTACACATGGTGATGGCCGTCAGGAATGAGTGCTGTGATGCAGAATAGAAGACCGTTACAGGACAGAAAAGCCAAAAGCATTGAAAAGAGAACAACTGATCGAGTAAGAAACTCACGGTAAATCTGTGGCGCCTTCGTCATGATGTCCCATGTCGATCAAGACACGAGATATGCGTAAGTGCTGAAGGTCACAATTAGTTGATAACACGTTAGCACGCGATTCTGGCCCTTTTCTTTCGTTTTATATTTAAAGTCAGCCGCTTGTTATTTTAAGATAAAGGCAGCCTCTCCCGTCTTAAAACATCGAACATGTTCTATGGATTGGATGCTGGCACATTTCCGCTTTTCATCTCTGAGGCTTACCCTTCGACATATCAGAGCACCCTGAAATTTCGCTCAAAGCAGCTGTTAAACGACGCATTTTTTTATTTTAGTATCGCTCATGAACGAAGTCTTCCTCCCACAAGGAATTGACACCCATATAAACTATGGTCTGGGACCATGTGCAAGGATAGCCGGGTAGCACTTACAGGAGAGGAATTGGAGGACCAAACACTACTGTCGATTCTGTCCGAATTCATACTCCTTCGTTCCTGTTTTATTTCCGCAAGCACGCTACTCATTCCTGTGTGCAGTAGTGCTCTTACTGAGCCCTTTTTCATGCGAATGCATTTCATTTTAGTAGAATAGTCGTAAACTGAATTGCGCCTACACATTACTGTGTTCCTTGGAGCCCTTACTCTAAAGGAGTACTGACATGAAATTTTCGACTTGTCATTTTGTTGGGGTAAATGAAGATCGAGAAACTCGAAATTCCTGAGAAGATGCTTCGAAGCACCAAAGTGCTAGACATAATTCACTATGGCGCTGTTTTTCTACCAGTTATGGTACCGAGAGTGTAGATGCATCATGACATCACGATACACTTGCTCCCTCTGTTCCTGCGATCACTGTGCAGACACGCAAGCGCAGCAATACGCAAGTGCAGTGCACAATCAAGTGCGGCAATAAGAAACACGTGCAACAATCTTGTTCACTTTTTTATAAGCAGTGTAATCATTGTCCTAGCCTTACTGCCACACGACGTCGGCAAGTTTTGCTATGTGTCATGACGTCACGATGGCGGCGATGACACCAGGCCTGGCGTTTTGAGACTAACTTTAGAGTGAAATAAAATGGGAGTTCTTTACAATTTTCGTACCTGCCAAGTGCGATGATTTTGTGTGCAGGAAGAGTGTAGTGCAGTTTCTATCCCTTGAAAATTTTTGAGTCAACTATTATACTCTCTTAGGATTCGGTTCCCACCTCAAGCACTCCGAATGGCAACAATATCCTGTTACTAGAACTGGCCTTTACGAGAACATGTGCCTTTCGCGTCGAAATCCCTGCTTCTGAAGGGCGCATATTTGCGTTCCTATCTGCGGTATAGCATACAAATACGGTTTCGGTTTTGGGCACGCAATCCTGTGGACGACGGGCCAAAATATTTTCCGAAACCGGCGCCACTGACTGTCACATCAGAAGGAAATGTGGTTGCTACTTCGATCGAGAGGTCCGTGATAACGTCTAATAATAGTTCATCCCATTCTCTGTATTCCTTTCTTCTCGCATATTGAAAAGAATTTTTCAATATACACATAATATTTTTCAACAACACATACAAGAAAGACGACGACACCACGAGCGCCCGTGGTGTCGTCGTCTTTCTTGTATGTGTTGTTTTATTGGCGCAAAATTATTTTCAATATGCAAGATCACCAACTAGCCCAGCAGTTAACTCTTCTAAAGTATATTCCTTTCTTCTCTTCGGGCCTTTGTATGTAATGCTTTATTTTCCTTTACATTTCTGTAACGGGTATTCCCTCCTTCAGTGAAGGGCGGGAAACGCCCTATTGGTTAACCCAATAGTCTTTACACAATTTCCGAAGCGCCGTCTTAAAGTTAGAAACTGGCCATGTTAACAGGTCACAGAAGTGCCATTCAAATGCCTCTCCGAGTCCAACTGCGTGCAACTGCAGTTGTGAAGCTGATATTGATCTCGGCATTCTTCTTTTTTTTTCTCTAACACCCACCCACTGCAACGTGCCCGATATAGACACCACACGCATGCTTCGAGAAAAGCGTTATATTTAAGTGGTTTCTCCGAAATCTTCCCATAGCAGTCGGTGAGCCCACTCAACCGAACGGAGTGCACAGACCACGTCGAGAGGTGTGGGCGTACTGAGACGATAAGGGCTAGTCTAGATACTCGCGCTCCGATGTCTCCACTACACCTCCGCATTGCAGACCGTGCTCTCAGAACTGCGATTGCCGCTACGTTAGAGACTCGTCCATTTCGTAGACAATGCCATTCGTGGGTTTATTATATCCTCATGCAATGCACCCAGCAAAAACGGAAGGAAAAGAAAAAGAAGTTGTTACTTCCCTAAGGACGGATGCTATTGTACTTAACATCGAGGGTACAAAGCAGATTCGACTTCGTAACTGGCTACCTTCGACTGCTATATCTTTCGCAGAGGTTTTCTCTTTCTGGTACTTTTCCTAACATGCATTAAATAACCGACTATCCGTGTTAGCCAGTGAATTCAGAATCAAATCAGATCTACTTCATTGTCTTTAATACACACAGAGGACGTAGTCGAACAAAAACTCATTAATTAGCAGCTTCATTAGGCAATTTTACGTATAGTGGGAGGAAGCATGAAAAAAACACCACGAAATTTCCAAAATTATTAGCAAATGAAACAATATGTTAGAAGGCGATCCGACCTCTAGTTGAAGTCGATGAACGACAATGTCTTTCCGGGCAAGTTGGGGATCATAGTGGGGTGTATGAACCGCATAATTTATTGTGAGAGCCACGCTGGAGCGACAAGGTTAGATCGACGTCAACGTATACAGGTGGAATCCCCTGCCAACTCTTTTGAAGGCATGCATAGCCCGACGTCTGGAACCCTCTGCGCGCTTCCTCTTCCGCTCTTCGAAGTCCGCTTCAATCGGCAAATCTTTCGAGCGCGACTAGACATCGCGAAGGCGAGTAGCGAGCGAGCGCCGGTCTCATTCCATGCCGTTCCGCAAATGGACTGAAATTTCCGCGGCGCCAGCGCCACACAGCGCTCCTCCGCACGTGCCGAAGGCAGAGCCGCCCTGTCGTGCCACCCCTCGCGTGAGGGGACTATAGGAAGAGCGTCGGAGACTGCACTACCTTCGGGATCGCATCTTTAGACAGCACTATCTACAGGATCGGCCCACCAGGGAGGCCAGAAGTTATAAACAGACATACCCCATAGGGAAGAGTGGCGGCAACTCACCAAGACAGACATTGTCTTCAAGACATATCTGTTTGCTTAAGATCGTACCATAAAACACATATTACATTACACCAGAGAATACATTTCGTTTTCAGGCCCAAGCAGTTGCGTTATACGTATAACAGGCAGTGCATACAAAAAACCTATTCCACGCGGGTGCCACAGAAAATTATTTTAAATGAGAATAATTTCTAGAAAATGAGCAAAGAAAGAATTACAGTATATTTGAAGCAAATGGTAAAGGAACATGACCCCTCGCTCATGGTACGTTGCATGTATCACTCGACTGTCCCATCTAGTTAATAATAGTAGTACGGTGTAGGTATACTAAGAACAGGGCATAATTATTTCGAGGGATAAGTGTGTACTATTTAGTAGGGAAGCGTGTGTTGTATGTGAAAAACCGTTTCGTTGCACAATTAAATTATTCAAAAGCTACTTTATTCATCATTTTAAAAGAGCGTTTAACTTAGCCTTTGTTGTTTCCTATTTTAGATGGTCATAGGTTGATTGTGGAAATACATAAAGATAATTTTATATGTTGAGTTAGAATGTATCGACTTCAATTTAGGGCGCCACTAGGTTGCAGAACTCTCTCTTTGCCCTTTTTCCAGCCCCTATTTCTCCCACCCTACTTAAGGGTGACAAACCATATACTGGCACCTGATTAACCTCCCTTCCTTTCCTCTCTTTATTTCAGTTTCCTGTATATTGTCACGTTGTAGTGACGATGAAGAAAACAGTCTCAAAGCTGTGAATGACTCAACTATTTATTGGGTGAACCTGCGTCCACAAAAGCAACTTACACTTAAAGCACAACGATAGCGGCTAAAACAGTCGGCGATCGTCGAAATCTGATCTGCCGGTCAAGCGCGTAGGCTTTTATACATGAGTCATCGAAGGTTCCAGAATAACCATTGGTACCCGCGTGTCTTCCAGAAAGTACTACACAATTCGCGTCGCGCATACAGATTACACAAGGTTCAGTGACAACAGACAACGGACAGAACCATCGATAATGAGAAACTTACAATGCATGCAGGTGCGTCCTGCGCTGAGCTATAACGTTTAACCTTTGTTAGCCAGTGATAAAGCGGTCACCCGAGATAAAGCGGTCACCCGCACAACGTGGACCATTTCAGGTCGTGAGCCGCGCCGCTGTGATAGCGATATGCTATCTGGCATGACCTCATAGTCCAGTGCACCGATTCGTCGTATGATCTTGTAGGGCCCAAAGTAAGTTCGCAGAAGTTTGCACTAAGTCCGCGTCGGCGTATTGGGATCCAAACCCGAACACGGTCGCCGGGCTGGTACTCCGCGTATTGTCGCCGGAGATTGTAGTGCCGGCTGTCGCTCCTCTGCTGATTCTTGACGCGCAGGTGGGCGAGCTGTCGCGCTTCTTCAGCGCACTGCGTATAGGCGGTGACGTCGAGCTTCGTCCGTGACGTAAGGCAGCATGGCGTCGAGAGTCGCCGCCGGGTTCCTTCCGTAAACCAGCTCGAATGGCGTGATTTGCGTTGTTTCTTGCATGGCCATGTTATAAGCGAAGGTTACGTAAGGAAGGACGGCATCCGACGTCTTGTATTCGACGTCGACTTATATTGCCAACATGTCGGCGAGGGTCTTTTTAGCCTCTCCGCAAGAGCATTCGTCTGCCGGTAGTAGGCAGCTGCCCTCCTGTGGTTTGTCCTGCTGTGTTGCAGGATCGCCTGGGTGAGCTCTTCCGTAAAAGCCATTCCTCGGTCGGTGGAGTGCACTTCCGGGGCACCATGTCGTAGCAGTATATTCTTGACGCAGATTTTCGCCACTTCGGCCGCACTACCTTTAGGCAGAGCTTTCGTTTCGGCGAAGTGGGTAAGGTAGTCGGTAGCCACGACGATCCACCGCTCATTTTTTATGTTGACGTCGGAAATGGCCTCAATAAGTCCATCCTGATTTGTTGATACGGTTGGCAAGGAGGCTCGATTGGATAGCAGTCCTGCTGGACTTGGGAGTGTCTTGCGTCGCTGACAGTCTCGGCATATCTTGACGCAACGGGAGACGTTGGCGGGGAAGCGGCCAGTAGTACTTCTCTTGTATCATTGCGAGCGTACGGAAAAATCTGAGGTACCCGGCTGCCTGATCATCATGCATGGCGTGCAGAATTTCTGGCCGCAGTGCTACGGGCACAACGATAAGGTAGTTTGCGGGGACTGGGGAGAAGTTCTTTACGAGGACGTCGTCTTGCAGGGAAAACGAAGACAACCCTTGCCTAAATTTCCTAGAGGCAGCATCGTTGTTGCCTTCCAATACTCGACGAGGCTTTCTAGCTCCGGCTCTGCTCGATGTTGTTCAGCGAAGTCTTCCGCGCTTATTGTTCCTAGGAAGGCATCGTCATCGTCGTCTTGCGATGACGGGTCAATGGGGGCGCGTAATAGGCAGTTGGCTTCAGAGTGCTTGTGTTCGTATTTGTAGACCACAGTGATGTCAAATTCCTGGAGTCGAGAATCCAACGTGCAAGGCGTCCTGAGGGGTCCTTTAAATTTACCAGCCAACACAAGGCATGGTGCTTGCTCTCGACTTCGAAGGGCCTGCCGTAAATGTAGGAATGGAATTTCGTGGTAGCCTAAATGGTGGCAAGGCACTCTTTTTCCGTCGTAGAATAATTGGCTTCCGCTTTCGACAGCGACCGACTAGCGTAAGCAATGACCCTTTGAAATCCGTCTTTTCTCTGGACTAGGACAGCGCCGAGGACTACGCTACTTGCGTCAGTGTGGATTTCGGTGTCGGCGTCTTCATCGAAATGTGCGAGTACTGGTGGTGTTTGCAGGCGTCGTTTAAGCTATTAGAATGTTCCGATTTGCGGCGTTTCCCACTTAAACTCGACGTCTGATTTCGTGAAAAAGGTTAATGGCTCGGTGAGGCGTGAAAAGTTCTTCACGAAGCGCCTGTAACAGGCCCACAAGCCAAGAAATCTGCGCACTCCTTTCTTGTCGATAGGCTGTGGAAATTTTGCGATTGCATTTGTCTTCTGCGGATCAGGGGGGACTCCAGCTTTGCTGATTACGTGGCCCAAGAAGAGAAGCTCATCGTAAGCGACGGGGCACTTCTTCTGCTTCAGAGCGAGCCCTGATGACTTGATGGCATCTAGTACTGTTCCAAGCCGCCTAAGGTAATCGTTCAAATTGCCGGAGAAGACGACGATATCATCCAAGTATACGAGACAGGTCTACTACCTCAATCCGGCTAACACCGTGTCATCACGCGCTGGAACGTTGTAGGTGCCGAGCGCCGTTAAAGTGGCACGACCTTGAACTCGTCGAGGCCGTCCGGTGACATGAAGGCGGTCTTCTCGCGATCCCTCTCGTTGACTTCTATTTGCAAGTAGCCAGTCTTTAGATCCAGCGACGAGAATCACTCATAAAGTAGTTGAAAAGTGTAACCCCTCCCCCCAATATCTTAAAAGTGCCAACTATAATAAATCTATCACGTTAAAGTACCAGATGGCCTTCAGTGGTCATTTCCCTCATTAAAATGCATTCATAACATATTGACGCGTGCTGTATGTAGACATGTAGGCGACGATGAGGATAACGCTTTAACTGATTCCGTGTAGTAGGAGTGGGGAAATGCAGAGACGAAGAAGAAGTCTTTGTTCTGGTGGTTTTGCAACAGGCTGTTCCGCCGTCTTGCTCAACGTGTTGTTGTCTCTTGTCCACGTTGAACCGCCACACTGGTGGAGGTGCGAGGTACAGAAACCCGCCTGATGCTCCGGACTCTTCCTGGGAGCCGTTCATCCAGCTCGTCTCCAATTACAACTTCTGTGCATCGCTTCAGTCGGCGGTTGCTAGGCCTTGCTCCCGAACTCCACCCCCTACAGGAACGTTCGTCGGGGCGCTGTATACCTCTGCCAATGGCGACCGCCAGCCCGCCACAGGTTGCACGAGTTCCACAAGTCAGCTCTACTCACAGTCCGTCCCAGCTAACCCTCCTGCAACCCCTAGTTGCCGATCGCTTTCATGGTAGTGCACATGAAAACGCTGAAGACCGGCTTGACCAGTACGAACGTGTTGACAACGTCAGTGGGTGGACTGCTCAACAAAAGCTCTCCCACGTGTATTTCGCCCTTGACGGTAGTACTCGTACGTGGCTTGAAAACCGTGAGACCCACATCACTACATGGAATGATTTCCAGCGTCAGCTCATTGAACCATTTGCGAGTGTCGATCGACGGGACCGTGCCCAGCAACTAATTGAGTTGCGCATCCAGAAGCCGAACGAAACGGTAGCAATGTTTGCCGAGGACATGACCCGCCTGTGTCGCAGAGCTTTTCCTCACATGCCTGAGGAAAAGAAGTTGCGATACCTTATGCCTGGCGTCAAAGAAGAACTACTCGCCGGACTTGTGCGCAATTCCCCGAGTACCATGGCCGATTTTATAAAGGAAGCCACTGGTATTCAACGCGTACTCCATCTCAGAGGAGGCAGTATGATCGCTTGCCCACCAGCTCTCCTATCAACACCGCCGCAATGACCATTAGCGATCCCAACTCCCTCCATGGCCTAATTCGGGCCATTATTCGCGAAGAACTTCAGACGCTCTGGACACCGGCAATGAGCACACCTGTGGCGTCAGTCGCTGAAGTCGTTCGTAATGAAATTAGGCAAGCGATCTCGGCAAGTGATCCTAGTCACGAGCAGCGTCCCGTCAGCTACGCCAACGCTCTCTGACGTCAGCCCTCTGTTACGCCCATGCAGTCGCACCATCAGCCGCCGAGAGGCTCACCTTGGTCATCACCACCAGAAGGAGCTTTGAGACGTCCGCCCAGTGTTCCCATTCCATCCTACCGCCAGCCGCCATCAGCTGCATTCCGGTCAGCACCACATGACGCGGCTTCGAGGCCTCCGCAAATTCGAAAAACGGACGTAATGCCCGGTTTTTCTGGTACCGCGACACCTCCTTCCAACCCCGTCAATTCTGGTCTGACGGTCGACGCACCTGTGACGACTGCATATTACAACGAGACGATGCCCCTTTTCAAGGTCCTGTGGTAACACGCACTCTGAACGAGGACTCCCTGCCTAATCACCAGACCGATTTCAGCCGACGGTCACGCTCTCCGTGGCCTGCTCATTCATCTTCACCAAATGGACGTCCTTTTGCTGATCTACGGAGAAGGTCGCCCAGCCCACGCCGGGGAAACTAACGGCGGCGACCTCTGGGGGTAAGGTTGCGGGCCGACAACAAGACGATGAAAAACCCCCAATACTCTGCTGCAGGACGCTGTGAAACCGACAAACCCTGATACCGACGAAATTGTGAATACCGATGAAATTGTAAGTGCAAATTTTATTGTTTCCGTTGACAGACAGCAAGTGACAGCCCTAGTCGGCACTGGGGCCGAATATTCCATAATGAGTCAAGGTCTAGCTGTTCACCTTAACAAAGTAAAAACGCCCTGGACGGGACCCCATATAAGGACTGCGGGTGGCCAACTGCTCATGCCTGCTGGAAGTTTCGCTGCGACAATCACCATCGGGGATTCTTCCTTCGTGGCCACTTTCGTCGTTCTTCCAACGTGTTGTCAATATTTAATCATAGGCATGGATTTTCTATAGGAAAATGGCGCCATACTCAACATCCCGAACCGCTCGTTTACATTTTATAAGAGTCCTGATTTAATTCCCTACTTATCGCCGCAACACAACTCCTTTCGTCTCATCGAAAACGACGTGGTTATCCCACCTCGGTCATGTATCCTTGTTTCGGTGGCATGTGACGTACTGTTTGATTGCGAAGGAGTCGCAGACCAAGCAACCCCGTTGTTATTTACTCACGGCATCTCCGTTGCACGAGGCATCGTAAATGTCGCCGATGGGTGCACGAACCTATTGTTAACCAATTTTAGCACAGAGCGACGGCACCTACCAAGAGGCACGGCTGTGGCCTATTTTGACGACGTCGCCGTTGTTCGTGGCTGCTTGCTTTTCAGTACTCGAAGAAACATCTGCACAAGACCCAGCACCTGTGCTTGACATAAACACTACTTTACCGCAACACGAGCGAGAATGGCTTCTTGCGCTCCTGGCCGAGTTCCACGACTGCTTTGCGTCGACTTCAAGGGTTGGTCGGACGCCCTTAACCAAACACCGAATAATCACAGAGGACGCAACGAGACCGATTCATCAAAACCCTTATCGTGGGGCCCTAAAAGAACGCGAGGCGATACAACAGCAGGTAAACTAAATGCTTGAAGACGATATGATCCAGCCTTCCAAGAGCCCTTGGGCATCACCTGTAGTCTTCGTCAAGAAGAAGGACGGCAGCCTACGTTTATTTGTGGATTATCGAAAGCTAAACCAGGTGACAAAAAAAGACGTGTATCTGCTTCCCCGCATAGAGGATTCACTTGATAGGCTTCGAAACGCTCGTTATTTCTCTTGATTGGACCTAAAAAGAGGATATTGGCAAATTGAGGTAGACCCGAGAGACCGCGAGAAAATCGCTTTTGTCACGCCAGATAAACTATACCAATTTAAGGTCTTGCTTTTCGGCTTGTGCTCTGCACCTTCTACTTTCCAACGGCTTATATACACCGTGCTTTTGGAGCTGAAGTGGAAAACCTGCTTAGTCTATCTGGACGATGTCTTAGTGTTTTCCGCAACGTTTGAAGAGCACCTCGACCGGCTTAAAGCGGTTCTGCAGTCAATACTGTCGACTGGTCTCACTATAAAGCCGGAAAAATGTCATTTTTGCTTTGAGGAGCTAGTTTCTTTGCCATGTCGTCAGTCACGTGGGTGTCCGCCCTATCCTAACAAAATTGCTGCTGTCACACAGTTCCCTGTAACCACAGATAAAAAGCTGTCAGGCGCTTTCTGGGCTTCTGCGAATATTATCGGCGATTTATGGCAGAACTCGCCTCACGAGGGCTGACGTTGCTTTTGTATGGGACGACGAACAGCAAACTGCATTTACTGATTTGCGGAAGCGTTTACAAACGCCTCTTGTGCTTGCCCACTTTGACGAGACAGTTTCTACAATGCTTCACACTGATACAAGAAATGTTGGTCTCTGATCCGTGCTTGTGCAGTGCCAGGAGGACACAGAAAGAGAGATCGCTTATGCAAGCAAAACGCTCTCACGCACAGAAGCAAACTACTCTACAACTAATAAGGAGTGCCTCGCCGTCGTATGGGCGGTTACAAGATTTCGCCCATATTTGTGTGGTCGCCCCTTCAAAGTTATCAGCGACCATCATTCGCTCTGCTGTCTCACAAATCTTAAAGATCCTTTCGGGCAGTTAGCGCGTTGGAGCCTTAGACTGCAAGAGTTTGATATGACGGTCATGTACAAGTCGGGGAAACGCCATTCTAACGCCGAGTGCCTGTCTCGGTCGTCCTTAGAGTCGGCTCCTTCTTCCGATGAAGAGGAGACAGCATTCCTCGGTCTTCCCGACACGTCTGCTTTGCACAACAGCGTGACGACCCTGAGCTGCTTGGCCTGATTAATTTTTTGAATGGACAAACTCAGACCGCACCTAAGGCTTTCGCAAGAGCATTGTCATCGTTTTCCTTAAGGAACAAAGCTTTATACAAAATGAATTTCTCTTCGAGCGGTTCCAACTATTTGCTCGTCGTTTCTACTGCTCTTCGTCGTGAAGTACTGGAAGCATGTCACAACGAGATCACTTCTGGGCATCTAGGATACACGCGAACGCTGAACAGAGTGCGACAAAAATACTATTGGCCAGGACTGCCTGTTGCCATGAAACACCACGTTCGGACCTACCTAGCTTGTCAGCGACGCACGTCACCTCCAACGAAACCAGCCGACTTGCTACAACCCATTCAAGTACGGAAAACATCATTTGACCAGATCGGAATGGACCTGTTGGGTCCACTTCCTACCTCTACTACGGGTAACCTCTGGGTTATTGTAGCAACTGACTATCTTCTCGCTACGCCGAAACAAAATCTATCCAGAGGGGCACAGCAGCATAGGTGGCATGAGTTTTCATCGAGAGTGTCGTACTGAGACCTGCCCACCTACCATGGTCATAACAGACCGAGGCACCGCATTCACAGCCGCGCGATTAGGTCACGTCCTTATGCTCAGTGGCATGTCTCATCGAAAGACAACAGCCTACCATCCACAAACAAACCGACTAACAGAGCGCCTGAACAAAACACTCGAAGACATGCTTTCAATGTACGTGAATATAGAGCACAAAGATTGGGACGAGATTCTGCCTTATATCGCATTTGCTTATAACACTGCTAAACAAGAAATTACACGGATGACTCTATTCAGCCTTGTTCACTAACGGGAAGTAAAGACGATGCTCGATGCTATGCTACCACAAGAACCTGACGACATTGACACGGATGCCAATGCGTTTACGCAACGTGCAGAAGAAGCCAGGCAGCTCGCACGCTTGCGAATACACCAGCAGTAAGAGTACGACACAGGTCGATATAATGCCCACTATAGAGCTGTTACTTACGAACTCGGTGACCGAGTATGGGTCTGGATGCCTATACGAAAACGGAGGCTATCCGAGAAGCTCCTAAGGTGATATTTCGGACCTTATAAAGGGCTGCGACGGCTAAGTGACGTCACACACGAGGTCATTCCAGATAGCCCTTACACACAAGGCGCCGCCAACACCGTTCTCAACTTGTGCACGTAGTGCGCATGAAGCCCTATGTCAGCGAGTGACTTTACGAGGAACTTTCCTTTTCAGCAAGCGAACTTTATTGTTTAGCATCGCGGCGACGCACTTTTAGAAAGAGGGCAAATTACGCGTGCTGTATGTAGACATGTAGACGACGATGAGGATAGTGCTTTAACGGACTCCGTGTAGTGGGACTGGGAAATGCAGAGCCGAAGAAGACGTCTTTGTTCTGGTGGTTTTGCAACAGGCTGTTCCGCCGTCTTGCTCAACGTGTTGTTGCCTCTTGTTCACGTTGAACCGCGACAATATGGAATCAGCGAACTCATTAAGACGGGTGCCTTGCTCTGCGGTGAGCTGTGACATCGCATCTACTGCTACTCACTCAGCTGGAGACATCTTTCCGTGCTGTCAATGCACATGTTCTTTGTACGGTGGCAAACTCGTAAAAATAGCCCGTTTTGTATACTATCAGCGAGCTCTTCTTGCGAAAGTAACTACCTCAACTCAAGATACTGCTCGAACTCTTCTTGCGAAAGTGTTATAAGCACAACCATTCACGTTAGCTTGGCGTTTTTATGCTTACTGAAAGGCGTCCACCTATGTGACAGACGTAGTGCGGCTGTCAAGCGAGGCTGGCGGCATAGCCGGCGTGCATGCCAAAGCGCGAGTACCCATTGCTTTTTTCCCCGCATCTTTGCTCACAGTTCAGTCATTCGTGGAATGCCGCCAAGGTGAGCCACGCCGAGGGCACACCGAACCCGACCACCACCGCCGGCGGATGGCGAGCGCCCGCCCCAGGAGGAGGTGCGCGACAGGGAGAGCAACGTCGACATTCCTGGCACCGCCGCCAGCCAGATCCTGGGCACACCCGCTGCAGCGCGCGGCGGCTATTGTTGGCGCCGAGGACGTGCGCGCGACGCTCCTCGTTGAGGGGCGACGCCGGCGGCACTCACTCGGGCGCTCCTTGGTTCCGGTGGCAGGAGGACGACATGCCTGCGCGAAACGGCTGCTACTTCTGCACGGCGGCGGCTTTGGCGCTGCCCGCCGTGGGCAAAGTCATTTCCGCCCGCGCCACCGCCGCTGAGCTTGCGGAGCTTCAGTGGCTGCTCTCCGAGCCCGTTCTCACTCGCGATCGACGCCTACCGTTTTCTCTTGTCGGGTTCATGATCTTCCGCTTTACTAACAGCTCGTTAGACGCGTGACAGAGCACCCCCGTTCCCTCTACCAAAGTCTTCTATCATTCGATAATAGGCGCCACCGCGCAAGAGACGCGTGACAAAAGGGCCAAAACAGGGCGAACGTCCTTTGTCTCGGAGCAGTTGCTTTTATTAGGGTTAGGACTACAGCACGCCAAGATGTTCTCGGTCTCTGCCATCCTCAGTCAGCGCTAATGTAAGCAGCCAGTCATGCCGCCTGCATGCCGATCAACTGAAATACGCTAACTTCAGACATTCTTGTCTTTCCCTATGCTCCCTTGGACCAAAGCTCCAGAAGACGAAGGACAAAGAAGAGCCGTTGTTTGACTGCATCTCCTCTTGCAGTCTTGCCGTTGTTCTTAGCCGCAGGAATGCTTGGCAAGCCATATTTATTTTTGAGCAGGACAAGAGAAACTTTGTGCTAATTTTCTTCTTTATTCAATTCTAATTATTCTTTACAGTAATAGTATTCATTTAGTTATCATTATTCATTGCGTGATGTACTTTCTAACTCTCCTTTTCAAAACATCTAGTTAGCACTTTCATTTATACATCTTATATTTACCAGAAATTGATTTTGTTTATATTCTTGCCACCAAGCACCACCCGGCTACTTATCTTATCCGCCCTAGCGAGGGTCGCCTCCCCCTCCCCCCCCATTACACGAACCAAACACCTGGATCTAAGTATGGACGCTTATGAAGTCATTGTTGCTGTTTCATCTTCTGAAGACATAGCATTATTTCTTTCCGATGTTGAGAAAAAGTTGCTGCATTCGTGAGTTTAATTGCAGCGATTCCATTTTTTTTCGTTTTAACTTTGTGAGCTAAACAATCTATGCATGCTCGAACACGATGGTCTTGTCATTAAATTCTTCTGTGCCCCCGCTCACACACCAGGTCGGGAGATACTTGAATGTCTATGTCGAAACGAGGTTGCACTCGCTAATTCCGAGGTATTCACTCTTCAGAAGTATTACGAGGCTGTTCCAACTCATAGACAAATCTGTCTCAAGCTGTTCTAGAGTGCTGCGAGGAGCCACCAGGTTGACTCATATGCCTCGACAGGTACCTGAGGAAGCAAGCAAGACACGTCATCTACCAGTGAGGTCTCCATTTAACCTGCAATGCCGTAACATGCTGACTTATGTAGAATGGGACCCCGCCGGCACGCAGAGTCATCGGCACGAGAGCCGCCGCGACAATTCTGCTACTGCTACCAGAAAAAACACGTCACCTCACTGGAGAGACATCGTTGCGCAACGAAATCTAAGGCACTGTTTCTGGGCCCGCTGTTAAGTGTACTTGATTTAATTCTCTGGTAGATAAGATGGCGAGTCACATCGTGATATTCGACTCAGTGTCCTCAGCTATCTTGCTAGATATTTTTTTTCAGAAGGGTTACACTATGCTTACATATTACCGAGGAGTGATGAGTAAAAGAAATCATATTGCTGGATCTCTCATATTCCAGAGGAAGGCATGTTAAGACGTGGTTCTGCGATAAATATTGAGCACTCTGCACCCTTGCGCCCTTATTAGCCATGTCCTCTTTCTGTGTCCAACAGGAGAATGAATGAATGAATGAATGTTTGGTTGTTATTGGCGCAAGGGCCAGGTATGGCCAAAGAGCGCCAAGCCAGTGTTGATGAATTCGCAATGTAGTTATAAGTTCAGTGAGGTTCATGAAACGTGGCTGTAAAGGGGCCTTAAAAAAAAGTCGCTCTAGAGTGCGTAAAAACTATCTGTTATAAAATTATGTCGATGATAATGACATGTTCTATGTGCAATAAAATCCATCGTGAGAGAATGATGCATTATAAAAGATATGTGAGATGTTAAAATTACCTGGAGCACTACTGCCTCGCCAGAGCCCTTGAAACACAAGAGCCTGGAGGCCTGTGCTATACAGTATGACTATCACAGCGGCATCCTCTCTAGAGAGGAAGCGCTACGAATGTATGGGACTAATAACGTGTAGGACAACATCTCTGAGGAAACCTAGGACTGTTTCTGTGTTAAAAAGCGGTTCTGGACCGAGAAACATTACAGGATGAAGAGGAATGTGTTGACGGTATGCTAAAGAAAAATGTCTCCTTCTCTCAGATTCGGCTTTCCGACACTCCAGGAGGACGTGGAGCACGGTCAGCCTCTCTCCGCATCTGCCACAGGTTGGAGGGTCATTTCCGGTGAGTAAAAAGTTATGGGTGCCAAATGTGTGTCCTATTCTAAGACGACAGAATAGGACATCTGTCCGACGTGATTTTATTGCAGAAGGCCAGAAACCTAATTGTGGCTTTATTATGTGGAGCTTATTATTTGTTTCCCTGTCCCACAAGCTTTGCCAGTAGTTTCGCAGTTTCCTGCGCAAGAAGGGCCTCAGATCTGTGACAGGGACTGCAGCGGTAGGATTTACAGAATACGATGCAATTGATGCGGCCATCTGGTCCGCCAGAACATTGCCTTCGATGCCCCTATGACCCGGCACCCAGCATATGATGATATGCTGGTTACATATATACGCTTTACATAAGACGGAATATAGTTCATTGATTGCTGGATTTTTATGCTTACAAAATGACATCAAAGCCTTCACAGCGCTTAGGGAGTCCGTATATATAAGAGATTTTTTGATTTTTGTTTTCCTTATATGCTTTACAGCCGACAGTAGTGCGTAGGCCTCAGCCGTGAATATGCTTGTTTCCGGATGCAGTGCATCGGATTCCGAGAAGGATGGGCCGACGGCTGCATAGGACACCCCCTCGCGTGACTTCGATGCGTCTGTGTAGAACTCCGTGCAGGAGTACTTGTACTGGAGTTCCAGGAAATGCATTCGAATTTCGATATCTGGGGCTTCCTTTGTAACTTGCAGGAAAGATATATCACACTGTACTAGCTGTCACTCCCAAGGAGGTAGCAGCTTGGCTGGATGCATTAGGCGAAACTCGAGGAGTGGAACATGCATTTCATCACTAAGCTCCCTCACACGCAGCGAGAAAGGCTGTTTTACAGAGGGTCGATTGCGAAAGAGTGTAGCATATGTCATGTCATTAATGATAATAAAACAGGGATGTTGTGGATTTGAGTGGACTTTCAGAAAATATGTTTGGCTGATGTATGTTCTTTGAAGATGAAGTGACCACTCATTTGATTCTACATATAAACTTTGTATGGGACTCGTTCTGAAAGCGCCAATGGCCAGTCTAATTCCTAAATGGTGAACCGGATCCAGCATCTTTAGCGCGCTCGGGGATGCAGAATGATAAATCACGGCACCGTAGTCCAATCGTGATCGAATGAGGCTTTTGTGAAGATTCATCAAACATTTTCTGTCGCTGCCCCATGCTGTATGGGATAAAATTTTCAGTAAGTTCATTGTTTTTAAGCATTTCACCTTGAGATATTTTATGTGTGGAATAAATGTTAGTTTAGAGTCAAGGAAAATACCTAAGAACTCGTGCTCTTTGTTCACAGGGATTTGCTGGCCATACATTTGGATATTGGGATCTGCAAAGAGGCCTCTCTTTCTTGTGAAAAGCACACAGGAACTTTTGTTCGGGTTCACTTTAAATCCGTTTTCGTCTGCCCATTTAGATACTTTGTTCAAGCCCTGTTGTACTTGCCTCTCACACACTGCAAGGTTGCAGGATTTGAAGCCTATTTGTACATCATCTACGTAAACAGAATAAAAAATGGCTGGCGGTAAAGAAGCACGAAGGCTGTTCATTTTCACGATAAAGAGTGTGCAGCTAAGCACACCTCCTTGAGGTACACCATTTTCTTGTATGAAAGGGCGCGACAGTACATTGCCGAGTTTCACGTGGAAGATACGTTTGGACAGATAGCTTTCTATTATGTTTAGCATATTTCCACGGATGCCCATCCCCGACAAGTCTCGCAAGATCCCGTATCGCCACGTCGTGTCGTACGCCTTCTCCATATCGAGGAATATCGATAAGAACTGTTTATGTACAAATGCATCGCGGATATTTCCTTCAATGCGTACAAGATGATCTGTTGTGGACCGCCCTTCTCTAAAGCCACACTGATAGGGATCAAGCATATTGTTCAGTTCAAGGAAGTGTATTAGTCTACGATTAATCATTTTTTCGAATAGCTTACAAAGACAACTTGTTAGAGCTATCGGGCGATAACTTGCTGCCAAGGAAGGGTCTTTACCCAGCTTCAAGACGGGAATAACAATAGCTTCCTTCCATGAGGATGGGAGGTATCCGGCAGCCCAGATAGAGTTGAAAAGTGCCAGAAGTGGCATTTGTGTGTCTTCGTGCAAGTTCTTAATCATGTCATAGATGATTCTGTCAGCTCCCGGTGCAGAGCTTCTACATGTGCTCAATGCAGCTTTAAGCTCGGCAATATTAAAAGGACGGTTATATGGTTCATCTGGACGGCATTTGCGATCAAGTGTCTTAAGTTCAGCTAATTGTTTATATTTGAGGAAGGATTTTGTGTAATGTGTGGAGCTTGATACTTGTTCGAAGTGTTCGCCCAGAGCGTTCGCCTGGTCCTCCAAGGTAGTCCCTTGGTCGTCCACTAAGGGCAGAGGGTGGATTTGTTGCCCCTTTATCTTCCGTACGCCATTCCATACTTTGGACTCTTGGGTGTATGAAGTGATGCCCGAGAGAAACCTCTCCCAGCTAGCCCTCCTTGCCTGTCTCCGTATGCGCCTTCCTTGTGACTTTGCGAGCTTAAATTCTATGAGGTTTTCTGCTGTCGGGGAGCGACGCAGCAAACCCCACGCTTTGTTTTGTTTCTTTCGTGCCAGTCTGCACTGTTCATTCCACCAGGGTACCCGTCTTTTACAAGAGAGACCTTGTGTTTGGGGAATGAACTTTTCAGCTGCGTCGAATATAAAAGAAGTAAAATATGCTACAGCATTGTCTATGTTAAAATCAGTGATAAAATCTCGTGATAGGTAAGTTGCTTCCTTAAAATCATTCCATTTGGCGGAGGCTAGTTTCCATCGGGGTGTATGTAGGGGACATTCATATTGAGGCATTGATTTTAACATTACAGGGAAGTGGTCACTTCCATATGGATTTTTTATTACATGCCATTGCAAGTCCGGGTAAATTGAAGCCGAGCCAATAGACAGGTCTATTGATGAATATGAATTATTGTAGATATTATAATAAGTTGGCTCCTTCTTGTTGAAGAGGCATGAACCGGAGTTCACCAGAAAGTTTTCAATGAAACGACCTCTCGCGTCACATCGCGAGTCCCCCCACATGGTGTGGTGTGCATTAAAATCACCTGCGAGTATGTAAGGGTGCGGAAGCTGGTCAATTAGTTTATAAAAATCACTTTTTTCCAGATGAAAGTTAGGGGGTATGTATATGCAACATACAGTGATCAATTTATTAAAAAGAATTGCCCGAATTGACACTGCCTCAAGGGGCGTCTGAAGGGCGACCTGGTGACAAGCTACGGACTTGTCTACAACTATTGCTACACCGCCAGACGAGGTATTCGCCTCGTTGCGGTCTTTACGGTAGATGGCGTATTGACAAAGAAAGTTTGTTTGTGTGCATTTAAGATGTGTCTCCTGAACACACAGCACCTTTGGGTTATGTTCGTGTAAGAGTTCTTTAATGTCATCGAGGTTGTGGATAAGACCTCTAACGTTCCAGTGTATTATTTGTGTAGCCATATTGTTCGTGTTTTTATGCTGTGTGTCAAGAGGCGTCAAGTTAGAGAAATGTCTTACGGAGCCTTTTCAGGCCCCGTGATTATGGTACGGGTTTTGTCTTTTTTGGATCGGTCGCGAGACTCGCGCCGCTCCCGAGGCGCTGGATGCGCCTTCTGGCTCGGGGTAGTGTCCATCGACTCTTGGGAGCCGCTAGACTTCCGCTCACACAAGCGGGGTGTTTTCACGTTAGGCCTTGCCTCGAAAAGCATGGCCTTGGAGGCCACCAACCCAGAGGTCGATGGACCCTCCTTCAGAGATGGCGCAGCAGAGCCGGCTGCTGTCGCCTGGGGGGCTGGTGGTTCTGCCGCGGCCACATTCTTTGTGGTCCGGGCCGAAGCCGGAGTCAGTTGCGGCGTTGCCCCCTTACGCGCCGCAGCAGCATACCCTGCGGTATGAAGAAAGGAAATGCGCTTTCGCGCTTCCTGGAAGGAAATGTTCTCTTTTACTTTTAGGGTAATTATTTCTTTTTCTTTCTGCCATGTAGGGCACGCTCTAGAGAAAGCTGCATGTCCACCGCCACAGTTGGGACAGTGGAGTGCGTCATTACAATTATCTGAAAGGTGATCCTGGACACCGCACTTTGCGCAGGTTTGTCGGCCCCGGCAACTTTGTGAGCCGTGGCCATATCTCTGACACTTGAAACATCTCCGAGGGTTCGGGATGTATGGTCGGACTCGAACTTTAGTATAGCCTGTTTCTAATGTTTCTGGCAGCACACTGGAAGCAAAGGTAACGATCAGATGTTTAGTTGGAATTTCTTTGTTTTCCCGTTTGATTATAATTCTCTTTACCATGGTGACGTTCTGTTCCTTCCAACCTTCTAGAAGTTCTTCCTCGCTCAGATACAGAAGGTCGTCGTCGGAAATTACTCCTTTGCTTGTATTCATGGATCGATGTGGAGTCACTGTTACCTTTACATTACCGAAGGAGACCAGATTTGGGAGCTTGTCATGCTGTTGTTTATCACGGACCTCAAACAGGAGGTCACCGCTAGCCATTTTTGTGACTTTGTAGCCTGGGCCAACTGAGTCAGTGAGACATTTCGCAACCGTGAACGGCGAAATCATTCTAACTGTCTTTTCAGGATTTTCACTGTGAATAACGTGAAACCGTGCGAACGTTTGCTTAGGTTGACAAGAAAACAGCAACTTTTCTTCGGTGCGTCCTCTTTTGTTAAGAGGCCGATCAGACAGACGGGGGAAGGATGATAAATCCATACATATTTATTTTATTTCGGCAGCCATGCCAGCCACCCACCATCGAGCCCAACATGGGGACGCTACAAGACCCGAAGGAAACGCAGACGCCAGCTGTACACAGCCGCTATAACCTAATATAATAGACCCAAGGTTGGATAAACTACACCAGGTTAACCCTCGCCACCTGGAAGTCTGGAAGTAAGAAGAAGCGAAGAGAAGACAGGAAAGATTGAAAGTGAGAGAGAAAGACGAAGATTGAAGAGAAGGACAGGAAAAGGTGACTGCCGATTTCCTCCAGGTGGGTCAGCCTGGAGGTGCCGTCTATGTGAAGCTGAGGCCAAAGAGGTGTGTTGCCTCCGCCGGGGGGCCTTAAAGGTCCAAACACCCAGCATCGGCTCAACCGCCAGGATCCCCCTTTCCCCAGACACGGCTAAGCCGCGCACGGCTACACGCGGGAGGGTCCGATCCTCATGTGCTCGGGTACGTGGTGTCGCAACACACCAAACGCCTGCTGACGCAGACGCCCCTGCGGGGCAACAGGAGAGCTCAGCCGCGAAGGCATCCCAATGCACCGTTATGGTGGTTGTAGTTTAGCCATGTTGCAACGCGTGTTCATGCACCACGGCAGGATACTGCATTTGTCCGCATAGAAGGTGCCCGCGATCGCAGAAGATTCCAGTAAATTGCGTAGTTCTTGACCATACACGACAAGGGCAGCTATCATCGGACATTGTCACATCTGATGTCGACTTCTTTTCAATTTATGTTTGTTTACTTTATTTGCTATCACCTTCGTGCCCATAAAATTTTCTTCGGTGCACTAATGGTAAGTTGTGTTCTGACAGTGTTCTGACAGCCAAGTATGCTACCACCAAGTATGGCAAATGTGACATTTGCCGTATCACACAAGGTGAGTACGTTGTCGTTTTCCTCTCCTTTCTTTCTTTTTTTCTGTTTTGTTTTTGTATAGTCTACAGAGACTACTGGTGTAGATTATGCAGCAGCATTTACAGCGTCACAATTTGTGGTCAAATTATAACATCTTTGTATACACACGCGTATTCTAGAGAATAACCGTTATATCATGTCTTCTACAAGCATGTTGCTGTATCTAAGTTCAATTACATATCCTAAAAAACTAAAACCACCCCTCCTCTCGCCCCTCTTATTTACATTACTCAGATTTCTCCGTTTAATCTGTTCAATTTCTGTTATAGATTTCTGCATGAGATTTTCACAGACCACTGTGCAGGATGGTCTCCGCAAGTCTAACTGTAACCTTCTCCAGCTATAATAAAGAATATCTGACTGCAGGATTATGATAGTGATTACAAAAGTTGTGGCTTCCGTTCTCACTGTAACGCACAAAAGAAAATATGATCACATGAAAGTAGACTAAGAAAAAACGAGTTGGGTAACGAGAGCTTTGATCTGATATTCGTGTGATTTCAACCATTTAGACTAAGAAAATAATTTCATAGAAAATAAACGTTACAAGAGCGAAAAGTAACTAAAGGGTACTAAGCGAAAATGCCGCTCGCTTTATTTGGTTTATAAGCAACAGCGCCCTCCGACGGAGGTGCGGATAAGCCATGATCAATTTAGGAAACCACGACGACTAAACTGTGTTCCAGATATTACCAACGTTACTTTAAGCTCCTTACAGGTACTGCGTGAAGTGTTCGTAAATAAAACGTGAAACCAGGCATTAGATTGTAGTCGAGAATATGTCAAAATGTGCCCAAGGCACGACGCCAGCACATAAAAAGAAAACTAGGAAAACGAATAATTAATGGTTAGCGACCTTTCATTACAAGCACCGCATCATCAGTCGCACATCATGTAGCACCTGGCTCTTTCTTTTTCTCTTTCTATCTTCTTGAATGATCAGACGTGTGCAAACTGCAATGAGGCCCGTTCCATTTGTTTACCGAGTCATCGCGGGAAACATACAGTATACATAAAGCATTTCTGCGTTGAAGAAAAAAAATATTGAATAGGACACCAAGAGCCGAGTACAATAGGAGGCGTTAGTGTAAACCTGTCCATTTTATGCAAGTTGTACTAATATAACCACGGGATAGATGGCTCCGCTTCTGGTCATGCAGCAGTTACAGTTAACGTTTCACGTCCTTTAACAGTAATTGTTTTTTCTAGTGCTTAATGCAATGACGATGCTCCGAATATTGCCCCAAATCACGATGTCCAATTTAGAATGGTGACACGAAAACAGGTCATTTTCGATTTTACTCACTGTTGTTTTCGAAGCCCATGTACCTTGTGTAACGTATAACCGCGTAACGTCAGACCAAAAACACTCCACTCAGATGGATCGCGGATAAATGCTTCAAACATAAAGAATGAACTTCTTCGCATGAAGGATTCCAAGCATAGCAGCGCTAGACGTGCATATGTTAAGTACACATTTGCAAGCTCTTCTCTCTTGAGGGATTATGGACAGTTCACGAGTAAGCAAGCAAGGAAACTTATCTTTTAGGCTCATCAAACGCAGCCTTCACGCAGAATGCATAGTCATTTCTGGAAAAACTGCGATGGTCATACTATACGTCATTATTTCACTGAGATCCGACTGAGCGAACAGTTTTTTGTCCGCGATCACCACACTCAAGCTACCTGCGTAACTTCTAAAAAACCGTATCGGCAGGCAAACAGCCAAGCAAGCGGAGCAGCATTAAACTCAAGACTGCCACGAAAGAATAAGCTGCGAAGAACAAATGCAAGCACCTCGAATTTGTTGATTCTATTTTTGTAGAGAATCGCGCAACCTGGATCGAACAAAAGACAGAAAGAGAAAAAGCAAGGAGAAGATTAGACAGGGAGGTCTACCACACGAGTTTGCTATCCTACACTGGGGGTAAGGGAAAGGGGGAATAGAAAGAAGAAAATAGGGAGCGAGTGCAGCACTGCGCGCGCGCAGTAGAATGCACAGCAGAAGTGCAATCAGTCACTGAGGTCGGTGTTCTTCAAAAAGTCAGTAGCGCACGAGTAGCGCTCTACGCCGTCGACGAATGTGGCCAGTTTCCAAAAATTGCTGTTCCAGAAAATGTTCTCGAGTCCAGTCGGCTTAGTGCAGTCTGTAAAAAAGATCGTTAATCCCACGACGGAAAGAAAAGCTGACAGTCACTTTAGCATATGCTAAAGGGGATGAAGGCGAAAGACTGCGCGCTCACGAGACATTCATTAAATTACTTTGACATTCCCATTCTAACGCGTTGTTACTTCCTATTACTCGTTTTCTCTTTACTTGTTTTCTTTTTCGGTTCCCTAGACACCTCCATTGGTTCTGCGTAGCTGATGGCACGTTATAACGGCCATGGCAAGTCTATAAAAACCATTAAGACACATACGCAGGTTCACTGAATTAAGTTTGTTTTTATTTTAACACTTTCATTGACGAGGGCAGCTATATGGGCTTGTATATCTCGTGCCTTCTATTTTCTTGTTGCGCAAGCAAAAGGAGAGGGACACGGAAAGGCAAATTAGACACACAGCGCTAACTTTCAACAACAGATTTATTTCCAGTTTTCGCAGGCGTACTTATGCTACTCAGTACGTCATAAGACACGTGTAGTACATTGTCGGTAAAGAATAAAACCAGACGCAGACACTTTTGTGGTCACAATGGGTATTTAGAAGAGTGTCCGTTCAACGCGAATGTAGATAATCGAGCTCTTTATATTATTGATAAAGGAATACTGGCGCAAGCGCTTGAATTTTGGTGCCATAACGCCGGACGGTCAATTTTTCGACCCATGAGCGATCTAAGGCATTCGCCTTAATAAGTGTTCGTAATGCAACACCCAGCCATAGACGGTAGAGCATAGTTGCATCGCCGCGGAAGAGGCTATAGTTAGCACGTGCAGCGGTAACAAGGGGTCCAGAGTATGGATGCAATATTTCCGGACATTTTACTGGGAGAAAAAAAGTCGTTTTTTTCTTTTCCTGTTCTCAGCAAATTTTCTAAATTTTGGGAAAATTTGAAACTCCAGTGAAGATAGCTTATAGTTATTACTCCAGCAATAAAAATAATTGTTCCTAAATACATCCAATGATTACTCAGAGAACGCGAAGACCATCCAATGAACAACCTGCTCTCCTCTGTGAAAGATTGATAATCTGATACGAACAGAAAAAGGTCAGAACGACAGAAAGCTGAGCTAGTTGGTAAGGATTCATTGTGCAAGAAAATGTGAGGCTAGCAGACAGGACACAAGAGACGGCGTTCGTGTTGACAGGACAGGACACGGCGTTCGTGTTGTCCACTTCTCTTCGCTTGTGTCCTGTCTGCACGCCTCGTCTTTTCTTGCATAAGAAAAAGGTCACACTGTGTCCGAGTCAATCTCGCTGAACACACTCGCATTAGAACCGATCGCGGCTGTATTCGCATTCTAATTTCATCGAACGTAGACCAGTTTTCAAGCACGTTTACTTGTGAATATGTTGGGAAGCTTGTTAAGAACATTTTCAAGCAAACCCGCCGTGGTGGGGTTGCGCTGCTAAGCCCGTGGGCGCGGGATTTAATCTCTGCTCCGGCGGCCGCATTTCGATAGGAGCGAAATGCAAAAGACGTCCGTGTACCGCGTGCATTCGGTGGACGGTAAAGAACTCCAGGAGGTCAAAATTCTTCCGGAGTGCCCCACTACGGCGTGCCTAATAATCATATCGTGGTTTTGGCAAGTAAAAGCCTAGAATTTAATTTTATTTTCAAGCAATAGCCAGGGGCGGAATTCATGAAGCGAACTTACGAACAAATTCTTGCGTAAGAAAAATGTTACGATAAAAATTTAATGAGCCATTCCACTCTGTGGAGGTGGATGACCAGCGAAGCTGTTTAGCGCACGACACAGAGGTTACACAAAAGTTTGGACAAAGGTACAAACATATTCATTGTCCTGATCTGTGGTCATCGTGACGATATAGGTACGCACACACATTCGCGTATCACCTCTGTTATTAAATGTGTTCGTCACGTAAGACAATCGATGGTTCGTACCCCCTTAAGCAATGGCTAATATCCCCGTAAACGCGGCCTCCCCATTACGACGGCAGAAGTGAAATTCTACGCTAGAATGATGAGCGGCAGCGGAGCCAGCTGTGGAAGATGACGACGAACGCGCGAGCAGTGGTCCGAGTGCGTTCGCGCGGTTGGCGCCGAGAATTTTCAGTGGCACGAACATCGAGTGACACTATTGTTTCATGCGCAGCATTTGTGGGTCACCTCCTGAGTCGACCGGTGACGAAATTCAAAATTAATCAGAAAAAAAATAGAAAAAAAGTTGTACAGCACAAAATTCATGGGTTTCATATAGATATCAGAGCATAAGTTTAGTTACAAGTTGAGAAACTTAAGTGTCTGGAATAATTAGAAATTATTAGAAATATCTGGTTACCGGACACCAAAGCACAGAATCGTAGACTTTACAGACCCGCCACGTGAGCACGACTTTGGCGAAATTCCTGGAAACCCGGAAGTAGAAAGCAAAAGTAATGACGTCACTAATGACGTCACACACAAGACGGTGGCATGATATTTAGCCGGCTAATTAATGGAAAATAGTTTCCTGGCATAGACTGAACATCTGCCTAGCAGAGCGGATGTGACGTCACTTCCTTCTATCTCATTTCTCCCGGCGTTCACCTTTGTATTTGAGGTGAGCGCTCACGCGAGTTCACATCAGTTGCGCGCGCTCGTTGCATGCTCTGACGTCAGCACCGGAGGGAGAGCGTAAGGTGCGCTTCGTGCGGCGCGAGAGGTCTACGCCCCGCCAGGTGGCGCGCGCTGTGCTTCCCCTCGCGCTCCTTCGGTCCTCGCCCGCATATCGTGCCAGGGGAAAGTCGTTCGCTCGCTTAACCTGAAGCCCCTTGATAATTTGAAAGTAGCGACACTCTCCTCCTCACGGCGCTATCCTCCTCGATTCTCCTCGCCCGCCGGCTGCGCACGGCACGCTTTTCCTCCTGGGCTCCTGCAGACGGGCCGCAGGATTCCATGGAGGCGTGTTATTTTGGGCCATTTGCGCGCCCCGGTGGGGTTGAAAATTTTGAGAAATGCTAATAACAGCATCGATAATGCTGGAGGCAATGTTTATGAGGAGGTTGGTTTTTTCTTAAAGCCGTATGAACGGGATATAACGAGGTAAAGGGAGCTTTGAGGCGAGTTCTATACTCCAGACAATTTTTCAGCCACATGATCAGATGCTTTACTTCATGCGTCTGATATGTATTGCTTGTGACACATCCCTTTGTGTGTGGCTTATTTAGCGAAAGCCTTAGACCTCTGTTTCAAGGTCCCGTTGTGAGCTACAGAAAATATCACGTGACCGAAGGAAGGCGGGAAGCAAACCAAAGCATGTGCAGCTGCGTATAAGAGATGATTAATGATTAGCAAAGTAATGATTGATTAGTGATTGGATTAAGATGAATTCGGGTGTATTAAGGTGGTTTGAGGTGGATTAAAGTCGATGAAGGCGCATTAGGGTGAATGCAGTGGATTAAGGTGCATAAAGGAGGACTAGGTTGGGTTAAGGTCGATGAAGGTGTATTAGGGTGGATGAAAGTGCGTTGAGGTGCATTAAGGACGATTACAGTGGATTAGGGTGGATTAAAGTGCATGAAGAAGGATAAGGGTGGATTAAGAAGGATTAAGGTCTATTAAGGAGGATTATGGTGGGCTAGGGTGAATTATATTGAATGAAGGAGGATTAGGGTGCATTAAGGAGGATTAACGTGCACTAAGGTAGATTAATGTAGATTCGGGTGGATTAAGGTGGATTCAGGACGATTCTAGTGGATTAGGGTGGATTAAAGTGAATGAGGGAGCATTAGTGTTGATTAAGGAGGATTAAAGTGCATTAAGGATGCTTAGAGTAGATTAAGGTCGATGAAGGTGGATTAGGGTGCATTAAGGAGTAGTTTCGTGGATTATGGTGGATCAAAGTGAATGAAGGAGGATTAAGGTCGATGAATGTGGATTCGGTGAATTAACGTGCATTAGGAGTATTATGGTAGACTAATCGGCCTTAATACTCAATGAACCCTAATTCAGCTTAGTACACCCCTAATCCACCTTAATGCAACCTAATCAACCTACATGACCCCTAATGCACCTTAGCCTATCCAATATGGTCTTAATACTCCTTTATCAATACTAATTCATCATAATCCGCCTTAATCCACCTTCATCCCCCTTAATGCTTATTCATGCACCTTATCCAACTTAATCCTGCTTAATAGTCCCAATCTACCTTAATACACCCTAATCCACCTCTATCAAACATAATCCAGCTCCATGGTCCCTAATCCACCTTAATCTACCCTAATCCATCCTAATCGGTCTTAGTCCTCCTCTATCAACCCTAATTCACCTTAATCCACATTAATCGGCCTTAATCTTCCTTTACCCACCTTAATCCTCCCTAACCCAGGTAGCACACAAAGTCTTGAAAACGTCGTATTAAGGGATTCAATGTCTGAAACGGATTTTTGACGAAAATCGACGCATCAAAGACGTTCCAAACTAGATAGCTTAAAAACGAGGGGTGAATACGTTTTGATAACGTTGGAAGCCAGACAGCTTAAAAAATGGCTGTGGCTTAGCTAAGGTTAACCCCAGGATGCGAAGCATACTAGCCTTTATTTTAGTTGTTGAACCACTGTTTAGCCTGGTGAACTGCTGTTGCTTGGCTATATTTGGTTCGGCTAGACGAAGAAACAAATCATGCGTTACTCTGCCTCGCCTTCAAGAGTGGAACGCGACAGCGTTCCCGTCGACCCGCCAAGGGGTGTAAGACAATGGGCTACGGCGCAGCGACTACGCGCCCCGCATTGGACGCGGTGAGCGTCGAGCAACGCAGCCTTCGGCGCGGCAACGAAATGTGCGCCTGAGCAAGCGACGCACGCCTGAGCCTTAGAAACTGCTCGTTTCTAAGGCAACACCGCATTCACTAGAGGCGCTTTTGTACCGCTTTGAAGCATCGTACTCGTGGCTCAGTGGTAGCGTCTCCGTCTCACACTCCGGAGACCCTGGTTCGATTCCCACCCAGCCCATCTTGCGAGAGTTGAGCCAAAGCCACCTAGAAACAAGCGCAGCTGCTTATATACCGCCGCGACGCCGCGAGCGACGGCGCGAGTTGGAGCCCCGTTTCTCCTCTGTCGTGACGTCACGGTGTCACGTGGTATGGCATGGGGTCAAAGGTCATTGAAGGCGACACCGCCGCGCCTGAGGACCTGGGTTGAGCTCTAGTCATATGCTTCGCATAAAACGAGGGGTGAATACGTTTTGCAAACGACTCCAAACGCCACCGCCACGCCACGGCGCGTCAGCCTCTTTAGCGGCTTCTACAATATTCAACAACCCATCAACGCGATCCAACCTTGCGCAAGGTGGCGATACCGTCGTCAAATCATGTGACCAAGGTGGGCACGTGATTCGTGATGCCGGGCAGCCGGGTGAGCCGGGCATAGTCGCGTCGTCATGGCGTCGTCGCGTCACCGCACTCGCATGGCGCTGTGGTGTGTTTGCGGCTGTTCTGAACGTGCTGCCGCTGCCCTTTGCTATGTAAGTGTTGCAGTGTTTTGCTGTCAAGAAAACGATATTCTGTGATCAGTTTGGGTTGTGCGATATGTTTGTGTGGTTTTAATTTGGAAATCAGTAGTGTTTTCAATTGTTATGTGACCAAGGCGGCCACGTTATTCGTGAAGCCGGGCATAGTTGCGTTATCGCACTCGCATGGCACTATGGTCTGTTTGCGACTGTTCTGAATGTGCTGCCGCTGCCCTTTGTCATGTAAGTGTTGCAGTGCTTTGCTGTCAAGAAAACGACATTCTGTGATTAGTTTGGGTTGTGCGATCTGTTTGAGCCGGGCATAATAGCGCTATCGCACTTGCATTGCGGTGTGGTATGATAGCGGCTGTTCTGAACGTGCTGCCGCTGCACTTTGTCATGTAAGTGTTGCAGGGTTTTGCCGTCAAGAAAACGACGTTCTGTGATTAGTTTGGGTTGTGCGATCTGTTTGTGTAGTTTAATTTGGAAATCAGTAGTGCTTTCAATTGGAATGCGCGGAGTGGAGAGCACTAATCAGCTGTTCAAGTTCATTGTCATGTTATGTGAGGCGCCTTTTCACTGACGCTGTAATTAAGGCGTTAAGGGCAGTATAAGGACGAAAGTTAGAGGGACGAAATCGTGCCTGTGTGTCCCTAGCGTCGGGGTGGGCCGCTATGCGTGATCCTAACAAGAAAGCATTTTGCAGAATGCGAAGAAAGGCGGCAAAATTTCTGTCTGTGCGCACCTTGCCGATCTCCGCAATAGAGCCGTCATTGTGGTATTTTAGTCTCCCGTTTAGCAAGAGTGTTGCAGACAAGGGAACTGGTTCAAACAAGCTTTTTTTTTAATGATTCAGTACTAGTGCGGTATCCCTAAAGGTGAGGTGAAGTGCACGCCCTATTTTCTTCCCTCGCGCTACAGCGCACTGACAGAATTTTGCGTGCACCATACCGTGCTTTTATCGTTTGCGCTTCAGGTTCTCGATTGTGTTTTCGCCCCCTTTACCCACGTGATGGGTATTTCATGGTATTACCGGGTACCACATGTGTCCATATATTGTGTCCAATATATGAAACTGCCAAATTCGATTTTATTTGACGCCTCAAATGGTAGTAATGTATTGAGTCCCTTGTAGCTTTGTGCTTGTTATCAATTGTACTATTTGGCGAATGGATACAGCATGTACGCTGGATAACTCGTTTGTGGATACTGCATACGTGAGTCGAGTATGCCCTTGGTATAAAATAACTTGTATGCTTTAGGTAGTACGATTGTTTGCAGTTTGGGACATGTGTCGGAATGTACGCTGTGCGCCCTTCGCGCTTTACGGCGGCCTGCCGAGTTCGTGCGGGTGCCATGTGTGCGCATGGAGTTCGCGAAGCGCTCTCGCAGTTTTATATATATATATATATATATGTGTGTGTGTGTGTGTGTGTGTTCTGTTCGCGCGCTTCGCACAACAGGGCATGTCGCAGTTCTTTGTCCTTGTGCAACACATTTTCCTAGCGTACGTCTGCATTATTTGATACCGGTTTCACACGGGGCTCTTTTAGCCGCTATCCAGTCCGTTACAAATCAAATTTCTCGCTCGTGATTGGCTCCTCTGCGCAAGCTACGAGAGTGAGCCAGTCGCATCGATAATTTCGATCCGGATCGGGCTTGATCGCGATCGAGAGTGGTCGTGTGACACCGGTTTTACACATGGCTCCCACATAGGGAACACTTTAAGTTCAGTGCTACTGAGTGAAGAGCAAGTGCATATATATGCCAGTGGTGGTATGTGGGCAAGTCTTTCTGGTGAAGCCAATACTTGTGCATTCAAAACATTTAATTACCAGCGTAGTGCATCAATGTGTCTACTTCGACAAAATGGAGCACCAGTGCAGATATCTGAGCATACCTGTCCAGGGCAGCAAGTGTGTCTACATTGAAACCACTACCAGCATGTGCGGCAGTTCTATTTCCAGCAGCGGGACTGCACAACAATCAGTAGGGTGCTCTCAAGCTGTTTATCTATGAAGCTCTGCCTGGACTGTGTGCCAAATATTTTTGGACGTGAAAGTGGGGGTGAATTGGTAAGCATCAGTGGAACTGTGCCTGGACTTTGTGGCAAATGTTTTTGGATGTGAAAGTGTGAGTGAACTGGCAAAGAATTTGCTCTGGGCTACATGTGTTAAACGTTTTTCTCATTCAGAGTGTTTTTTTTTTACTTTAGGAGACTGGAGATGTGCGCAAAGTGTGACATTTCAGTGTGCTAATTAATGTATTTGCTGGTTTGCAAGTTATTCGTTGCAACTTTGTTTTTGCCAGAGAGGTACAACTTTGCCTTTTGTAAAGGGCTTTTTAGATAAAACACTTACTATTTATTATGACCATTGCTTCCTTTGTTACACAAATGCAGCTTCCAGTGCATTCCAGTTTATTTCCATGTTTATGTAAGTTTCTAATATGAGGCTTGCATATTCATTTCTCACGTTCTGGAGTGGCAAGACGCAGCATTACTGTCTCATCGTTCGCTGTACTACAGTAGTGTTCACTTGTTACACTGAATCCCCCGTTTAAGTATTCTGTACTAATTTCACTTTATTGCTTTTTTGTTGTATGGTTATTTTTTCTCGCCATTACCTTCTTTGATATATCCTAAAGGCAATATTTCCAATTTTGCATTGTTCCCATTTTTTTATTTCTGTCACAGGATTGTTTTATGATGGTATGCGGTGGTATTTCTTTTCGTGCTCTTTTCAAGCTTCTAGATGATTGGTAACATTGCTTGGAGGCAGTTACCATCCAATTCATACTCTTGCATTTTTCAGTCTACTTCTTCCATTCGCTCCGATGTCACTTCTGCATAACTCTAGTCAGTCTAATAGCACGTGCACTTTACTATGATAAATTAGACACTTTAGTACACTCCAGGTTTTTCTGTTCATTTTTGTATGTGTACTTGGAATTTTGTTTATGTGCTAGTGAATGTTCACTTTCGAGTTCATTACGAATCCTTTCTGCGACTTTTGTCATTGTTGATGTACTTTTACTTCTATTTGCATTTCTCACAGAGTTTGTTCGAACCTTGCATAAGCATTACATATTAATAAAGTGTTTTTGTTTTGTCACAATGTTCTCATTTCATGCACTCTTGGCATGAAGGGCTTGGTCTGGCCACCTGCCAAGACGTGGCCATTTGTTCTTTGCAGGATGTGATTCCCATTGTGGTTGTAAGCATCGTAGCTTACTAAAGGCGGTGTTAAGGATTTATTATTCCTAACAGGCTCATTTTCGTGCGACTTGGTAGAGGATGCGCCGACCATGCGGGGAACAGTGCTTGGCACTGCGCCATGGCTCTTACAGTCAACACCGACGCTTCTACTCATCTGGGGCGCGATTGGAGATCGTTGTTCGAAACGCCCGATCAGTTTCACCTCACGCGATTGGCCTAGGCCGTGCCAACGGGTGCGGCTGACGACGTCTGCGCGGCATAAGCCAGTCGCGTGAGGCGAAACTAAACGCGTGTTTTCACCAACGATGTCTGATCGCGCCAGTCACCCGCGAAAATTAGATTGAGATGATCGTAAACCTTTCAAGACCGCTTCTAGACCAGCTTTTTGATAACGTCCTAAAAACGTTTAGAAATTGGTTACGAATAGTTTTGGCAAAGGGATTACTTGTGTCTTTCCCAATCCTATTTCTAGACCAGCTTTTCGAATACGTCTTGCAGACCTGTTCTAGATCGTCTCAATAAAGTAATTAAGCCGGACATTAGCAGAGATATACGACGTTTTCCCGCCGAAGTTCTCTCATTCGTGTCTTCTTTAACCCGTTTTTATCGTCTTGGATAAACGCTACGAAAACGTTACGTATCTCTTTTGTGCTACCTGGGAATCCTCGTTAGTGCACCCTAATCCATCCTAATCGGTTTTAATACCCTTTCATCAACCGTTCACCTTGATCCACCCTAATCCGCCTTACTCCTCCTCCACCCACCTTAATCTTTATTCATGCATCTTAATCCTTCCTAATGCACTCTGATCAACCTTAATCCTCCCTAATCCACCTTATGTCAATCACTAATGATTCATTAATTAACTTGGGTAATCATTCTCTTATACAGGGGTGGACATGCTTTGGGTCTCCTCTGGCATTTTTGGGTCACTTGAAACTTCCAGCTTACAACGCGACCTTGACACAGATATCTAAGGCTTTCGCCTTAAAACTTAAAAAAAAAATTCAATGTTGACAAGCTAACGCTCATCACCTGCAATACCACGGGTATACTTGCCACTAATTTTTTCAGGGCGCAAAGCATAATCTATAATGCTGCACTTCCAACTGAATAACAACAGTTAGCGACGTGCGAGGTGATGGAGCTGCCCCAGAATATTAAGCATACTTAGGAGAACCGCAACAAAAACGCTGGTGAGCAGGCCGGAAGAATGAAAAAAAAATGCAGCATTACGGGATGCTTTGCTACGAGCTATAAGAAAGAAGCCTCAGATCGCAAACAACGCTGTTCTTTGTCGGAACAAAGTTCTTTCGGCCAATGGCATGCAGCCACTGCTTCCTGCGCAAGCCGTCACGCTTTCCTTGTGGAATCATAAAAACGGCATAACCATCTTGAGGCTTTTTGCTGCAGTTATATGTGCCAAAGCACGACATAGTGCTAGCACATAGAGCAGGAAACACAGCGTACAACGTTCGCTACGCCGAGCTAAAGCGCCGAGCCAACCGTGCTCAGGAGTAAAATGGCGCGAACGAAAAAGAAAAACACAAGCAAAACTCAAGATCCGCGCGTTTCCAAGGGCAACGGCCTTGGCAACGACCAATCGTCATGCAGGAAAACGGGGCAAAACTGGTTGCCGCCGGGGGAACGCACAAAGGGCGAGGAGGAGGCGAGGAGGTCGCGCGGCGGCGGCAGAGTTCAAAGCGTGTCGCTACTTTCAAACTATCAAGGGACTTTAGCTTAACCTAAAGAACACCAACGCCGAGGGGCGAGGGCCACAAAGAGACACCTAAGTCAAAGATTAGGGTTGCCTACCATATTACGACGAAGCTGTTTACCTGACGGACCCGTATGAATGAGCCCTATGCGTGGTCTCGCAGGGAGGGGCGGGGGTGTACCTGGGCTTGCTAACGTCCGTAAAGTGAACAAAAAAGGCAATGAACGATAGCACGGCGCAGAAGAAAGGACACGTGATTTCACTGCGCACCGCACGTGCGCACTGGGGGAGTGCACCCACGGTGGTCGCCGTTGTTGCCGGCTGCGTCTGTTGTAATCTGCCCTCACTACAACGGCGCGGCAGTTGTGGCGGGTAAACACGGCGGTATGCACCGCAGTATGTAAGAACCGGATTGTGCATAGCAGAGGTAGATCGTTCCAACAGTTGCAACTCCAACAAAAATGGGAAAGTGAGAAGACCACGCATTTTGCGCACCGCCGAAGAACAAGCCGAGCACGAGGAGAAGCGTGAGTTGCCGCCTTCTTCGGGTTTCCCCGGGGCGAATTGCGAATTCAAGAAAATGTTTCTGGATGTGGGAGTTTGGCCATAGTTGCTCGGTCTGCGGTCGACAGCTTCGCTGGCTAATCCGCCACCATATGAACAGTGCGGCCCAAAATGTTTTTTAACAAACCTTTTTGAAAAGCTGTAGAAAACATGTTTTCAAAAACATCTCTTCTTACCCTTGTGCCTGGGACCTCTTTGGGTCCCAGGTGTCACAAGGGAGTTCCAGGGCGCGTTACAGGTCTCCGAGCCCATAGGGCCATTTGCCGTTGAGCTACTACCCTTTCTGCGCTACCACCAGGATCGGCCCACATGATGATAGGTTCTGCACACAGACACCATGATATCCCGGATCGGAGCCATATACAGCTTCGCTGTAAAAAGCGTATTCACAAATCTAAAAGTGTTCGTAAGATCAGCAAGCTTGCGATGACCGCTGCTGCAAACACGAGCGTTGTAATCGAAAAATTCGTATATGTAAGGGTAGCACGTGCGCGAACTTCGGTACTTCCGCCAATAGTGAGAGTAAGCCCATTCACCAAACCTAAACCGCCGTCGCAGAAGACAACTTATGCGCAAATTTCTATGATATGGGTGTAGCAGTATTACGAGCACAATTATGTCTATCTGCGCCGCTCCAGCTGACGCGGGTAAGCGTTGGAACGCCCTGTTGCGGCTGATTGGCCAGAGGCCACAACTGATAACCGAGGATGGCGCGTGCTTGTATCTTTGTGGCGCGCTCTGATTGGTCATTTCAAAGCGCATTGAGATGTTAATTGTGCCGAGCGTGCGCTGCTGTCCAAAGCAGTAGCATTAATGCTGTGCGGCGAACTTGTGCCTAACGCCTGAAAGGCTATGTTCCTCTATGCTCGAAATATCCTAAATTTTCATACTCGTCAAGACACTTTATTACATGACATGACACTCATGACACTCATACTCGTCATGACACTCTAAATAGAAGTGTACTCTCCGTCTTTGACAACCGTCAAGTTTGTTACTGATGTGTTTTGAGCACCTCTGTCGTATATCATATATTTTTATAGTTTGAGCTTCGTCTTGCTCATAGGGCTGTGGAGGAATATATATTCCAAAGCTTTAAGGCTTTAATTCACCATGCGAGATGAAACAATGAAGAAAGCGCCTAAACGTTCCTTGTTATCAAAGCCTGTTGCTGCTGCTGGACAATTCGCTGTCGTCTTCTGTGCTGTTAGCCTCAGCCCTCTATTACAAAGCTCATAGTTTCAATTCAACACTACGTCCAAGAGATGTAGTGTCCCTGTGCACGGTATTGCTCATTCTGTGGCCTACGAAGTGAACCAGCGTATGCGTACAACGGATGGCAATCCTGTGATATGAAGCGGGACGTCAATATGATGAGAAATAAAAAAAAAGGAATGGTGAATAAGAACATGTACCGCTATTGATCACGTGCCACACACACACAACGCAGATGCATTTGCGTACGCAAGCAAATACGCACGCACGCGCACAGATTTATATTTATGTAATCACACTGACGAGTATCACTCGAGACACGTCGTTTTTGTTTTTTTTTGTAAAAAAGCGTGCAGCATCATAAAGACGTCACTAAGTTTTTCTTTTGCATGCACAAAGCCTGTAACAGGTAACCCGCCGTAGGAGGACCAGACGACAAACAAAAGCGACAGCAGACAACAGTCATCGACGTCTTATGATTGGCTGAAAATGCTTATTCTAACATCCGTCCTGGGCGAAAAGACGTCTCTCAATTCTTTCAGTCGTTTCGTGCGATGTTCTTTCTGTAGTTTCCTCCTCTTATTAAAGAGACCCTTCACAGACGTCTGTCAAATCGGCGCAAGAATTTTCTTTCAGCCGGCGACAGTCTTACAGTGCTCGGAGCCTGCTACGCAGTAGTCACGTCAAAATGGCGGCATGAAAACGGGTCACAGTGGCCTGGTATCGCGAAATGAACAATGTGAAGCGTGCATGACGCTAAGTGCGGTCACTAAACCGCGTCGCATCAGCAAGATCAGTATTTACGTCGCTCGAATTTTGCGGTCTTCTGCGCTCTGCCGGCGGCGCACAATAAATCACTTATGAACTTGAGAAAGGGGGTACCAGCGATACACAAAGTACACGCACACAATGAAAAAGCGTTAGACACGGACGGACGCTGAAGCGCTTGGGCCAGAAGGTGCATGATGGACTTGACAAAGGGGGCAACAGCGAGACACAAAGGACGCGCACACGAGGAAAAAGCGTTAGACACGGACGGACGCTGGAGCTCTTGGGCCAGTTGGTGCGTGATGGACTTGTAAAAGGGGGTAACAGCGAAACACAAAGGACGCGCACACGAGGAAAAAGCGTTAGACACGGACGGACGCTGGAGCTCTTGGGCCAGTTGTTGCGTGATGGACATGTAAAAGGGGGTAACAGCGAAACACAAAGGACGCGCACACGAGGAAAAAGCGTTAGACACGGACGGACGCTGGAGCTCTTGGGCCAGTTGGTGCGTGATGGACTTGAAAAAGGGGGTAACAGCGTAACACAATGGACGCGCACACAAGGAAAAAGCGTTAGACACGGACGGACGCTGGAGCTCTTGGGCCAGTTGTTGCGTGATGGACTTGAAAAAGGGGGTAACAGCGAAACACAATGGACGCGCCCACAAGGAAAAAGCGTTAGACATGGACGGACGCTGGAGCTCTTGGGCCAGTTGGTGCATGATGGACTTCGAAAAAAGGGGCAACAGCGAAACACAAAGGCCGCGCACACAAAGAAAAAGCGTTAGACACGGACAGACGCTGGAGCTCTTGGGCCAGTTGGTGCGTGATGGACTTGTAAAAGGGGGCAACAGCGAAACGCAAAGGACGCGCACACAAGGAAAAAGCGTTAGACACGGACGGACGCTGGAGCTCTTGGGCCAGTTGGTGCATGATGGACTTCGAAAAAAGGGGTAACAGCGAAACACAAAGGACGCGCACACAAAGAAAAAGCGTTAGACACGGACAGACGCTGGAGCTCTTGGGCCAGTTGGTGCGTGATGGACTTGTAAAAGGGGGCAACAGCGAAACACAAAGGACGCGCACACAAGGAAAAAGCGTTAGACACGTACGGACGCTGGCGCTCTTGGGCCAGTTGGTGCATGATGGACTTCGAAAAAAGGGGCAACAGCGAAACACAAAGGACGCGCACACAAAGAAAAAGCGTTAGACACGGACAGACGCTGGAGCTCTTGGGCCAGTTGGTGCGTGATGGACTTGTAAAAGGGGGCAACAGCGAAACACAAAGGACGCGCACACAAGGAAAAAGCGTTAGACACGTACGGACGCTGGCGCTCTTGGGCCAGTTGGTGCGTGATGGACTTGAAAAAGTGGGTAACAGCGTAACACAATGGACGCGCACACAAGGAAAAAGCGTTAGACACGGACGGACGCTGGAGCTCTTGGGCCAGTTGGTGCATGATGGACTTGAAAAAGGGGGTAACAGCGAAATACAATGGACGCGCCCACAAGGAAAAAGCGTTAGACATGGTCGGACGCTGGAGCTCTTGGGCCAGTTGGTGCATGATGGACTTCGAAAAAAGGGGCAACAGCGAAACACAAAGGACGCGCACACAAAGAAAAAGCGTTAGACACGGACAGACGCTGGAGCTCTTGGGCCAGTTGGTGCGTGATGGACTTGTAAAAGGGGGCAACAGCGAAACACAAAGGACGCGCACACAAGGAAAAAGCGTTAGACACGTACGGACGCTGGCGCTCTTGGGCCAGTTGGTGCGTGATGGACTTGAAAAAGGGGGTAACAGCAAAACACGAAGGACGCACACACAAGGAAAAGGCGTTAGACACGTACGGACGCTGGAGCTCTTGCCCCCCCCCCCCCCAATTAGTGCATGATGGACCAGAAAAGGGGGTACCAGCGAAACACAAAGGACGCGCACACGAGGAAAAGGCGTTAGACACGGACGGCGTTAGCGTCCGTGTCGTAGTATTGTAGAGCGGCACGTTCCCAGTGGCACATACCTAGTTACCCTAGTTGGCGCCAAAGACGTCATTTGAAGTGCGGCACACACCTGCTGGCACATTACCTTGGTGACCCAAGTTGATATCAAAGAGGTTCATCGAAGACCAGCGCAGATCGAGTGGCAGATGCCCAGTATTCCAAGTCGGTGTCAAAAAGTTTCATTCAACAGCAGTACCGACCCAGTCCCGCATCTACAAGGGCCTAAGAAGGCGTGAAAGGAGTTCGTTGAAGAGTGGCACGTATGTACATATTGGCACACACTGAGTGACCCAAGTTGGCCCGATAGTTGGTTTAGAACAGTGTTACCTAAGCACAGCATCCCTATGGGCTACCCTTTTGACCACAGACAACGCAGTGACCCAAGTAGGCGGGAAAACGGTTAGATACAGCCAAACATACATAGATACAAATATAGGTACATACTTACACAGAGACATAGCCTCCGAAAAGTACGTGAAGTACCCTAATGGCACGTTCACACTGAGGAATCCGGCGTCTACAGCGAATGGAATTCTCCTGCCTCCGAAAATCGCGTCGTTCACACTGCTTGCGCACCGCGCCGCCGGAACGAGATACAGCGCCATCTGCCCCATAAAGTGCTGACCTCCAAGCAGCGCGGGATATCCTCGATGTTCTCGCGGCTAGAAATTGCGCAGTTGTCTCCGCCCACGTCGAGTTCGTGTGTTAATTTTGCGCGTCTCCGCCATTGCTTGGAAAGGCAATGATGAAACATGAGCAAGAAAAGGCAGTACTGCTAGCCCCGTTGGCGAGCACTTTTCTGGCGAAGCGTGACGCGCAGAAGCATTCGCCGAAGAGACGACGCGACCGGCGTTGTTGGGTTCGTCCTGCTTTGCAAGAGCGCGCGTAGCTTGATCACGCCACCTTGTCAGGTCGCTTAGACCTTGTGCTTCGCGTGGTACTTGTCAAAAAGGAGGGTGGTTACGCACCAATTCGATGAGCATTTCCGGTGTCGCGATGCGTTCGAAGACTGCGATATGACGAACGCGTCAAGCTTGGCCGCCATCTTTGGAATTGCTGAGACGCGCTCCGATTAGTTCGCGATGAGGGAATCCGGCGGCAGCTGCCGCAAAAATTGCTCCGGGAGCGATCGTCGCGGAAGGGGCTATTCCGGCGGATCTCGCCGCCGCCGAACTGGGTTCCGCCGAACTGGGCGCCGCTCCAGACACCGAATGCCTCAGTGTGAACGCGCCATTACGCATCAAAAATAAACCGTGAAAATAACGTCTTTGCAATATTTAAGCGCATATACGCAACCGTGAGCTCCAGGGGATCGTGAGGGATAAGCTTTTGGGGAACGCTAACTAGCAAGAACCGCTGCGTGCTAGCCACGACCCAATACTAAGGACTGCCTACCGATAAGCACCTACTTGAGTGCGACGAAGACCAGAATAATCATTATATTCCTCCCATCTCACGAATAAGCACTTTTGAATCTTGCGAACTTCTACAGTTTCTTGAAAAATGGATATTGGCGATGTCGAAGGCTGAATAAAGTTTTGGTAGAACGCTGCAGAAGTGGGTGCGCGCTCTTGCGTATTTAAGCATGCGAACGTGAGAGCGTGGGTGCGTGTGTGCGTGTGTGCGTGTGTTGTGTGCGCGTGTGTGCGTGTTTGTGTTTTTGTGTGTGTGCGTTTCGTCACGAGAAGAGTCGTGCGTGCTCAGACCTTCTCAATCGGGGAAGAGGGAAGCTATGTGTGGTGTAATCCGGGTTATTGAAAAATTCTTGCGCCAACACGCTGCGCTGGTTCCTATTGACAATACCGCGTGTGCAACAGAAAACATGCAATAGTTGACCCCAATGAACTGTACAACATAATATTTAGCAGCCATTTACATTTGTCGTTCAGAAGGACGTCCATGAAACGAAGCTTAGTTGATTAGCTACATCCACATATCCAAACAACAAAATCTCCCTTTCTCCTTCCTTCAGTAGTTTCCCTCCTTGCTTTTCATAACGCACCATAACGCAAGCTGGGATAATTCCCTAAGAACTGGACACGTTCCGCAGTTAGGCGTAATCAGGCAAAACAAGCCATAGAACGCTGAGTCCATGTACCCTGCTACCGTACCCTAGACTTTCAGTACAAATAAAATCTGTTCTTACGATATTGTTAGCGCACCTCTAGTAAAATGGGGAAGGGCAGTTTTGCGAATTTAAAAAAAGAAATAAATATTTATAGAATACTCGACATGGTGGGAGCATGCTGAGTCGTATATCGAGCCAAACCTCTTAATATGCGCAATGCATGTTATGTTGGTCGCGGCCGTGGAAAGAACAGATATCTTTTTTCTTGTATGCTTTGTACTGTGCCCAGCTTAAGTATGGTGTGTGGGTCCGTTCTTGCTAAGGGCAATCGCGTTTCATGTTTGATCCACAAATATGTTTACTATACGCTCACCGCGTGCGAAAAATTCCGTCATGAACGAGAGCGCTTCAGCAGCCTAATCCGAGAATGGCCACTATATGAGGCCCTACACAGTGGCTGCTCTACGGGTGGCACACGGGACGTACATGAGCAGGACCTCGTTCTGAGGCTTTCGCACGGCAAAGCATAGCTAACGTTTCCTTAAACCCCATGCTAAATAAATATGCTGTACAGATCGTGATTGGAGCTTCGACAGATTTCAGTTACTTCATCATCTCAGCGACACAAAACACCGCACTTAAATTTCTCCTGACTGAATAACTACTTACTACATGACATAATTAGCCCTTGGTTCTAAAGTTTTGACCGCCAGCGAAACTCAAGTTGTAACCCTCACATTGTCGATCACTCTCCGACCAGTAAGCACTCGATTAAAGTACGGCACATACGATCGGAACAACGATAAGACAGCATGTTCCCAGCCATAAGACGGCCATAGTCGCCATGCACGATCCCACCCTGGTAATCGTCACAAGCACTGGTGGAAAAAAAATTCATGTAAATTAAAACCTTTCGGGCTCATACGTGTTCCCATTGAATAAAATCTAAAAGCGATGGCTCACAGCCCCTGGCGTGAGCGTAGATCACGCATGTGTCCAGTTTGTACTGATCCTGCTTCACTAGTCAGCAAACAAGAAAAGCCTTAGCCGGGAGCCCATGTTTCGACAAGGGGACTTGTCTTCGTCGGGGCGACAACTGATTTTCTTAGCAATGCTTATACATAGCGATTATACATCCAATTACTGCGACCGACTCGAGATCCAGCGACTCAACCGCAGGATTTATCCTCCGCCTCACAAAAAGCTCAGCACTGAAGATGCCGTAGCTCTCCGACTTATACAGACTAACACATTTCCAAACCTACACAGATACAGTAAAATGTTCCCACATACATATCGCGGCATCTGCCCCTGGTGCGGCGACACACGCCCTACACTCTTTCACATCTCGTGGGGGTGCGAGGGCAAACCTCAACACTTAAAGACTCCTAGCACGTCATTTGAGCGGTGGGAGGTACAGCTGACCGGCGATACCCTGGCGGGACAAGAAGCTCTCGTCCAGCAAGTACGTCGAGCAGCCATGGCCAGTGGAGTCCTGGAATGAGGACACCACCCACTCGACCTCAAGAGCAACCACCTCGATGGTCCGAATAAATGTTTTTCTCTCTCTCTCTCTCTCTTCTATCTTGTGTTAATTCCAGCATTAAGCTTCATATTTGACAGCTTGTTCGAGTTTGCCGAAGTACCTGCAGCCTTGTAGCCGCATTTGAACAGCTGCACGTTCCTGCCAGCCCTGTTCTATCTCTCTATATTTGAGGCGCTACCGAACCGTCGACATTTGAGACTCCATAGGTAGTGTAGTACAACATTTCCTTGTTCCACGCTACATTGTGAGAGCTGCACGGTAAAAAAGAACATCGTTGCGGGACGCGCTGGCCACCGTGGCACCGACGGGCTCGCTCTGCTGCGCCCACCGCGCTTCCATGCATCGGCGCTCGCCCGCGGCCTGCCCAAGTTAGCAGGCCCGCGCGTGAACCGGCCTCTCCCATCTGTTTTTTTGCTCCTGCCTGGCGAGCCTTCAGTTCCGCGCCGATCTCTCCTGGAATAGTTGCTCCGAGGCCAGGCGGCGGTGCGAACAGTGGGGGCCTCTCCTTAATTTAGTTAGCCACTTTGCCCCGTCTTTTGCTCGCGTATGTCGAACAACAAACATCCGGTGCCGGGCCAGTTTTCACGCAGCCTCGATTCTCGTGGTCGACCAGCAGCGATGACGCAAGCCCAAGGCACAACGAAGCCACGCGGATGATGCCGCCCTAGATCTACATCCGACCTCCACATACGGGGAAGCCACGATAATTACGAAACTAACAGAGCCACAGTCTGCACGCTTTTCTCACGGGCGAGGGATCGAGCTAGGGTTTTTCTTTTTTTTCTTGAGCAATGAACACACACAGACGCGGCGCTCCTGTGCAGTCTCGAGAAATATGAAAGGAGACACTCAACCAGTATTCTACCAACATTTAGTTTCCCGGCTTGAGCTCCAACCTCCCATTTCAATAGCCACCGATAATATTTCTGTTTAAACAGTCACCTTTGTGGAGTGTAATTATGTTGAACACAGACGTGTTCTTGAATGCAAACGAACGGTCACTCGTCGTGTTGCAGTGATCGCACATTCCTGCATTGCATTCTGCTCAACGCCGCTTCCAATAATAACCTTTTATTTAATATATTAGCAGGGAAGCACTCTACTGTGAAATGAGTGATGTGTACGCAAGAGCACTGAACGTATGATTTACAGCGTCAAGGGCAGCTTTAGAGGTTTCTTTAAACCTCCATCGCGGGGCACGCATTGAACTGCAATACCTTCTCGGAAAGTGGACAAGCGCTGCTTGTGTTATGCGCAATACATGTGCTAGCGACGAAGGGCAGACAATGTATAATCAAAAGAATCGTTGCAAAATACATCCACAGTAAAATACTATGATACAAGGCTTTCATTTTCTTAAGAGCTTCCTGCAGTAAACGTTCATGTGGCCGGTATAACCCTAATGGCACCACTAAAAGAATGTGATAATACCTGTGTCCTTATGTTCATGGTCATTATTTGATCTTGCCGTTGCGTGCGGGAGTTGGCCGACGTTGAGGAGGACTTAAAGGAACGAAGATTTATTTATATTATGTAGAGGAATAGCTCCAAAGCAAAATAACAGTAAAAAGTCATTGACGGCTGGCAGCAAATCGTAAGCTGCGGCGCGCGACAAGAAGAACGTCTCTCTCTTTCCGGTGGTTCTCGGGCTTATAACCATTTCAGTCCGTCGTGGTCACGCCATTTTCAGCCAATCGTCGAGCCCGTGCAGGTGTCGTCATTTTCATCCAATCGTTGGGCCCATGCAAGTAGCATCATGTTCGGCCAATGGGGACACTCCATAGGCTCTATTCTCCGATGTCTGCCTCCGTCCAGCGTCGCCTCCTCGCCTAGTAGGCGATCAGCAGGAGGGGACTGGTCGTCCTTGAACGACCTTCCAGTCCTGCAAAGCAGCTTTTCTAGGGACTATGGTCAACTACCTCGAACCGTGCCAGCCTCCAGTTGCACTTTCGGGAAGCATCACACAGGGGTGAGACAGAAGCTCCACGCTCGGCACACGATGGCGGGATAGCCAACTTGTCTGACAGCTGCGGTAGCATGGTTGACGCGCACCTGCGCACCACAATTGGAATGTGACGGCGAGTGGTTGCGTTAGAACTTTACTGATGCTAGTTAATGGTCGGCATCTAACATCATTCAGAAACCTGCCCGCTTAGTGTGCGATATGAACTTCAGAGCAAAAGGGTGCATTGTCTTGACATTTCGATAATGATAACTTTAGCCACTATGGGTGATTCGTATTGACTCTATTGGGTGGATCACTCCGGCCCATGCCCTCACTGTCATCCTCATGCATAAACCAAAATAAAACCCCACCTCCAGTAAGCTGAAATTAACACACATAAGAGATAACTTCAAAAAGCGTTATGGGAAAACGGCAACTTGTCGATGTTAAAATTTCATAAGCTCATGGCTGTCAGCGACTACGAAAATTAGGAAATTGAAATGATTCAGGAAATTGGCCGGCGCAAGACACGTGTAACTGGAGATCGCTGGGAGATGCCTTCGTCCTGGCAGTGGACATAAATATAAGCAGATGATTATGATAGATAGATAGATAGATAGATAGATAGATAGATAGATAGATAGATAGATAGATAGATAGATAGATAGATAGATAGATAGATAGATAGATAGATAGATAGATAGATAGATAGATAGATAGATAGATAGATAGATAGATAGATAGATAGATAGATAGATAGATAGATAGATAGATAGATAGATAGATAGATAGATAGATAGATAGATAGATAGATAGATAACGAGTCCACCTGGTCAATCAGTGTACGTATCATTTTCTGTTTAATTTTCTTCGTTATGCAATTTGCGCACATAGCTGTAAACCGTCACATTCTTTGAATGAGAGCCGGCGCCACCTGCACGCAATCCACCAAATTCAATCAGCAGCCATACACCGACTGTGCCTGGGTTGCTATATATTGGGAAAAGCCTCGACAGCCAGAATCTGCGTCCTTTCATTACTGGCATAAGGCTGAGTCGGTACACGCTTAATGTATGCGAGAAGAAAGGGGGTTAACCAAGGGGCCCGATTTTTATTAATCATATCATGAAGAGCCAACAAACAAAGTCACTAGGGACCATATAGGGCAAATTACTTGTACTTACGCTTAATGTGTATGTCTTGCGCACACAAGTCGTATGAATAATGCCATCTACACAAGGCCACCTACACGTCCCCCAGACCTCTAATTATGTTGCTTAAAATCATGCGAAAGTGTTTTGTATGCGAAATTCCACACTCTTGAAGGTTGTGTGTCTCATAAACTCAGTCGAAAGGAATGGAGCTCAACATGCAGAGATAAATTAAGTGAGAATGAAGGCGATAGCATAGTTACGTGATTTGAATCGCAACGTCAAGGCAAGGTCTGGTCATTGCGAAGACACGAAATCTTAGAAACCATAGTCTGTAATATTACCATATAATGATAAAACCCATTTATTTGCCTTCTTATAGTTTCGTTTCGATAAGAACGATGTCTGTATATGTATCCTCACTTTCGTCTTGATTTTTCGTTCGCCAAGCTTACGCGATACTCCGCAACTATACAAAACTACCAGTGCTATACTCCTTAAAATGCACCAGCCGAAACTTGATAATTTTATGGAACTCGTGAAGTCCAAGAATCGAAGACACAAACTGACAATAGAACGTCTCTTGGTTAGATCCAAAAACGAGGTGGCACGAACACCGAGTGATCGATTTTAACTTCACATCAGCACAGTGGCAATCAGAGACGCTGTAGTAGAGGACTGCGGCTTAATTTTGGCCGCTTCGAATTGCCTAACGTGCTGCCAAAGCGCAGTTACATGAGCGTATTCGCTTTCCGCTTCCGTCGAAATCGGGCCACGACGGCCGGGGATTGAATCTGTGCTCAGCAGCAAAACGCTATAGGCACTGATTAAAGGCACTGTTGCGGCAAGGAAATAATAATGATACAAATAGTGCGTGCGTGCGTGCGTGCGTGCGTGTGTGTGTGTGTGTGTGTGTGTGTGTGTGTGTGTGCGTGCGTGCGTGCGTGCGTGCGTGCGTGCGTGCGCGCGCGCGCGTGCGTGCGTGCGTGTGCGTGTGCGTGTGTGTGTGTGTGTGTGTGCGTGCGTGCGTGCGTGCGTGCGTGCGTGCGTGCGTGCGTGCGTGCGTGCGTGCGTGTGTGTGTGTGTGTGTGTGTGTGTGTGTGTGTGTGTGTGTGTGTGTGTGTGCGTGCGTGCGTGCGTGCGTGCGTGCGTGCGTGCGTGCGTGCGTGCGTGCGTGTGTGTGTGTGTGTGTGTGTGTGTGTGTGTGTGTGTGTGTGTGTGTGTGTGTGTGTGTGTGTGTGTGTGTGTGTGTGTGCGTGCGTGCGTGTCGGTACACGCAGGGCTGTCGGTCATTCCAATGCGGAATAACGATGCGTCCGTGAATGCCCCGCCAAGCCACAGGCGGCACAGAAGTGTTGCTTCCGCTCGTGGTAACCCTGGTGGAAGACGGAGTTGCAGATGTGTATCCTATCTGTGGAGACGTGCGTTCGTGAATTCACTGGTGTTCCTCAGAGTCTGGGTAAGCTCCCGTGCGAGGGAGCGACGACTTATGGCTGCATCTGTTCTCGGACAGTGGTATTGGTTTATTATGGGCACCATCGTGGGCCGATCGGGCAGTGTCATCAGCACTGTGATTTCCCGAAATTCCGCAGTGACCCGGTATCCACTGGTTGTGCCCCTTGTCGATTGCGTGACGGTGTAGTCGGATGTCTGTTTTGAGACATGCGCCATCAAACTTGCCGTAAAAATGCACTGTTGTTGCACTTACTTTCTTTAAGAAAAACACTCTTTATGCATTGATGCACAAAAATAAGTGGAACGCCCATGTATATAGTTCCGAATTTTGGGAAATAATATCTTGAAACTGATGTCATCCTGGAAATTCATTTCAAGTGTGTACGTTTTGCAAGCTCTCCGGCTACATTACGCAAATTGCAATATGTGCCGTAAAGTAATTAATTAAGAAGTTAATTATGCATCTGTGTTAATTATTTGAATATGTGTTTCGATTTCTCGTGCTAGTAATGCCCGCCTCTTCGAATAATTTAGCTCAAGGACAAAAATTGTGCTGTCTGCAACAGGCGATTTTTAAAACTTCCGTAAAACTTAAAAATTATCTCCCTGTATATTTTACCAATAAGTGTTGGGGTGGCTTAGTTCAATGACTGGTGTCGCTTGAAAAGGACCGAAAACACATGTTCCAGTGCACATATTTTATACTTATATATATATATATATATATATATATATCATAAGAAGCCAACAAACAATGACACCAAGGACAACATAGGGGAAATTACTTGTGCTTAATAAATGAAATAAAGAAATGATAAATTAATGGAAAATAAAGTGGATGAAAAAACAACTCGCCTGTTGCAGACAGCACGCGAAATGCGAAGGTTGTGGGTTCGGTTCCCACCTGCGGCAAGTTGTTCTTTCATCCACTTTATTTTCCATTAATTTATCATTTCTTTATTTCATTTATTAAGCGCAAGTAATTTCCCCTCTGTTGTCCTTGATGTCATTGTTTGTTGGCTTCTTATGATATGACTAATAAATATCGGGACCCTCGGTTAACCTCCTCTCCTCGTTTATTATATAACGAGGGTCTCGAATCCGGCAACATTGATGCCTTCAGGTAGCATGTGTGGGTTTACTGACCAGTTGCCTTCACCCAAAAAAGATCACGTTCTCGCGACGCCTGCGGCAAAAAGGACGTTCCACGTCCGCCGCCAAGGTATGTAAGTGGTGGCGCTGGCTAACACTCCCAGGGTTCTACTGGGACACATAAATACCCAAAATGTGGATGGGGAAACAGCGCCGCGGTAGCTCAATTGGTAGAGCATCACACGCGAAATGCGAAGGTTGTGGGTTCGGTTCCCACTTGCGGCAAGTTGTTTTGTCATCCACTTTATTTTCCATTAATTTATCATTTCTTTATTTCATTTATTAAGCACAAGTAATTTCCCCTATGTTGTCCTTGGTGTCATTGTTTGTTGGCTTCTTATGATATGACTAGTAAATATCGGGACCCTCAGTTAACCTTCTCTCCTCGTTTATATATATATATATATATATATATATATATATATATATATATATATATATATATATATATATATATATATGGGCTAACGTTATCCAAGCTGTTAAAAGAGCAAGAAGAAAACCCGGTGCACGATTGCAGACTTACGATTTCTGACGACCGAACACCGTAGTGCTTGTAATCGTATCTTGTACTGCGCTGGGTTTTCTTTTTTCTTTTTTTTTTGCGTGTGTGTGTGCTGTTGTTTGTTCTCTCTCTCTCCTTGTAATTCTTTTTTCTTTCTTTCTTAGAGTAAGGCTAACTTTAGCTGGGACACCCTATTTAGTGCAACAAAAAGTATATCATTTAATTATATTTCAGTGGCTACTTAGACATACTGGCATTGCTGGTAATGACCTCGCCGAGGAAGCCGCCCGATCTGCCCATCTGGAAGCCCAACCAGTTCCAATCCCCTTATCCAGAACTGACGCTGCAAGAAAGCTTCACTTCGTGGCTAAAGCTATGACTCAGAAATACTGGTCTTCTCCAGACCTCCTGCAAAGTCATCTTCATAGACTTGATCCATCTCTAAAGCTACAAGTGTCATAAAATGTTTCCCGCTCTGAGGCGACAGTTTTGTGCCACCTCTGGCTCTGGGTGGCCTACTCGTTGCGCATTGGAAGGGGGAACACGTCCATGTGATACTCTTGTGGAACAACAGAAACGATTGAACGCATCCTATGTATCTGTCCCCAATACGACGTGGAGCGTGAAGCTCTCCGAACAGCATTGAATAGGCTGGACTGTAGACCATTTTCGGAAACGAAAATCCTTGGACCATGGCCGTATGCGTAGATGGCACAGAAAGCCACGAAAGCGTGGTTGCAGTATTTCAAGTTGACAGCTCTTGGCGACTGTGTGTAGACTCACTGCGAACCTTCATCTGTGCGGGAAACTGTGTTTCGACTATCTCCTCTATCTCACTCTTTTTATCCCTATACCCCTTCCCCCAGTGCATGATAGTGAACCGGACGTGCATTTGGTTAACCTCCCTGCTATCTCTCTCTTTCTCTCTCTCTCTCTCTCTGTATATATAAATATATATATTGTCACGTGGTCGTGACGTCAAAGAACACAGCAGCAATACTGTGAAAGGCAAAACTATCTTTTATTGGGGCGAACGTGTGCCCACAGAACAGGCTACACTTAAAGCACAACGAGAGCGGCGAACACAGTCGGCGATCATCGAAAATCTGATCAGCGGGTCAAATGCGTCGGCTTTTATACAGCAGTCATCGAATGTTCCAGACTAATCGTTGGGACCCGCATGCCTTCCACTAAGTTCTACAACATTCGAGTCACGCGATGAAATCAGATAACACAAGGTTCGGCGACAACAGACAGCGGATAGAAGCATCGATAACTATCCAGAAACTTCGGATACATGCAGGCGCGTCCCGCGCTGTGCGATAACATTTGTTAGGCGGCGAAACATGGTCGCACATACTTAAAGAAGGGAATTGCGCTAAAAAAGACACGGACGAGTAAGGACATGTAATTCCCTTCTTTAAGTATGTACGACCGACTCGCCCAACAACGTGCTCTCCTGAAACATGGTCGCCCGTTAAATATAAGTACACGTGTCAATATATATATATATTATAATACCGAGACCGATCAAGTTGTCCAGCGCTGTTTATTCCAAAGAAGGCAACGCTCTCAGCTCACGCGCAAAGAAGTAGAAGAACAGGGAAGATGATGATGGCTATGTGCAAATGAAAACGACGAAGTACGTTAATAGTGCTTACACTAACTTCCCCCCGTCATGGAAGCGGCCAGCCTGGCCGCAGATTAGAGATTATCTAAACGGGGAGTGAAGGGCTTCATCCGCGAGACGTGAACAATTTCGGCATTCCTGCGGCGCCGGTCAGTGACGGAGTGTACTGGGCGGACGAGATAGTTCACTGCAGATGTTTGCTGCACAACGGTGTATGGGCCAATGTAGCGTGAAAGAAACTTCTCACAGAGGCCTGGGGTGCGGAGTGGAGTCCAAAGCAGGACTTGGTCTCCAGGGTGAAAACGTAGGTCACGGCGTTTGTTGTCGCAGTAACGCTTGCGCTCAGCTTGGGTAGCTTCTGTGCTTTGCCGGGCGATTTGACGGCAATATGCAACTCGGGCAGCAAAATCTTCTGGAAGCGACGCGTTAGGCGAAGAAGGTGCGAAAAAGAGTTCTCTGTCGACTATGGTGGCAGGAGATCGTCCATACACAAGGATGAAAGGGCTGTAGCCGGTAGTCCGTTGAATAGCAGTATTATATGCGAATGTCACAAAAGGAAGAATTTTATCCCAGTCAGTGTGGTCAGGACGGATGTACATGGAAATCATGTCAGACAGCGTACGGTAGAAGCGCTCAGTAAGGCCATTGGTTTGCGGATGATAAGTAGAAGTAGATTTGTGGACGGTATTAGTGGCCCGACGAACTTCCTCGAGAACTTGTGAAGTGAACGCCTTGCCACGGTCACTTAGAAGAACGCGAGGAGCCCCGTGGCGCAAGACGATGGCGCGCAAGAAAAAGTCGGCGACCTCAGAAGCGGTGCCGGATCGCAGAGGGGCAGTCTCGGCATATCTTGTTAAATGGTCGACCGAAGTGACAATCCAACGGTGAACGGAGGGTGTCAACGGCAAGGGACCATAGAAATCAATGCCAACAAATTCGAAAGGTGCGTCCGGGCAAGGGAGAGGTTGTAGTAAACCGGCAGGAGGGGATGTCGAGCGTTTGCGGTGCTGACATGACGCACAAGAGGCAATGTATTTGGCCACCGTTGTGGATAGGCCAGGCCAGAAGCAGCGGGTCTTTATGCGGTCGTAAGTCTTGTGGAAGCCTAAGTGGCCAGCGGATACGTCGTCGTGAAGTGCCTCTAATACCCGCAAGCGAAGGCAGCGAGGTAGAACTGGGACCCACCGGTGACCTGTTGGGTGGTAAACGTAGCGGTGTAGCACGCCACCTTGAAGGCGGAATTGTCGAAGTTGGCGTCGCAAGCGGCTGTTGGGTGGTTCGGCGAACCCACTAAGGCGATCCATGAGAGCTCGACAGTAGGAGTCGGCCCGCTGAAGCGAGACGAAATCAGAGCGTGATGAAAGCGTAACTTGGTCCAGGGGCGTTATCGAGAGTTGGTGTGAGGCAGGCGTAGCATCGGAACGACGTGGTGGGGAAGACGACAGCGCGTTACCGGGAGAGAGTGAGAGTGGGCAGCGAGACAATGCGTCTGCATCATGATGGCGTTTTCCAGACTTGTACGTTATAGTGAAGTCATATGCCTGAAAGCGGAGTATCCAGCGTCCTAAGCGTCCTGACATGTTTTTCATTGATGACATTGAAGAGGTACGTCAAGACCCCGACGTCCTCTCCCGTTCCCGTCCTCCCTGGAGCTCCATTCCGATCGCCGCCTGTACCCAGCACCTCCACCACTTTATAATACCGAGACCGATCAAGTTGTCCAGCGCTGTTTATTCCAAAGAAGGCAACGCTCTCAGCTCACGCGCGAAGAAGTAGAAGAACAGGGAAGATGATGATGGCTATGTACAAATGAAAACGACGAAGTACGTTAATAGTGCTTACAATATATATATATATATATGTCCGTTCAGAGTGCCCAATCCCGCAACATATTACGTGGAAACCGTACTGAAAAAATTACATAAACATATGTCTATCTACAGTCCCGTTTGTTTTATGTAGTTCTGTGATAGTAATAGTGACAAGTGAGTGTGATAACGGTATGCCACCACAGGGGAGAAGCCAAAAGTAAGTGCGGCCCCAGCCGTAAGAAATTATTCTTTCGTTTATCGAGAAAACGACTGTAGTACGATTAACGCCTTCAGAACTGTTGCTTTATTTTTGCGATACGAAATCCACACTCATCTTAGGTCCTGTTGAACAGCCTTACGTTCTGGTCATTTTACTGTGCCAGACAAGTATTCGAAAACGAAACGCCGCTTTGACACGAAACTGCACTGTTCCTCCTCTGGCAGCGCAGACACACCTGCACGGTGCAACTAGTAGACGGCATCTTGCAGGACTCCGGGAGACTCCGCACGCGTCCAAAACCAATGAGGCAAACACTGCGCAGTGACCCATCATGCGAACTACGTTAAGGGCCGCAGCTCTTCTGCCATTCCACGGTGGCTAGCCGTTTCGCTTGACCTTCAAAACGTCGACAACTGACCAAAACATGTTATGCGGTTATGGTGCGAACAAAAATAAAAAACGTGCGTGATGCTGATAATCGACCATGAGACTAGTGGTTCAACAAGATATTCCAATTTTAAATCTAGGCCTAAAGTCGCGCAGAATCTCATGAAGCGACGCCTTACTGTCGAACCTTGCCAGTAACGCAGCAACGTGGAAATCACAGAATTTCCTACAATATTTACTAAAGGGAACTCTGGCGCTGCAATCGTGCAGCCACCATGGGAATGATGGGAAGCGCATGAATTTGTCTGATCTTTGTGCTTGTAAATTCAGACGTTCTTATGGCTTTGTTCATTGCGCTTTATATGCTTTCCCTGTCCTAAATTTTAGAGCTATATATACTCTTTTAAGTGCAGAAGACTGTAAAGTTGCACAATCGATAATAATTGTAGCGGTTCAGCATGTCCAGGTGGCCAAATTGAAAAGCCCCAGACGTCTGAACGCGCTCGCTTGCCCGCAAGAAATTCATAGGGCGTTCTATGCCGCTTGTCGACGCATGCGTACGTGTCGTAATGGTTTCAGTATCGGGCTTCATTCTAGCGGTCCTGTGTTCGAATCCGGTCATCTTACAATCTTAATAATCTGTATTTAATTATTTGTTACATAGTACCAACAAGTACCGTGTAACAAATAAAGAAATGAAAAGACGAGCTCACAGAGTCACGAAGCCGTTCGAAGTGAGGACGAAGATTAGGCAAATCCATGTACTACCCATCATTCTCATATCGGCCGAACCACTCCGTTTGCAGCAGCGCCCGTAGACACTATAGCTCCAGAGTTCCCTCTAGTAATAAGTGTATGAAGCTACTGTCGAAACCCCAATGTGATATCATCATTAAGTACATTGAACACAGCTGCTATTAAATGCACCGTGCTTTCTGTTTAAAAACTAGCGTTCGTTGTTCTATCAGTGCTTCGGCTGTTTTCAGTGCGTGTTACTACGCAAAAGAAATCGTTCATAATCTAGAATGGCTACTGTTGTGGCTAGTTCATTGTATATGTTGAAGTGAACGGCGCTACTGATCGAGATACAAGAATGGACGACAAAAAATACAAGAACAAGGATGCACACGACGCTCGTACAAGCGTAAACGGACAGCTGTTTATTCTATACAATCAGTAGGTAGATAAATGCGCTGACATCAGCAAGTCAAGCAAGACACGTGGTACAACACAAAGCAAGCATATTAAAAAAGCAAGCTATCGAGTGCCAATTTAAGAAAGCATCCATTGGGCTAACGCGATCACCGCTCAACGAAGTCCCTTATCCTCTTTATCCCTAAGAATAAATGTTACCTCATCTTCAGAGAGGGAAATCGATGGCGCACTGACGCACAAATCAGAACCAATCTTCCGCATGGCTATAGCTTCAATGATTTCTCTTTCCTTTGTATCTTTGAGGGGGCCAAATCGTGCCCATGCTTACTAACTTTGGATGATACCTGCACCTGCTACAATGCGAACTCCCGCAGTGGCTTATCTCTTTGCCATTGTCATTATTCTCGGTGCATCCTTTTCTCTCTCTCTCTCTCTCTCTCTCTCTCTCTCTCTCTGAATGTGTAAGCTGAGCGCAGATCACCAGGTGAAGTTTCTCAGAAAAAAAAACAATTTCGGCTGTCGTTTTCACTATAATATGAAACCTCTTCCTACAAAATGAATTGAAATTGGATTTTGGCAGAATACTCTTCAAACTGATTTCAAACTGATGTAAGGACAGAATGTACTTACTCGTGCTGCCATTTTGCCACCATTCCATATACGCCTAAGGGCACCCAGATGTATGACTAAGCTTTCTCCGTGGCAAAACGTGAAATTGACCACTTAGTAAACACACTGCATCCGCAAGAACTGCCTGCAAGCCGCGCACCAGCCTTCTTTCCCTAAGAGAGGGAAACTAGCTTTCACGATGGCCAAACGAGAATTCGAAAAGCTATACCAAGAGTCTCTGAACGAAGAAAAAAAAGTGGTTTACTTGTTATATGTAGTGTCAACATTTCGTCATAGGTTTTTGAAACATCTAATTGCATGAATCATCTGTAGTTTTTTTTTTAACTTAGCTAAGATAAAATAGTTTAGGTTATTTTGTCAACATATTTAACAAGTTTCCAGGAAAAAAAACTTATCTCAGTGGTTTTTCGACGCTTTCAAAATTTTCGGCGTTTTTACATCTGCAGTGCATAAGACCGCTGTGTATTCCCATTTATATTGTTGCGCAATATTCCACTACAGCAGGTAGCCGGACCTTCTTTCATGTCTAATCACTATGGCAACGGAGAGGCGAGAGGCACGGCGCGCCGGGCTTGCGAACACTGAGGACTGTTCCCTCGCTTGCCGCACACTCAGTGGCACATGCTCGTTGACTCAAGTCGGCGAGAGGTTCATTGAAGAGCGGCAACTTCCCCAGTTAATTCGTGGCCCAGCTAGCTAAAATGTTGGTGTGAAAGGCGTTCGTTTAAAAGCGGCACATACTTAGCGAATTTGTGGCGGAGCCTGCTAATGCGTCGGGTTGCTGTCCTTGAAGAACTCCTGTGACGTGGGTTCGATTCCGCTCAGCGTGGGAGAAATTTAAGGGATCTTTTTTGTCATTGTAGAGTGACGCATTCCCAGTGGCGTACACACCTAGATAGCCAACTTAACGTCAAAGACGTTCATTGAAGAGCAGCACACACCTGCTGGCACATACCCAGGGCGCAAGTTAGCATCAACGAGGCTCATTGGGGTTCTACACAGACTGAGTCGCCGTCAAATAGCTTCGTTGAACAGCAGCAGCTACCCAATCCCGCATCTACAGTGACCTATGTGGGCGTGAAAGAGCACCGTTGAAGAACGGCGCGTATGTTCACACTGCCGCCTACTCAGTGACCCAAGTTGGTCCGGTTGATTTTGAACCCTGTTACTTCCGCACAGCAGCCCGACACATTACCCATTCCACCACTGACTACCCAGTGATCCAGGTAGGCGGAAAAACGGTTAGATACAGACGTACAAACACACACAGATACTTGAATAGACAGCCCCAGGAAAGTGCATGAAGCACCTAAAGAATGCTAACGGGCATTGAAAACTTCTGCGTAAATTCTGGTAATTGTCTACTAATGCATAAGCAGTCTTTGGCTTGACTGCTACTTCGCTTTTGCTTGTTTAATTTATTTAGCTAGCTTATGCATGTCTACCCATCGCTACCCATCATCTACTATTACACTATTATAAAGAGTAGATGTGTTAACGTGACCAATTGTGCATTGATTTTGCAGATATATTGTATGAACTAAGCCGAAACGCCTACACAACGTTTTTTTTTGTTTGTTTTTTGCCACGCCACAGTTTTTTTTTCCCCTTTGTTTAGCTTTCTTTTCTTTCGTTACGACTCCGACGCGGCGACGTCACCAGCTTGCTTTTTTAGGGCTACCAGTCATCTACTATTACACTATTGTCACATCTGCCAATCAGTCCATTCTATCATTTTTTATACTCTTCAATGTCAAAGCACCAACTAACCCAACAACGTGTTTTACTTTACTCAAAGCAAGCTTCTTTGCATGCACAACAGTAATGCGGGAAGTAAGATTTCAAGGGGGCATGACGACAATGGTTATCTTTTTTTATTTTAAATGCGTCAGCATTTCTATGCCTACACAACAAAGAAAAACGTCCCTCCGTCCGTCCGTCCGCGACGTAAGACGTCCGTAACGTAAGCGAACGAATTGACATTCGTGCTGTCTCTCGCTTCAACGCGAAATAAGCGGCGAGAACACAGGGCGCACGAAGATATTAGTGCTCGCTGTACTGTGTCCCCATTGCAGATCGCTTTCAAGATAGAGGCCTGCGCCGCCATGACATGCACATCCACCGCCGGAGTACTGTTTGCCGCGGTTGATAATGGTTCGACGGAGGTAGATGAGGCGCTAAAGAGCGATAACGGCTCATAATGATCGGAACGTCCGTAGCGCACCTGGCACCGCCACCTGCAGCAGTTTGCTTGAGTCACCAATTCACCTTGCGCCACCGCCCTCAACTGTTCGTGTCTCCGCAGCGCTGTCGTTTAGACTGGTTGGATCACGTTTCATCACATTCATGACACCGGGCTGCGAGGAGATGAGCATATGGCACAATGTTTGCTTAAACTTAGGTAAATTCAGGAGGAGTTTAAGCATGCATTTTCTTTATTTTCATTTTCCACTCCTTCCTTATCGGTTCTAAATCACCATTATAACGATTAAATGTCTTGACTTCTCCAATTATGCATTTATTTTGCAGATACAGGGTGCGACACTTTTCGCGTTACGTTTTGCGAAATGCAATAAACGCCCATGTACCATGCATTAGGTGCACTTTAAAGAACCCTAGATGGTCAAAATGAATCCGGAGGAGTTCCCCGCTATTGTATGCCTCATAATCATATCGTGGTTTTGGCACGTAAAACTGTGGAATTTCAAAATGTAACGATTCTATTCCAATTCTATTCTTTATGTTGCTTCGTCAGCGATTCGAGAGATGCTCCGTCTACGTTGCCACCACGATCGGACATTCGTGAAGGGTGGATGATAATAAAGGAACAGAATTAGGCGACTGAGTTCCTTGCACTACTACCCTGTACTGGCCCAGCTCACGGTGTTGCTGGGTGCGCGTTTACCTAAAACAGAAAGCGTAGAATTAGGCCCATAAATGCATTCAGAAATCCCGCTTCTGGGATAAATCTGCGTTGTGATGCTATTCTTGCGTAACAGTCAATCAAATGTTTCATTGGTAATGAATCGTCTTGTGTGCTGCGAGCCACGGCGCGGCTATCGTGCAGCAGCACCATTTGCGGAAACATAATGTTGCATTAAGGAGAAAAAAAAATATCGTGAGCATAAGCGATATACTTGCGATAATTACTGTCACACACTTTGATCGATAATTGGGCCTCTGATTTTTTTTTATATTTCTCCACCTCGTTTCGTTAAACATTACTTTTATTTTTCTTCTGTATTTGAACCGTGTTTCATGTTGATTTGTTAATTTTATGAAAATGACACGCCCTGGATCACATCGAGCCGCAATCTCGTCATTGAGCGAGACCGGACACTCTCCTTTAGAGGTCGCCAAAGTTCTAAAATTTCACCGCAAGATTGTCCACTAGGCTCTCAAACGTGGCACTCTTAAGGACATAACCCACACTGGTCGTATTGTTTCTGTGGCCACTTCACACCTTTAAAAAATTTGAGGAAGAGAATCGAATGCCAGCCACGGAGAAGCATCAGAAGGCTAGCCTTGTTGCCTAATGTGTTGGCTACAACAATGAGAAGAACCGTGCGAAGGGACCTCGAATGCTTCTATAGACAAGTTCCAGAGAATAAAACATGGACTTACTGACGGAGGTACAGATAAAGGGAAGATGGGGAAAATGCCAGCTGCTGTTGTCACGGGTGGCGAATGGGGAAGCCTTGGCGACTGTCTTCACTGATGAGAAAATATTCGTGGAAGAGGTCCGTCGCAACATTCAGAACTCTTATGTGCTTGTTTCGACGTCAGAGAGTTCAGATGCAGCCAGTTGGACAGCTTTTCGAAACTCCCATGCGGTGTCTGTCATGGTTTAATCTGTAGCATTCACCACTGGCCGCATTCCTCTTGTTTTTGTTACGAAAAGCGCAAATAACGACACTCACACGACGTACCTTAAAGATATTTTAGAGCTTCATTCGCTGCCCTCATCGATTTCCCACTTCGGCGAGTAGGATTGAACTTTGCAGCAGGACGGCGTCCCAGCGCAACAGTCGAAGATCCAATCAACACAGACGCAGTGGTGTCGCGGTGTCGCGCCCAACTTCATTCCAGCTAAAGAGTGGCCGGCGAACTACCCTGATCCAAACCCTCATATATCAGTTTTTTTTTTTGTCATTAAAGAGCGGTACATAGTAATTGGCACATATTTACCCTAGCTGGCGTCAAAGATGGTCATTTCATTTTCATTTTCAATTCATTTTCAATGTGATGAGCATTCTTAGCCTACTTCCACCACTTTACAGTTTGCATCGTATTTCTAGCCTATTTACTCCGAAGGTCTTTCTAACAAAAAAAAAAACTTGAAAAACTTAAGTACCGGTTAGGTATTGGGGGACCTGTGTTCCCGAGCCCACCATCCCGATGCTGTATCCGCTCGGCAACGATCACGGGCTGTGCAACTAGGGGTTAATCTGCATCGTTAGCACGCACTGGCACTTCACAGGTGCAATCTCGAAGGCCACGCAGAAGGAGGGGGACTTCGCGCGCGCGCCGTTAGATGGCTGCTCAGTTCTCTCTATTGACCTTTATACCGGTTCACGGTATAAGAAAACAATGGCGACACGTTACCAAGTGGCATTTCTGAAGACTCACCCGCACTTGCACTCATCCACCATCCAACAACTTGCGCTACCTCTTCCCACAAACGCCTCTCACCATTCTTACAATATACACAAGTTTCATCATTAAATACCATTAAGGAAATTTTTACCAATCCTTTAAATAATGAATTTTCCACCAACAAATTACATGCGCGCCATCGCTTGAATTCTAATCGTATGAACGGTGATAAACATAGCCGAAGGATGGGTTCTGCCTGAATATTTATTTTTACGTTTGCTGTTACCAGCCTCTTGTGGCCTTCGTTTTGACGTAAGCAAGGAGTGAGAAAATTTCCCTAGCGGAGACGTTCTAGTGTAGCGGTTAGCTCAAGTTACGTTATTGTAGTAATGTTCCAGAGTTCTTGGTTGTTACCGGTTTTCACGACTTCAATACCGGCCCAGAATTTCGCAAATAATTTGTTTGTTAAAAGCACTGATAAGACCGAAAATTAATTAGTACTTTTCGACTATCTGTGTTGTTATAAATATAAAGCGACCGAAAATGTTCTGTATATCATAACGAAACGACCGGACGGCGTACGATTACACGAAACGTCCACGAAGCGTACACAAAAACGAAAAATCCCTAGTTACAAATCCCTGTGTCATAGTTCTGCCTGACATGCGAGCTGTCTGTTGCATTGCCAGAGAACAGTTACGTGTGCTGATTTTGTCGTTTCTGCTATGATAGAAGTTTTTGTTGAAAGTCCTCCTTTTCTCTCTCTCTCTCTCTCTCATTCGCCATCATTCCTCTTATAACACTCTCCTCTAGACTACGTCGCATATTCTTAGCTGTGATGGCAAAGTCAATCGCCATGTCTCCCTAAAACAGCGACTTCTACACAGCCGCTGTTTCGGTCCTTCTGTACACTGCACAAACACACCCTGCTGCGCATCGTGCACGCCAGACTTTTGCGAATGGTACACGTGGCATCTCTCCTCTAAGCCGCCTTGAACGACACGTCAACAGCAAGAACTCCGCTTGTGGCAGCCCTCCCGTCTGTAGGGCACATCAACTCGTCCTCGTCGCAACCGCGGAGCAGCTCCCAGCGCAAAGCAACGGGGAGCACGCTAGCTCAAGCACGCTAGCTCTCCTGTCGCCCCGGGCCGTCGCGAGCGCGGCGGCTCTAGACCTGCTGGAATGCCGGTTTAATTTTGGCCGCCCCGGCAACAGGCTCGCAGATAAGCGCGGGGACCACTGTGACGGTGCGCACCGATGGGACCCGCTGGCTGTAGCACTCGGCCGATTGCTCTCTACGATTTCACAAGTCAAAAACTTGTGCGCGCGAGCCCGACCTTTGCGCGACCTCGCGATCGGAAAGCTTGTTCTTGACACACGAATACGCGCGCACGCACATACGCAGCAACAAATACACGCATACACGCACTGGCACACACACACACGCATATGCGCGCTCACGCTCGCAAGCGCACACGTGATCATACACATGCGCGCATCGGCAGGCACGCACACACACACACACAAACACGCACGTACGAACATTCACACATGTGCTTACACATGCATGACGGTGCGCAAACGACATGCACCAAAGCGAATTTACGCGCACATTAAAAATGCAATGTTGAATAATTCCGCGAAATTTTTTGCATTATTTGCATTATATTTTCTTTGTTCCATTCTCATATCTTGCTTTTTTTTTCCGGAGCCTATGTTTCACATCGAGTTCACATCATAAATTCACATCGAGTTTTTTTTTTTTCATTTGCTTTCTTTTTACGCGCATGCACGTCGGCATAGTCTTCTTTCACGTCGACGTTGGTTGACAAGCCTTTCTTCTTTTCTCCTTCCTTTTGACCAGAAGGCTAGGCGGGCGACGCCGAATATGGTACAGTCTATGGTGCAATGTGGTTAAATTACGACTATATTGGCGCTAGTTACCTCTGTGCCACTAATTTATCTATATTGCGACTAATTCTCACTTCTCATTTTGTTGATACCTACATTTTGATACTTTTTTGAGACTCGCTACGACGCTCTAGAGGCTCGCGAGGGCTATTTTTTAACCAAGAAGTCAGGTAGATAACCAGACCTCACGTACGTCAAACCCGTGTGAAGTAGCAAAAGAATACGTTGTCTCGAAACATTGTTGTGCGGTTCGCACCGTGCCTATCAGAATAAGGCAGGCTAAGCACCTTCAACAAAATAACATCTTTATTTAACCTGGATTCACCATAAACCTAGTGAAATAAGTCACTATATTTTGCGTGCACGCATTGTCTCACAGAACGTGTGACTGTAGCAACTTATTGCATCGAAGTTCACAGCTTGCTCCGCTACGAAACGCGGAAGCTGCGCGAGGTAAATCTGCTTATCGTCGAATGCCGCTACACCTCCGTTTCCGTCAAGATTATTGATTCGTTTGCAGAACCTTCATGACTATTGCATTCGTTGACATTCTCGTCCTTTTCACCCTAGGTGACTTCAATGACGTCGTCGGTCGCCAGTTTCGATTACATCATCACGTCATCAATTGCGACGTATTCGTCAGTCATCGCACCCGCTGATGCGTTACAGCAAGCAGAGTGCGAGCTGAGCGATACCTGAAGTAGTGCGGCAGGGTTGTCTACTTACGACACAGGCACGCTCGACAAGTGCGTCTCTATAGTGCTGCCGTTAGCGCAGAGCGCACCTCGGTGACGTCTGCGGAGGGGCGGCACCGCTACCTCGCGTTTGTTGTGACGCAACAAATCGGCCATAGAGGACGCCTAAATTTATGCGCTGTATTTATTTGCTATAAGATCTGTTGAAGTGGTTTTTGTTGTATAGGCGTTCATATGAAAGGTAGGAACTGGGCCGGAGCATAATCAATCCTTCATTATGTAAGTCAATTTGTCGTAGAGGCGTTCTTCCTCTCTTATAAATTTCCTGTAGCGTATTTCTGTTTGTGGTTTTGTCGTCTTTTATGGTTCTACTCAATGTCTAAGTTACGTCTGATAATATTTCTTTTAAATATTGTAAATGTAGTAAAAAAAAAGCTAATTTGTTATCGAAAACGGTGCCCAATGTTTTCATTTCCTGAACCATACCGTACAACATAAGCGCACGCAAGCGCCCTGGTGCTATATATACACCGCCGTTGCAGTTAGCTAGGACGGTGAAGTTTCCTTTCAGTGGGTACCCAACGTTTTTTTTTTTATTTAATAAAGACTCGCATGACGATTATGAATGTTTAAGCGTTAGCTGTGGCGCGGACGTTTTCACTCGCGATCTACAGCACACCGAATCGCGTAGGGGTTTGAAGGTCCGGCTTCCTCCACGACAATTTAGTCTAATAAAGGATGCTTTATAGCCATCCTGGCTTAAACTACTCAGCCCTTCTCCGATTTTCGAGTGCTCGCCGGCTTTCCAAGCATACGCTGGCATAGCCGGGCGCGAAGCAAGGCGTCGAGAAAGCCACGGCCGCCGACGCTCCCGTAAACACCGTCTGGTTAACGCGACGCGGTGGCAAGCCCCCTCCGCTACCCGTTCACGAAGGGAAATGCCAGGATCGCGCCTCGGCACGCGGGTTCCTCCGTTGGGTTCCTCAGTGGAATCCTCCGTTCAGCGTAGGCTGCTTCGATGCCAAGCAGCGTCCTAGTGATGCGCGGAGGTCAACGCCATCTAGTGATGTTGCAGGCAACTGAGCTTTGCATCGCGTGACCGAACTGTCGTCTATTAATGGTGGAAGCGCGTGCTACCCCACTGGAAATATCTTCTGGCGCTCTGTTAAGGTCTGCACTGCGGACGGCGATGGACCACACGAGAATGAGAAAACCCGCCGTGGTTGCTTAGTGGCTATGAGGTTGCGCTGCTAAGCACGAGGTCTCGGGGTCAAATCCAGCCGCGTCGGCAGCGTTTCGATGGAGGCGAAATGCAGAAACGCCCGTGTACTGTGTTTTGGATGCACATTAAAGGACCCCAGGTGCAGTGGCGTAGCCAGAAACTTCGTTCGGGGGGGGCTCACGTTGCAGGTTGGCCTCCTCCTTAAGAGGAAGCTTTATCTCGAATGCTCCTATCTAAATGCATGTAGAAGGTGAATTAGATTTTCTCGGCAACCACTGCACAAAATTTGATGAGGTTTGTTGCATTTAAAAGAAAAACTTCAATTCTGCTGTCTCCTGGTTTCGAATTTTTCATTTAGGTTGTAAAGTTTTTGTTAAAAATTGGCACAAATCTCAAATTTTCAGAAAACGAAACTATCACGTTTGAAACTCTGTAATTCAACTATGAAAAAGAATATCACAATTCTGTGAATCGCATCTAATAGCACATCTACAGCGCACAAAATCGATATGTTACAGATGAATCTCAAACAATTAGCATTATCGAAATACGGCTTTTGCAGAACCCTTGTGCACCACGTAACTAATTCATGTAAGATACAAATTGGGATACCGAATTTGACCGCTTTGACTCTTATAATAGATGCCGTTTGAAGAACCGCGATATCTGTTTTTGATGAAGAGCTTTTAGTTTGTAAACGTCGGGCTTCTATTTTTTTCGCACTTTCAAATTTTTCAAAATATTTTAAACAAAATTCAGGCCCTAAATCGAACTTCCGCTTCCAACAGATACTAGAAGTTAACTTTCTCAAGTTCAACAAATTCCATTAAAAGTGATCCAGGGGTTATCTCAGAAAAGCGTTTCTTCGTTTTACATTTATGTGAATAGGCCGCGTCGGAGTTCGGCCCGAGCAAAAGCTTCCTCTTAAACAATTTGTCGAGAAATCAAATACATGAATAATAACTGCATTGTCATTGCCAAAGATGCTGCAAAAAGAATTCTTGAACGCTACGCTCTGTCAAAACAAGTAATATATGTATTTTTTAATAAGAAGATATACTCGGATGTGCCAGAAATTGTGCTCAAAATAACTGATATCAATGCTTCGATGTTTTTGTCTATTTAACAAGTAAAGAAAATATAACACGATCCTTAGAACTATATCAGTTCGAAACCAGCAAAGCAGTGCATGCCACTGATATGAAAAATGTAAAGGCCATGAAATGAACAAGATGAGGACAAATATGTTAATGAAACTTTGTCATTCAACAACCTTGTTTACATTTTTGTACATATGCAACGGCCAGTGAAAAATCTCCATGACGCTGTCATTTATTCCGATGTAGTACGCAAGAGCAGCTGTCAACGGTCGTGTATCGTGAGTGATTGCACCGAAATTATTGTACCAACAGAGAGCACCTGTATAAAGCCGTTCTGCAAAATATACGAGGGTGAGTCAAATGAAAGTAACCCAATGCAAATATATGACAAACGGGGTACTTAATTTAAAAGTAGTCTCTATGAGCATTTAGACATTTATCCCATTGACTAACGAGTCGGGTGATTCCCGTCTCATAAAACTCCTTAGGTTGCTGCTTCAACAAATCTGCAGCTGACTTTTTCACGTCATCGTCCGACACGAATCTGTTTCCCTTAATCTGTTTTTTCATTTGCCCCAAAATGTGCAAGTCGCAAGGCGACAGGTCTTAGCTGTATGGCGGATGTTGCAGCGTTTCCCACTTGAACTTTGCCAGTTTCGTATTAACCACATCAGCGACGTGAGGACGGGCATCAGGGAAAAATTAAAAATTGAATTATGGGGTTTTACGTGTCAAAACCACTTTCTGATTATGAGGCACGCCGTAGTGGAGGACTCCGGAAATTTCGAGCACCTGGGGTTCTTTAACGTGCGCCTAAATCTAAGTACACGGGTGTTTTCGCATTTCGCCCCCATCGAAATGCGACCGCCGTGGCCGGGATTCGATCCCGCGACTTCGTGCTACACAGCCCAGCACCATAGCCACGTCGTGGAACAAGATGACCCCATTCGTCAATTTTCCACGTCGCTTGTTCTTGATTGCTACACGCAGCCGATGCGGCGTTTCACAATATCGGAAACGATTGATAGCCTCTCCGGCTTTAAAAAATTCTGTCAGTAATGGCCCCTGACGATCGAAAAAAAATAGTAAACAACACCTTTCCAGCGGGAATGACGGCCCTTGCTTTCTTTGGGGGCAGTGAATTCGAATGTTTCCACTGTAAGCTTTGTCGTCGTGTTTCAGGCTCGTAGTAGTGGCACCATGGTTCGTCCCCGATCACAATTGCAGACGAGAAGTCGTCACCCTCATTGTGATACCGGATCAGATGAGTCACGGCAGCGCAGAACCTTCTTCTGGCGGTGGTTCAAAATCTTGGGCATCCATTGCGCACACAAGAGCCGATGAACGAGATGTTCATGAATTATGGTGTGAACCAAACCGCGACTGATGGTCACACGCTCTGCCAGTTCATCCATGTTTATCCTCCGTTCTTGTCTCATCAGCTCATCAACTTTTGCACTTGTGTTGGGGGTAATTGCACGATGGCTTTGGCCCGGTCTTGGATCGTCTTTGCAACTTTCACGTCCTTCTTCAACCGTTTGCTCCAATGCTTCACAGTGGCCAATGAAATGCAATGTTGAACGTACACGGCAGCCATACGGTGAATAATTTCCTTTTGGGAAACACCTTCAGCTGTCACAACATTCACGGCACCCCGCTGCTCAAGTTCTGAAGTGTCCATTACGTCACACAACCATGTTCAATCCAGTGTATGGGAGCATTAAAGAACATTTACTCTCACATCTGCGTGTCACTTTTGTAAATGAAAGATGCCTGTGTGCTACGCGCATGCCTCGCAGATAATGAACCGAACCATTATTGCGCGGGGTATGTAGGCTCACTTTCTTTTAACTCGCCCTCGTTCATTAGAAATGCGAAGATACGATGGGATATACAAATGCTTGATAAAGGGCAAAAAAGTGTCACTGAAAACAAAGTTCACTGCACGTATACACAAAACCTCGCAACAAGATATTTAAACATACGTATAAGTCTCCAATAAATCTACGTATCTAAGACAAAGTCACTGTATATAATGCGTCAGACAAGGCAAATAAACATGTAGCGCAATCACAAATTCACAGAATCATAGCTCTCGCCCCCATTCCATCCACTCCATCCGATGTATCGCGTGCGACGGAAGGCGGCACGCTTGCTCCCCGCTTTTGTGCTTTGCGCACGCAAGACTGAGCCACCATCGTCGGCTCACCCATTCCACCCCCCCCCCCTACTCTTTCACTCGCACATACAGCATGCGGCGCGCGTTCACGACGTTATTGCCCTGAGACTTCATACAAAACATGAGGGTGACGGCGACAGCAGGAATGCGCCTGGAGTCTTCATATAATTGCTATCACAATAATATAATAATAGGATCCGGCAACCAAAGCGTGCCGTGGCCGATTACTTTCCGCAGAAGTAACAAACTGACCATGCGACAATTCGCTGCGCAGCAACAATGATTTTTTTGTTTGTTTTTGTGGGGTGGGGGCACCGAAATTTAAAAACCCCAAGGAAAATATGTTGGCCACAATTGAATGCCTACTTTGCGTACCTAATGTGGCTAGCGAATGTATATCGAAAAAAACGTGAGACGCTTGGTCCACCGAGAACCATACGCATAGTGCTCGGTATTTTACATCGGCGAGACAAAGCTTTCCGGAGAGGTTGCGCTCAAGCGAACGCGGTGTAATCCGTCAAGTCTTCACAGTGATGGCGGTGAGCGACCATTGTTGCTTTTTCTCGTCTGCTAGCCAGAAGGCGTCCAAAACTCTACCAGGCAAAAATTCACTCGGCCAGAGAAAACAACACGCGCACCGAAGTACGCCGCGCGGTGGTTTCGGGGCAACACAAGAAAAACGCATGCGCTCTGGCTGGCTCTGGCAGCCCGCGGGTAGGGTAGCGAGAATTTAAAAAATTAAGAGGCTCAATGTGTCCTCACGAATAAAAGCCAAAGTAGAAAAAATGAATAAGAACGTAGTTACCCTGGCTGGATTTAGTGTCTTGACATGGATGCTTTGGCGTAGGTGAAAAAAAATGTTGATACTTTTTTATGCGACTTGACGGCACAAATGAACCACCACAACGCTTCGTCTCATCGTATATCACTGCGTGTTTTGTCAACTTGTCTGATAGTGTGTTGATTTGGCTTGTCTCGTTGTATGATCCGATCTAAGACTTTAGAAAAATCAATGCACCTTTGGCGTCAAATGTTTATAACAACATTAAGCCCAGAAAGTTCGGGAATTGAAAATCTAAAGCACGACTTTGGAAATATCAATGCAACTTTCGCATCAAAAGTTTCTTAGAACTTTATAGCCATAAAGTGTCAGAATTGAAATCCAAGCGCTCTCGATTCCGCGGCCTCAGCGAGATACCATGACGAGCCCGCTCGCCATTAAAACGCCTTTGAAACTTTGTGCTTGGATAGGCGTCCTTGCTTTATGTGACTCCCGGTGCATGGGCGTTGCCGCGAAATCCAGCCCGATTTCGCAATGTTCGCGCTAAAATGTTTTTTCGAGAGTGAAAACGACATTCTAGACAAAATCGAGCATGATTTCCGGCGCCGGGGGTTGTTTTGGCCGGCGGCGCATGGACAGCACGAAAAAATTTCGGGGGGGGGGGGGCTGAAGCCCCATAAGCCCCCCCCCCCCCTTGCGACGCCCCTGCCTAGGTGGTCAAAATCAATCCAGGGTCATTCACTACAGCGTATCTCATAATCACCTTGTAGTTCTGGCACGTAAAACCTAATATTTTCATTGATTCATTAAAATGGGAAATTAGCTAAAAAAAATTCTAACGCTTTATAAATGGAAAGTGGCAGTAGAGACGACTTATGACAATCTCTCAAAAGTCATTTGAGTAGTGCACAGGCGAACTGCTGAAACTTGGACTCGAAAAAAAGAAAGAGATTCTTAATTCTTGAACGTTGACTTGGAAAACCAGGTCACTTTGCGCGCGTCGATTACACGTACGCGTTCAGTGGTCCACCTGCACATTCAAACGATCATAATCACCAGACAAAATAAACAGAAATAAAGAGTGACGCTTCCTCCAACGCGGATAACCCGGAATCCTATGAAGGTAGACTATTCATCCGAAGCCTGCAATGAAAGAAGGGTGATACTGAACACATGAGCCGATTTAGAGGGAAGGAGTGCACTAAGTAACCTGGAGTTGCCTTCGAACTTCTTTCTTATGGAGGAACGCCTGTCTCTTATTTGTTGAGAAAAGCAGATAGCATGCACATCATATTGACTGCAAATAAAGACGGGGACAGCGGAAGAGAACACATAAACGACACGGGCTGTCTCTTCCGCTGTCCCCGTCTTTATTTGCGGTCAATATGATATGCAGTAAACACCAACTAGGTCGAACTGAAGTTCTTCAGATAGCATGCTGTACAGAAGATATTAAATTTCTCATCTACTGAACTATATTTCAACACGTCATGAGAAATACACACACCGCATGCTCAGCGAAGAAAACGAAATGTGTTCGTAATTTGAATTGTGCAACCTGAAATCAACAATTTCCTTGCGGAGCCCGCAATGTCAATATTGGAGTGTATTCTCTGTTCGGAGTACATAACTCGCAATTTTTTTTCCACCTTTTATCAACATACGTTTGCTTTGGTTGTCCATAAAGTGAGAAATCATTGAACCTAGCAACTGACGAGCGACAAGAACGAGCATTTTGCATGATAGAGTGCAAAACGAAATAGAATAAGGTAAAAAAAAGCACAATTCTTGCGCATACTCTAGCCCATTCTTTTATTTTATTTTATTTCTTTTCCGAATACACTGACTCTACTAAATATCCGGTTATAGCGCTTTGGTGCTGCAAGCAAATGGAAAGTAAAGAGCTGTTGCTCTTGTGCAAAATATCACGCAAATTAAGTTAGCCAAAAGAGAGTTTTAGTTTAGGGGACGCAAGCGGCTTGCGTACGCAAGAACTAGGGGCGACGGTACCGCGCGGGCGCAGGCCCCTACGTCTGGGTCTGCGCATGAGCACTACCGCCCCCCCCCCCCCCCCTAGTTCTTGCGTGCGCAAACCGCTTGCGTCCCCTAAACTAAAGCTCTCTAATAATTCATTTCTTTCGCCTTTTGTGCGTTCCGGAGTAAAGTCTGCAGAGAGACTGCTGCCATCTTTTAGCCGCAAACTGTCCCCTCTTAAAGTGAAGCTTTCTTTGCAAACCCTCCCGGACTTTCCTGACCATATCTGCTGTCTTGCCGAATAGCTCACAACTTGAGTCGCAAGGTAGTTCATGGCCGAATGGGTATGAGCATCGTTATGCTGTACTGAGGGAATCGGTTTCGAAACCAACCGTGGGACCAGCTTGGGTCACTGGGTGTATGAAAGGAAATAAATTAAGCTATACGTGCCCGTTGCGGGGATGGAGCCTCAGTCACCCTGGCTCAGCATCCCGATACTCTAACCATTAGAACACAATCGCTTTTTATTTTTATTGTCCGATTTGCAAAGTTCACTTATTTTCAACACACAAGTTCAGGGAACACGTACTTGAAAATACGTGTATAACATAAACAGTATAGTGCGACTGCAATCACACCAAAGTTTTGTTAGTTTTGTCAAGGGTTCCAACCTCGAAAACCATTCTGGAGGACATTCTTGCGCTTTTTTGCACCTCCAGATAGGCGTTCATACTTTCTCAGAAATACATCCGCGCAAATTGTGTGTCTGGGTCAAAATATTAACCGGTCATTCGAAAGCACCAGAAGCTGTGAAGGCCAACGAGTATTACTAGATGAAAAGGAACCCCATCTTCATGTTCGATCGCTAGATACATGATGCCATAGGGATTTAGCGGGAATTCCTTTTTTAAACTGTACTTTGTAACATATCCGAAAAATTCACTCTTTCCAATAATACGAGAAAACATGATCTATTGTCTGAGGTCGTTTACAGATTAAACAATGGCTTCCCCACGGTACGAAAACAACCCTTTCTCTGAAAACTGTCTTTACTGAGAGCGTTCCTGCGAGAACTTTGCAAAAAAAAGAAGTTTTTGCGCCAGGTGAAACTTGCATACCTTATACCCTTTTAAGTACATTCTGGCCTAGGCTACTACTGTGAATGGACCTATATAACGGCACAGAAAATTTAGCATCGCACACATCTCCATACAGCCTTTTCCTTTCTCCATTGTGCGCTCACTAAGCGTACGTTTTTCAAAAGAATAGTTGAGCTCCGTCCATTAAGCCACAATCGCGCGTGTACCTCTATCGTTCCAAAGTCAACTGGATACTTGAGAAAATCGCTGCGTGTTGATAATGACGATAATTTCCATACTATGCTCCATATCCACAAGAGAGATTGGCTAAAATGTGGGCGGTATATTTAAAATATATAAGAAGAACTCAAACTCACGAGGCAACATAAGAGTTGCCACATTGCGCAGCATGGATGCTCGAAAGCGCATGCACGCGCGCCAGTTTCCTTTATGCCAAACACGCAGGAACGAAATGGGCAAATTTGTAGTATTTCATTCCCCGCTTCACATAGATTCCAAGATGTGCGTTGGACCTGCAGAATTGTTTCTTTTCTTCTTTTACTGAATTTGCTCTGACAAAAATTGCGCCGATATGCTTCCCTAGAGTCTAACTGTTCTCTGCGTGAAGTTGGCGAAAAATGTTTGTTGTGCCTTCGATTTATCATTCGACTTAAATCTCCCCGATATCGAGCGCAGCCACGCACTGTTCCTTCACCTCGAAACGAAGTCTCGCTTGTTGCTGCAAGCCGAGCTCAGCTTCTTTCGCAGTGTATACCTGAGCGTAAACGTGTACACTGCGCGAGGCACCGTGCATCCCGTGAAGCATTCTTTCCGTTACTGACACCGTATAGCACCGCGGTTCCCTACGCCCGTCCGCTACGTACGAGCGCGATCGCCGGAAGGGTTCTCCCCTCAGCCGTGAATCTTCGCAGGACACCGTGTTGGAAGCCCTTCGAGAACAAGCAAAGCAGAGTTGGGAAATATTCTGTCTCTCTTCCACGAAAGTTGAAGAGACACGACAACATGTGAGTGCTACGGTGTGTCGTCTATACTGAGTCACTTGTCATGAACCTCGCGCGCACTGTGTGGGCGACGCCTGTAACCGCCCATCACTCCGAGACCTAAGGCCAGAAACCTACGACGCGGAGCGGCATAGAGAAAAGTTTCCTTCTCTGAATTTGCAGAAAAGAAAGTTGTAGTCTCACGGAAAAGCCTCACTTATCTCTCTAATATCCAGAACCGTTCGTCTTTCATGCCAGTCTAAATGAACGACTCTAGCGTTGCACGGCTGGCTCGCACCAATAGGGAGACTGGTAGTCCCATTAGGCCCAGGTATACTAGTGATTTTCTCAACTTTTTCGGAATGAAAAGAAAAAACTCGTGGGCGCTTCGTAATGGCATCCCCCTTATTCAAGCCAGCACTTATTTCAAATATCGAGAAGTGTTGGAAATGTGTGCTTTTATATCTGTCTTTGTACTTCCGTTCAAGGATCGTAGATTTAAGGAAATAACTATACTAGCGGGCAACTTTCTCTGGTACTGAAGGGAAAGCTACGGCTGCAAAGCGCGCACAAGCGAGAGCGCTTCTCAAAAAAGTTTCAGATTTTCGTACGCGTTAGTTTAAGCTGGGAAAGAGACAACATAAACACCTTATTTACAATAGAAAAGTAAGACAGAAAACACCACTCAGTTTAAATTTGACTTTCTTCTGCTTTTCTCTTCCGCGTCTGGGCAAATGCGAAACCTTCGCACATGGAAGCTACACCGATTCAGCATCTGCTCCAAGAAGCCAAAAGCGTTGTCGAGCGCTGCTGGAATACTTGGCACGATAACACATCTGCAGAAACTGCACACCCGTACATTTCCCTTTACTAGCACAAAAAATTGTTAGCTTTAAGGAAGTTTGATATCTGATTATGAATTATGTGTTCAAGTAATTTACAAGCAGTTGGCGTTAATAAAATTGGGCGGAAGTTCTTGATTAATCACTTGTTTCCACTTTTGTGAAGCGATTTCCCTCTGGCAGTCCCCCAGCCTCTCGGAAGGTGACCTTCACATGATGACCTTGTAAAAAATTCATAGCGCTGCAACATTCATATGGGACGGATTACCAGCGAAGCTGTTTTCGCTGCATACATAGGCTGCACACATTATGAAATCATGTTTTTTTTTCATATTGCACCACACCACGCCGAGACAAGCGCTGCCGCGGTCACCGCGCCTGCACCTATGTATGTGCCGCAACCGCTGCTGCAGCCGCGCCGGCACCTCCGACGCGCGTGACGCCATAACCGCAGAAGTGCAGGCCACGTACACAGGTGCCGTCGCCACTCTTTCCCCCCTCTGCCCTACCCATCTCCATTCCTGTCCACGCGCCGTGTCCCCGATAAGGACGTAAATGACCCAGGGTGCCGCCCCCCCCCCCAGGAACGCATGCGGGAAATGCATACGGGGGCTAGAAGTAAACAGGGGCTAGAGGTAGACAGGTTCATTGTAAAAACGTTATCCACGAGTATAATACTAGTAGAGCGATGAAACTTCGGTGAAATATTGTTCACAATGAGGACTTTTGACTGAACTGAACCCGTAACATTCACATTGCAACTTGTTTAACATAAATGTTTCGACATTGATATACCAATACGTGTAGTTTGTTAATAGAAATTATTTTTAGAAACACTTCTCGAGGTAACTAATTGCTTTAGTTCAGTAGATGTACAAGACGTATTACAAGAATTCAGCGAAATCTCGCAGCATAAGTTGGCTAGTTGCGGAAATAGTGTTCATTTTATCAACAAAAACAGTGTTCTCGATAGAAATCGCGTTTGCATATTCAATTGTGAACTATCGAGGCTAAAATGTATGAAGGGCTAAATTTCTAGTAACATTTACCCGGCTTCTTGCAAAATTTTTTCTTGCAGTTACTGTAGCTTTTCTTTGACTTGCTTTTGAGGAATTAAGCGAGACACCACCGTTCTCACGTGAGCGAGGGATGAACACGTTATTTACGTAGTTTAGCGTAGCAATTTCCACAGAATCGGCGCTTTTTATTCGCCTTTAATGAGAAACGGAGCGTCCCTGTTTTCCGGATGTAGCATGTGAACACGACTGTGCTATTCGTCTTCAAAGGTTTTCAGAATTTGAAATATGCGATCAACGAAATTGCTGATCAGCAAACAAGCGTGCTTCCGCCAACGAACAGCAGTGTCGCTTAAGGTTACTATTAGAATCTCTGAAAGAATAAAATCATTTATAAAGCGACGTCCAAAACTAAAGCGAGAAAACAACTTTCTGTAAGTTTTCTAGCTCTTTTGAAGGAAGACTTGCATCAAATCGCTATAAAGCCATGCCGATATTTATAGGCGGTAGGTAATTGTGGCTCTACTTTTGAGCCACTTCTGGCGCTCGTTTTGGCATGCTAATGGGAGGATATAATCGTCATAAAACGAAGTATATTTTGGAAGCGAAATAGAAAAACCGCTTTTTTTTCTTATTACGATCATTTCAAGTCACTCAAGGAGTCTGCGTGGAGGACGTTACAAAAAGATCGATGCAAAGAGTTTGGGTACTTGCTTTCGTGAATCGCAGCTGTGGCCGAGTCGTTATGGCGTAATGCTGGTGAGCACGAGGTCACGGGTTCAATTACTGGTCTCGGTGGACATATTCAGATGGGGCGATATGCAAAAACGCTCATGTGTTTAAATTTTGGTGAACGTTAAATAATTTTAGATGGTCAAAATTAATTATGAGCCTTACTCCCATAAATCAATTACTCTCTTGCTTTCGAACAGCGCGAACTGTGAACAGCACCAATGCTTCCTAAGCCTAATATGCTTAACGGTTAGACCTAGCGACAAACTAATACAACGGCCGGGGGAAAATACTGGCACGAGCGGCGTCGCTAAAGAGATCCGTGCTCCGTCTTTTTTATGTTATTATTGAAATGAAATAAAAGAAAGAGATGTAGTTACTCTACAATGGCGACAGTTACTCCTTTTCACCATAGCAGAAACAACAATATAAAGCATACATATGTAGCAAGAATAAAAACAACGTCGTAGGCCCGAAATTCCACAGAACGCAGTCCTATACACACACGAGCATGTAAATATATAAAAGGCGAAGGGAAATCACACAACATTGAGTTCGTACACGTATACACGTGTACAGTGTCAAAAACACACACACGAGGCTGCGATGAGAAGGTAGACCGATTAACAGGTGAGGAATACACACTGATGAAATAATGTACGCACAGTCAGAAGTGAGCTTCAGCACAGAATACAAAAGAGCATGACACATAATATACAAACGCACATAAATAGAAATAATGGAAGCAGGTTGTAGTTACCATGCGGTTACAATTCAGTGCGGCATCTATAGCACAGTCGAATGCGTCTACAACGAGCGCCTCTACAGCGAAATTACCTGTATAACGAAGAATTTGATTATGTCCCGACCAGATTCGTATATTTTATATGCATTGTGAATGCCTCTACAACTAAGACCACTACAATAAATTTGCCTGTAGAACAAAGGAATTTAGGTATCTCCGGTGGCTAATTTGTTACTTTAGGACGAGCAGCACGTCAAGCAGCGTAGGAGGCTGCGCTAACGATGCACTTGACGATCTCGCCGATGTCAACGAGTGTTCGAGCCTTGCTGCATTGCTCCAGCAATCGCTCAACTTGTATGCTTTTGCGGCACACCACAGTCTGACGGAGTCTTTTGCATATCAGTCGGAGTTGATGAAGACGGAATTACGTAACCCTGCCTGACAACTGACGATGTCATCAAAGACAACTGTGGTGGAAAGGACGTGAATGTCAACAAAGGCATCATTGATGAAAAGCTGGTAAACGAACCGAAAATTCTAATAGCGAGTTATACGATAGCGGCATTCGACGATCTCCATCTTTACCTTTCTTCGCTTTCGCGTTTCGGCGCCAAGCATGCCCGTGAACATATGTGCAATAAGTTTAGCTGCAGTCGCATATTCCGTCAAACTAAGTCCCTTTCAAATAAATAAAGGTTTTCTCTTGCTGAACGAGCTTAACCTGCTCTAACATAATTGTGCGATCTTTATAATGAAGTCCCCTATATAACGAAGAATTTGAAGGTAAAACACTTTGTTACAAAGGCGTTTGACTGTACTCGTTGCGGATACCTGTGCCTCGAGTGCGTTTAACTTGCGCTGTGTTGTTTTCGATGACCAAGGGCGTAGCAATCTTGCGAGTCAAAACGGGAAGCCCTTGCTCTAACTGCATCTATGCGTCGCGTGTCAGGCGCATTCGAGGAGTAGATAACGAACATCCTAAAAGTCGTTGCCACCGGAGCCAGTCGGGCATGAAGCTCGACTTGCTCCTGTCGCGACGACGTCGTTCTTGCGAAACGGGTATCACGTGACTCGGCTGACTCCACGTCTTCCTAATGCGGGAGTACCCCGTACCCTGACCGGCAGTCTTCTCAGCTGCTACTTTGTCACTGCTTTCTAACAATTTTACGGTGTATCATATTGCATAAATATGAGAAACACAAGCAATAAATTGATCACCAAAACCTCCAGAACAGTTAATTCTGTACTGCTTAGTATCAGTGTCGATCGTATTGGAACGAACCCCGGAGTTAATTCTCAATCATTACCCGAGAATGGAGTGTGAGATGCCTGGATGACAAAAAGAAATACTGGAAAACAGACAATCATTCGTTGTCGAGTCCGCAAAATACACTTTAGCAAGTAAGTCTTTCGTCCACTATAGTGTACCAGAAATTTCCGGTGAGTAGTATGGTGTGCTTTACCTTGCTTGATTAGCTCGTCATATTAATGGTGAAGTTTACGGCGACTCATTTGCCGCAGGCTAAAAAGGGTAACGTTGTGTGACAAATGCTGTGCTGCCGCTGAACCATTCTGCGTGAACCACTGACCGCGATGATTTAGCAGCCATCCCGGAGGAAGAAATGTTAGCCCTGTTAAGAACGCCCAGCTGCAGTGCAAGTTTGCCACTCACTTACGACTATGGCGGCAACATTCCGGGAGCGTCGCCGCCAACCTCTAGCCACAGCGTGACTAAATCGACTTTGTGTCGGGGAACAAGACGCGCATCCTCCACTCTCCGTCGCTTCAGCTAGGATGCGTTCGATGAAGCAGGCTTTTTGCTGAGACCGCCGCCAACCTCTAGCCTCATCGCCGTTGTGACGGAATGAGTTCGGCGGGCCAACTATTGTTCCCAAACTCCCCAACGCGGACCTGATCTGCTACGGGTGCGCGAGTTGCCGCGGGAACGTCGTTTTGCGCTCCTTCCCACGCACCGATCAAGACGCAAGACAACGCGCTACCCGGAACGGCTCCGAGTTCTATGAAATTCGTGTGGTGTCGGTTTCGGACCGTAAACACCTGTGTGTATGCGTGTGTGCGTGTGTGTGTGTAAACCGTGCCGCGGAGAGGCGGCTAGTTTACGATGACTAAACGAACGTTCGCATCACCTTGTATTGGGAGAGGACCGGGTGTTTAAAAACCGCTGTTGTGCGGCTGCTCAGGAGACTCTCTCTCAAGCAGTCATGTTAGACTGATGTACTTTCTCAAACAGTCATGTTAGACTGATATAAATACTGTAAATAAACCCATATTCCTCGTTCTCGATGAGAAGCAATCCTTCCCTTCATCAACGTCCTCAGCGTGGATAAGTTGGACGACGGCATGGGCCAGCTACCTTCTAATACATGCCCGACTCCAATCTTGACAACGAATCACGAGCGATGGGATTGAGCCCCCAATCATAACAGCCCGAGCAAGTATTAACTCCGCTGTGCACGCGGACAAAAGAGCAGAGCTAGATGGAGGAGAAATGCTTCGCAGCCCTTGTCAGGTGATCGCTAACTTCCTGAAAGACAGAAAAATATATATAAATACAAATGACGACCAAAGCAACGAATACACCATAAATAAAGGAGTTCCGCAAGGAAGTGTATTAAGTCCACTTCTCTTCAATGCAGCAATAACAGGTTTACCAGCAGTACTTCCAGCAGACATAAACATATCTATGTATGCTGATGACATTTGCATATGGACATCGAACAAGTCTCTAGAAGTTGTCAAGCATCGGTTGCAGGAAGCTTTGAACGCAATAGGTGATTATTTGAGAGAACGGGGCATAAAGATATCTTATGCCAAATCAGCGGTTCTGCCTTTTACAAGAAAAAAGGTTAGAAATATTGATCTTTCAACAGATGGCCATGTGATCGAGCTGGTTCGGAAACATCGTTTTCTCGGCGTGATTTTGGACCACCAGCTTCGATGGACTCATCATTTGACCGCCCTGGAGGACCAAATTAGTTGTGTAATAAATGTTCTCCGCAGAATCGGAGGCACAAAGTGGGGTGGAACAACTGCATCCCTGCTTCACGTCCACTCAGCACTTGTGCGTCAGAGAATTGCTTGCTCCGCCCCTATATTGCGCAAATTATCTGCGACGTCCCTCCATCGGCTGCAGCTATTACATGTTCGGAGTTTACGAGTGTGCCTAGGAGTCCCGCAGGCTACGTCCAGTACCTCACTATTGCAGAAGCGCGGGAACGGCATTTCACGCTAATTTGGAGCCTAGAAACATGCCGACATCTCTCCAGAATTTCTACTCAGCATTCTGCACACCCCCTTCTCTCTCTGATAGAGAACCGTCCGGGTGCACAGATACACGCCTTGTTTCAAGAGCATAAATCACGACTCCCACGATCACTTTTTTGGCACTCCGACCTCTGCTAGCCACCATGGCTTCTGCAAGCGCCGAAAATAGAAAATTCAATCGAAGACCTTAAAAATAAAAGCGACGTTTCCACATTAGCAGCAAAACAATTAGCGTTACATCACCTATTTGACAAGTACCAGGAATCTATTCGCGTCTACACGGACGATTCTGTAGTCAAAGAAAGTGCGACTGCAGCTTATGTTATACCATCCTTAGAGATAGAGTACGCTTGTCGACTAGGACACACGTCGTCACCAACAATAGCGGAATTAGTGGCAATTCTCCAAGCCACTCATTTTATCAAAAGATATGAGACACCAACAAAGTGGGTAATTTGCACGGACTCGTTATCGGCTTTAGCATGTCTTGAAGATATTGATGACAGCCAACCACACGCACGAATAACATACGCAATACTGAACAGTTTAACTCAGGCTAATGAAAGGAAACATGCAGTGATATTGCGGTGGGTCCCGGGCCATGCTGGTATAGCAGGCAACGAACTAGCGGACTCACTGGCAAAATCAGCCCATAAAGATGCAGTAATTGAACTCATCCCTTTATCACCAATGGACACAAAACGGGTAGTGTGGGTACTAAAGGAAGACTTGTGTATGTCAACAGGGTTTAATAAAAACACTAAAGAATCAATACTTTACGAAGTAGACCCTCAACTCGAATACCAGCTGGATGTACAACTTTCTAAAAGCACCGAGACACTAATTCACCGACTGCGCCTTGGGACAGCATACACCAAACATTTCCTGCATCGCATCAAACGGGCTCCTTCCCCGGCTTGCTCCTGTGGCCACGACGATGAGGATGTTCGCGATCTACTCCTCGAATGCCCCATATGCGAGATACAAAGACAGCAGCTAGAACAAGAGCTACACTCCATCGATCCTCACCGGCCTTTCTCCCTCGCAAAATTGCTGAGCCCATGGCCATCGAAAATAGCACAGCGAAAAGTATTGAACGCAATTGAACATTTTTATGAAGACGCAGGCATCCTCAACAAATACTAGGTATTGCATTGAATAATCACACGATGTCACTAAAACATTATTCTATAATTTGTAAGTATTAGTGCTTGTGTATTACGTGTTATACATTTTTTGTTGTTGTGCGTGAATTATTTTCACACTGTAATTCCTCATCTGTTTATATGCTCATCGAAGTCTACATCATGGCCGTTTGTGTGTGTTTGTGACTGTTTACGAACTCATTGTGGTGCAACTTGCATTTGACATTTACACTGTGATGTTCATAGGCTTATAGGACTGTGTTGTGGCTTTAATTCTCACCCTATCAAGTGATTTTTTTATTTATTCTTTTTATTTTCCTACATATTACACATTACATTAGGTCTCATTTAGAGGCAACAGAAAGGACACTGGGGAGCTTTGGTGATCACTTGAATAACATAGAGTGGACACGGCGAAAGCGCTGCGGGCAACGTGCTCAAAATGCTACGTATTTTCCTGGTACAAGTCCTGCTGCTGTCAAGTACGCGTGCGCCTTCGCAGACTATCGCCGAGCTTCATCAAGCTTCAACAGAAGAATTGGTCACCAAAGATAGCACATCTGGCAGCGCCGTCACCGTGGGGACGCCACAGGTACATGGATATCGGACGTCATCGACCGTGACGTCATCAGCCCTTGACCCTATAAATTCGGCACCACACCCGTCCGTCTTCAGTGGGCACGGCGAAAGTGCGGCGGGCAAGGTGCTCAAAATGCTACGTCTTCTCCTGGTACAGGTTAGTTATGTGTGCACCATACGATCTGACGATGGGTTTCTTGTTCTCCTGCCGTGCCCACGCACATGTCTAGGCTGTGCCTATAGCTGCTATTGCTCATGTATGGTGCTTGTTTGTGGAGATATAGAAATGAATCCAGGCCCAACAGTTGATGAAATGTTTCAGACACTCATTCAGCGACGGAAATACATTAGGTCTCGTTTAGAGGCAACAGAAAGGGCACTGGGGAACTGTGGTGATCGCTTGAATAACATAGAGGCAAACATAAGAGATCTGCAGATGAAAACAGATGGGATTGACAACATAAGCATAGCTTTGAATGGTGTGCAGGATGCACTTACACGGCATCAGGCCAGACTCGAAGATATAGAAGATGGAAGTCGGAGGTCAAATTTAATTGTTTTTGGCGTAAGGAAAATCCTATTGAATCAGAGTCGGACTTGCGCAGAAAAGTTATCGATGATCTCTTTTCTGCTAAATTTGGAGTGCAGTGTTCATCTGTAGCTCGAATCCATAGACTGGGGAAAAGTTCTTCTAATCGCCCTGTCATAATGTACTTTCAGGACTATAGGGAAAAGCAAGCAGTCAGGAGCAATGTATCTAAACTAAAGGGAAAAAATATTAGAATCGATAACGACTACTGCGCGGAAACATTGTGGAAACGAAAGCATCTTTGGCAAAGTCCAAAACTTGAAAAAAAGGCTGGAAGTAACGTTTCCTTGGTTTATGACAAGTTGAAGATCGATGGGCTGTACTATAAATGGGATGCCGCTCTAAACTCTAGAACATTGATAGAGCGCAACACCACATCCTTATCTGAGAGTTAATGGCCAGATACGTCCGATGTGCGGTTAGTTTCTTTCAATGCAAGAAGCATTGTGAACAAAAACTTTCCGACCGTTCTTTGCTTCCGATGACTCCCCACCTTAAAGCCGTCGCTGTCCACTTCCGCCATATCAGCCACTTCCTCGTCAGGGTTGTTTTGCCAACAGAGAAAGGTGTTGATTTGAGAGAGCGCAACCCCATCAGGCTCTTCGAAGCCATTAAAGTACTGCTGGGATCTGCCCCAATTCGCAGCCGCTTCACAACGCAAGGTGCTCTTTATTTAGATATTGCAACGGAAGAGCAAGTTGACATTCTTCTCCGGTGCTCTCAGATTGGTGATATAAGAGTTAAAGCCCGGCTGCCCCACTCCTACATGACTAACACATGTGTTATTAGGGGAGTACCAGTGTGGCATTCGGAAAGCGACCTTCTTGACTACCTGAAACCGCAAGGTGTTCTGCACGTGAAACGTCTGATGTGCCGGGTGGAGACTCAAGAAAAAGAATGGGCAGCGAAACCTACTAACTCTGTTGTGATAACGTTTGCTCCCAACACCGAGCGCCCCGAAAAATTGACCTCGGTTTTACCAAGCATGCAGTCAAAGAATTCGTTGAACCTCCTCCCCGATGCTTTAGGTGCCAACGCTTTACGCATGTAGCCATAGTTTGCATCAAAGATCAACGTTGGAAACGGTGCGGTGGCGCCCACGATTACAAAGCCTGCAAGGCAGATTTTTCTTGCGCTAATTGTGGTGGTGACCATCCAGCGAGTCTCGGTGGCTGCCCCTTCCGTATAAGCGCCTTACACCGCCGAGTGTCATTCATTAGTGGTCCCAAACCACAACCTACTGAGAAGCGGATACCTGGAAGTGACGAGTTCCCGACGTTAGATTCGGAAGTTGAGTTTCCTGCGTTAGAGTCGGAAGTTCGTAGGGTGGTAACAAGCAACGTCAGTGAGCGACCTGAGCCTAGCAAGACGGCAAAGTCCTCTGTGGGTGAGCCGGTTGTTCGATCTGCTGCAGCAAAAAGTGTCCAAGTTTCTCAGCGGCCAGATCACAGCCAGACTCAACAACATGGAGGACATTCCCTCGCCTCAAAAGAGATGAAGAAGCCAGCTGCAGTAGCCAAGAGTGGGTCCCAGTCCGCAACTTTTGTTGAAGTTGTGAGGCAGTGCGTACAGCAAAATAAGGAGCTCAAAAATCAGGACCTGTCCGACCTTCTGCAAGTTTTGTTTGAAGTCCTGCGTTCATATGTTCAAGCGATGCAGACTGGCACCCTGAAGAACTTTCTACAGCTCGTTCTTTCCTTTGAGTCCATGATTACCACCTTCGCAGCGACCTTTACCTTATAATATGGCTAGTCTTCTTCAACCTCGTGCAACTAAAAATCACCGAAAAGTGCCGTTTATTATGCAATGGAACTGCGCTGGGATTATAAGTCGATTAGCAGAACTTAAATTATTTCTGAAACATACATGTGTTCCAGTATTGGCCCTCTCGGAGGCTGGCCTACCAAGCGGGAGATCTTTGACTGGATATGTCGCCCATAAGAATTGCAGCATAAAGTCATTTCCCGCGGGAAGTGCCGCCCTTTACATACGAAGAGAAATTCCTCATGTGGCTTTGAACGTCACCGATCTTTGCACCGATAGTATTGAGGTAGCGGCTGCGAGGATACGGCTTGGCTTCCGAACTCTTTCTGTTGCATCCGTGTACGTGTCTCCGCGGAAGAAGGTAGCAATGGATTTGTTTCTCCAGCAGCTTTGTGACCGTTGCCCAACGCCCCGAATTATCTGCGGTGACCTCAACGCCCATCACTCTGTCTGGGGTGACAGGAACACAGATTCCCGCGGACGCAAACTGGTAGAAGTTATCGACAGTTTGGACCTGTGCGTGGCCAATGACGGAAGTCCCACTTTCTTCCGGCCTCCAGCCTCAGCCACATCTATAGACCTAACTTTGCATTCACCTGACGTCCGAGTGAAGTGGTCAACTGCACCTGACTGCATGGGAAGTGATCACTATCCAATTTTAGTGTTTACTGCCAACTTCCATATGCGCGGCTCTAAAATTAGCCATGTTGTTAATTGGGACAAATACAGGGAGCAACTTGAATGTGTTTCTGGTGATGTGACAGACAAAATGATTTCTGGTAAGATGGCTGCTACCACAGCGGTCAAGTTGCCTAATCAGTGTCCGACTCCGGATTTAAAACTCAGGAACCTTTGCGCAGCGCGCAGAAGGGCGGAGCGACAACTGATGCGGAAGAAGGACGACAGATTCTTCAAGACAACCTTCAATAGGCTTAACTCTGCCATTCGACGCCATACGAACAAGCTCTGTAGGTCGCAGTGGGCGTCCTTCTGCGCTAGCTTGACGGTTTTCTCACCGATGACGAGAATTTGGCGAGTCATTGGCAGTCTTGCTGGTGATTCTCGTCCGAGTAAACCTTTCGAAGCGCTTGCACTGCGCAAGCAGAAACCTCTCGTGTGCTTGGCAGAGGAATTTGCAGATGCATTTGTAAGTGCAAGTTCAGGAATCCATCCCTGCGCTCTGCCTGCAACATCTACGTCTGTGATGGACGCCCTGTTTACACTTCGAGAGCTACAGACAGCACTCAGCAGCCTGCGGCGTCGATGTGCACCGGGTCCTGACGGCATTACCAACCATATGATGCAGAACCTACCTCTGGAACACCGGAAGATGCTCCTAAGCTATCGCAATCGAGTGTGGGAGACTGGTGACGTTCCTCCTTCATGGAAGGTGGCTTTTGTTGCCCCAGTGCTGAAGCCCGGCAAAGAAATGACTGACTTGGCTTCGTATCGTCCTGTATCACTGACGTCGTGCGTAGCTAAGCTCATGGAGAAGCTGGCAAGTAAGCGTTTATCTTGGTGGTTCGAAGATAGAAGGGCTCTGCCAACATGCATTACTAGATTCCGAACTGGTTTAAGCGCGCATGATAGCGTCTTGGACTTGATAAGCCATATTGAACATCATAGAGCTTTCGGCCTTTCAACACTAGTTGTTTTCCTAGACGTATCAAAGGCTTATGATAGCGTCCTTCAGAGCTCAATACTAAAGAGTTTGCAGGCCATGGGCGTACAGGGCTATCTTCTGCGATTCATTCCCTCAATTATTAGTGATCGTAAAATTCAAGTGCGGTTAGGAAGTACCACAAGCACCGAAAGGGCGGTATTGCGAGGTGTGCCTCAGGGAAATGTTCTTTCCCCAACGCTCTTTAACGTTGTAATGGCTGGTCTTCCCGCTGAAGTGCAAAAACATTGCAGGCATGTCCATATGTCGATATACGCGGACGACATTTGTCTTTGGTTAACCGGATATCAACACAAGCGTTTAGCTCTGATAGCTCGACAGTCATTACTTTCAGTTCAAAATTACCTTCAAGGTGTTGGGTTGACTCTCTCGGTGGAAAAATCTGGCTTCATCATGTTTCCAGGTAGAAGAAGAAGGTATGCGCGGCTGAAGATAGACCTTGATAAATCTTGGCTTCGACAATTGAAACACAAGCGCTTTTTGGGCGTCATTATTGACTACCGCCTACAGTGGCGACGAGCTGTGGACTCGGTTGTGACATCGATATCTTCGCGTCTCAATGTGATCCGTAGAGTTGCAAGTGAACAATGGGGAAATCAGCCTTCTTCAATGATCAGCTTGCACGATGCACTAGTGACAAGTCGAATAATGTATCAGCTCCCTTTAATTTCCCCCTCGATATCACAGCTGGAACGACTTGAGGTTCTGCACAGAAAGGGCCTAAGAAGGGCTCTTGGCGTTCCGCAGACTGCTCCTAACAATGCAGTACTTTATGAATCTCTACCGAGACCTCTTAGCCTTGTCGCTTCACAAAGGTTATTGATGCAAATTGGCCGCCTCAAACAGACGGCAGCCGGCCAAGCCCTCCTACCACGCCTTCGAAAGAGATCTGAGTCCCGAGCGTACTTGGCACTAAATACTCTTGGTTACCTGGGTCTTGACGCTAGAGGTCGAACTTAGAGGTTGAAACCACCTTGGTCATTCGCGAGCCTCGATTGTTCGTTGACAATTCCTCAAGTACGTGCTATGCGGAGTTCTCCTCTGGCGGCAACGCGTCCGCTGGTACTGGAACATCTTGAGACTGAATATGCACGTCATCTTCAAATTTTTACTGATGGCTCTGTGGACAAGGTCAGAGGATCTAGTGAAGCTGCTTTTCACATTCCCTCTTTGAAGTATCATTGGTCGGTTCGCTTCACTGCAGTCGTGTCCTCCACAACGGCCGAAAGCGTTTCCATTGAGGCAGCTCTCAAAAAGCTACGGTTTTGTACGCATCAACCTGTTTTCATTCTTACAGATTCGAAATCCGCCCTTCAAAGGTTAGAGCACGGGTTCCCTACTGATCCCTTATCTCTAAGCTCCCTACGTTCGGTGCAAAATCTCCGTGTCAAAGGCTTCTCCATACGTTTCCAATGGGTGCCCTCGCACAAGGTATCATAGGCAACGAGATGGCGGACAGCCTCGCCCATAGAGCGCTGTCTGGCAATCCATTGAGAAGAGTGCCTGAAGACGACAACAGACTCTTCAGAGAAGCGTTGTTGTGCCACTTCAGTTCTTTGTGGAGCTCACCTCACAAGCCATGTGTGATCAAGGGTCTCAAAAGACACCAAGCCACCTTACTGCTCCACATTCGCACGGGCTCTGCTCGTACCCCTGCGTGGATGTATAAGACTTGCCTGGCGTTATCATCATTATGTTCAACGTGTGGTGTGTGCGGTGACATAGAACATTACCTAATGTGCTGTACTGTGTATAACGCGGAAAGGAGGGTGTTATTCGGGTCGCTCAAGAAGACAAGAGTTCCTCACAGCTCTCTTCAGGACATTGTTTTCCCGCGCGGTAACCGGTTGTGTAGGAAGGAGGTCTCTCGCCTTCTTTAAATTACCTACAGGACACGGATTTGGCCTCCGCATGGTGAACTGAGGAGTGACCATTTGTAATTGTGAGGTCTGTGTTTGATTATGTGATTTATTTATTTTAAGTGTCGCTACGGTGGAGCAATTGCTGGCAGCAACTGCAAGGCTAATCCCACCAGTAGCCTACAACAACTCAACTCAACTCTGCACAAAAAGATAAATTGGAAGATTGTTTGCTCTCTATCGATCCGCACGTGTGTGTGTCATAACTGAAACCTGGCTACACGACCAAATCAGTGATGATGACATAGTCCCACCAGGTTACCAGTTATATCGGCGGGACCTAGGATCTAGAGGGGGTGGTGTTGCTGTGGTTCTTAAATCCTTTGTCGATATTGACGTAGAAAGCCAGATTGCTGAGCATGAAATCCTTTTTTTTTTTGAAAATCAAAGTGAAGGAAACGGCGTTTCATTTGTGTGCAGTTTATCGTGCTCCAGGCGCTGATGAAAGCTTTTTTGCATAAATTGTATGATCGCTTCTTGTTGTTACGAAATGAGAATGTGATTTTAACGGGTGACCTTAATTTGCCTTTATTAAATTGAAACAATCTGTCGTTTGGATTATCGCATACGAGTGATAGAATCCTTGATGTTATGCTTGCTCTTGGTCTTGACCAAATAGTTACTGAATGTACTCGCGGAACATCAATTTCTGACCTGCTGTTCATTAGTGAAAGATTTAGAGAAAGAACTGTTACAACTGAACCCGGCATATCTGACCATAAGTTAATTTCCTTTTCCTGGAAGGTTGAAAAAATCATAAACACATGCGCTTGATGTCGCTACAGTTAGGGAATTTAGTAGATGTGGCGATTATTGACTATATTGAAGGAAATGTTCGGATTACATGTGATCATGTGGAAAGCTCTTGGTAATGGTTCGCTAATGTGCTTAGGCATTGCATTAAAGAATTCGTTCCAAACAGAAAAAATACTTAAAAAGCAGAAACATCCATGGATTACTCGTGAAATTATGCACATTAATCGTAGACTTAAGAGATATCGTAAAAACCAGGGGGACGTCAACGCCACTGTTTATAGAAATCAAACGTGACCTATTATCAAAAGTGAGCTGCGCCAGGACTAAATATTTTTCGCAGACATTACTAGAGTTTCTAGAGACTGATCCACAGAAATTATGGCAGCACTTGAGTAAACCCAAAGATGCACTTACTAAAATAAATGTTAGGGACACGATTATCACTGATGCTGCCGAAATAGCTGAGAATATTAATCAGTATTTCTACGAGGTGTTTTCAGAATTAGATGACTGAAATGAAAGCAGTGGCTGCACCAGAGGATACATTGAAGTAACTCGTGAGGGTGTCCTGGCGATGCTCTTGAAACTGGACACTAAAAAATCCGATGAACCCGATGGTCTTCAGAACGTATTTTTGATGCGTTACGCAGAACAAATATCAGGTTGCCTCACAGACATCCTTATACTCTCATTAGCAGATGGAAAATTCCTTCAGATTGGAAAATAGCACGTGTGGTTCCCGTATATAAAAAAAAGGTGATCGATTGTCAGTTTCCAATTATCGGCCTGTTTCCATAACATGCAGTTGCGGTAAGATGTTGGAGCATATTGTAGCCGGTTACCTGCGAAAGTTCCTGAGCGATCATAATCTTTGTCTGATAATCAGCACGGGTTTCATCATCATCAGCCTGGTTACGCCCACTGCGGGGCAAAGGCCTCTCCCATACTTCTCCAACAACCCCGGTCATGTACTAATTGTGGCCATGTCGTCCCTGCAAACTTCTTAATCTCATCCGCCCGCCTAACTTTTTGCCACCCCCTGTTACGCTTCCCTTCCCTTGGAATCCAGTCCGTAACCCTTAATGACCATCGGTTATCTTCCCTCCTCCTTACATGTCCGGCCCATGCCCATTTCTTTTTCTTGATTTCAACTAAGATGTTATTAACTCGCGTTTGTTCCCTCACCCAATCTGCTCTTTTCTTATCCCTTAACGTTACACCCATCATTCTTCTTTCCATAGCTCGTTGTGTCGTCCTCAATTTGAGTAGAACCCTTTTCGTAAGCCTCCAGGTTTCTGCCCCGTAGGTGAGTACCGGTAAGACACACCTGTTATACACTTTTTTCTTGAGGGATAGTGGCAGCCTGCTGTTCATGATTTGAGAATGCCTGCCAAACGCACCCCAGCCCATTCTTATTCTTCTGATTATTTCAGTCTCATGATCCGGATCCTAAGCCCTAAGTAGATGTATTCCCTTACCATTTCCAGTGCCTCGCTACCTATCGTAAGCTGCTGTTCTCTTCCGAGACTGTTAAACATTACTTTAGTTTTCTGCAGATTAATTTTTAGACCCATTCTTCTGCTTTGCCTCTCCAGGTCAGTGAGCAGGCATTGCAATTGGTCCCCTGAGTTACTAAGCAAGGCAATATCATCAGCGAATCGCAAGTTACTAAGGTATTCTCCATTAACTTTTATCCCCAATTCTTCCCAATCCAGGTGTCTGAATACCTCCTGTAAACACGCTGTGAATAGCATTGGAGAGATCGTATCTCCCTGCCTGACGCCTTTCCTTATTGGAATTTTCTTGCTTTCTTTATGGAGGACTACGGTGGCTGTGGAGCCGCTATAGATATATTTTAGTATTTTTACATACGGCTCGTCTACACCCTGATTCCGTAATGCCTCCATGGCTGCTGAGGTTTCGACAGAATCAAACGCTTTCTCGTAATCAATGAAAGCTATATATAAGGGTTGGTTATATTCCGCACATTTCTCTATCGCCTGATTGATAGTGTGAATATGGTCTATTGTTGAGTAGCCTTTACAGAATCCTGCCTGGTCCTTTGCTTGACAGAAGTCTAAGGTGTTCCTGATTCTATTTGCGATTACCTTAGTAAATAGTTTGTAGGCAACTGACAGTAAGCTGATCGGTCTATAATTTTTCAAGTCTTTGATGTCCCCTTTCTTATGGATTAGCAATATGTTAGCCTTCTTCCAAGATTCCGGTACGCTCGAGGTCATGAGGCATTGCGTATACAGGGTGGCCAGTTTCTCTAGAACAATCTGCCCACCATCCTTCAACAAATCTGCTGTTACTTGATCCTCCCCAGTTGCCTTCCCCCTTTGCATAGCTCCCAAGGCTTTCTTTACTTCTTCCGGCGTTACCTGTGGGATTTCGAATTCCTCTAGACTATTTTCTCTTGCATTATCGTCGTGGGTGCCACTGGTGCTGTATAAATCTCTATAGAACTCCTCATCCACTTGAACTATCTCATCCATATTAGTAATGATATTGCCGGCTTTGTCTCTTAACGCATACATCTGATTCTTGCCAATTCCTAGTTTCTTCTTCACTGCTTTTAGGCTTCCTCCGTTCCCGAGAGCATGTTCAATTCTATCCATATTATACTTCCTTATGTCAGCTGTCTTACGCTTGTTGATTAACTTCGAAAGTTCTGCCAGTTCTATTCTAGCTGTAGGGTTAGAGGCTTTCATCCATTGGCGTTTCTTGATCAGACCTTCCTGCGTTAGATTACTGGTATCCTGCCTAACGGAGTTGCCACCGACTTCCATTGCACACTCCTTAATGAAGCCCACAAGATTGTCGTTCATTGCTTCAACACTAAAGTCCTCTTCCTGAGTTAAAGCCGAATACCTGTTCTGTAGCTTGATCTCGAATTCCTCTATTTTCCCTCTTACCGCTAACTCATTGATCGGCTTCTTATGTAACAGTTTCTTCCGTTCCCTCCTCAAGTCTAGGCAAATTCGAGCTCTTACCATCCTATGGTCCCTGCAGCGCACCTTGCTGAGCACGTCCACATCTTGTATGGTGCCAGGGTTAGCGCAGAGTACGAAGTCTATTTCATTTCTAGACTCGCCATTTGGGCTCCCCCATGTCCACAAGTTATCCCGCTTGCGGAAGAAGGTATTCATTATCCTCATATTATTCTGTTCTGCAAACTCTACTAATAACTTTCCCCTGCTATTCCTAGTGCCCATGCCATATTCCCCCACTGCCTTGTCTCCAGCCTGCTTCTTGCCTACCTTGGCATTAAAGTCGCCCATTAGTATAGTGTATTTTGTTTTCACTCTACCCATCGCCGATTCCACGTCTTCATGGAAGCTTTCAACTTTCTGATCATCATGACTGGATGTAGGGGCGTAGACCTGTACAACCTTCATTTTGTACCTCTTATTAAGTTTCACAACAAGACCTGCCACCCTCTCATTAATGCTATAGAATTCCTGTATGTTACCAGCACGGGTTTAGGCAGGGGTTATCGACAGTTACTCTGACTGTTTCGTCTGTACATGAATTTGCGCGGGTGCTTGATATGTCCAGGCAAACGGACGTGGTTTTCTTTGATTTTAGCAAGGCCTTTGATAAGGTGCCACATGGCAAACTTCTCTATAAGATGGAATGTATGGGTATACCATTTTTATCATTCGATGGATTCAAGCCTACCTTACAGACAGATGGCAATATGTGGAAATTAATAAGACCGCTTCCAGTGTTGTTAATGTTCATTCAGGAGTTCGTCAGGGAAGTGTGCTGGGACCATTGTTGTTTTTAATATATGTAAATGATTTAGTTACGGTTGTACCTGAAGATGTCTCTGTTAAGTTATTCGCAGACGACTGTGTTGTGTTTAAACAAATTTCATCAGAACATGACAACAGCTCTGTACAAAAAGCAGTTTTTGCCATTGAAGAATGGTGTCTGAATTGGGCTATGGAACTTAATAGTGAAAAAACTGTTCTCTTACGTATAACTAGAAAAAAAGTCTCCCAGTTTGCTTCCTTACTTTCTTCGCGGCAACATGATTTTGGAAGTTGAGAAATATAAATATTAGGTATAACACTTGACAATAAGTTAGAATGGTCGGCTCACATTACCAATATTTCTACAGCTGCATTTCGAAAGCTATGGGTTTTACGAAGAGAGCTAAAAACTGCCCCTACCACATAAAAAAATTGCCTTATGAAACTTGTGTGCGGTCTTTACTTGAACACGCTTCAGCAGTGTGGGACCCATACACGAAAAAAGATATAATGATCCTTGAAAATGTCGATAGGAAAGCGGTTAGGTTTATATACGGAAAATACAAAAGGGAAGACTCTCCCTCGCAGTTAATGATCTCAAATAACATTCATACACTAGAAACCCGCAGAAAGATTAATAGATTGATATTCTTGTTCAACAGTTTAACAGAAAAAAATAAGCTCCAGCTTCCAGAGTGCATTAAGCGTTTTCTAGTGAGAAGGACTCGGAGCGTTCATGAGCATTCACTTGCTCCCCTCTTCGCCAAAACTAACTGTTTTAAATACAGTTTTTTCCCTAGAAGAGTGAAAGATTGGAATTCGTTACCGGCATCTGTTTTTTCCTCACAAAATTTTTCTGCTGCGTTATATTGTCTACTTACCTGATAATATGTATGTTTTGTATCCGTGTGCTGCTAATATTGTATAATTTTATTCTTTTGGTTTATTCTTTTGATATACGTGCGCTGCTAATAATGTATAAATTTTATTCTCAAGGTTATGAAACAATGCAAATTCATTCCTGCTTGGGCCAAGCAATGGCCTGCAGTATTCTGAAATAAATAAATATGTTTTATATTGTTGTTTCTGTTATGAGTAAAGGAGTAGCCGTCATCATTATAAGGTGACTACACGTCTCTTTGTTTTATTTTCGTTTCAATGAAAAAAAAACACGTCACGGGAAGGTATTCTGCATATGGCGCCACGGTATGTCCTCACGCACTATAAGCTGTGTCTAAAAGTACATTATGCAATGTTGCTTAAATAAGTTAAGTGTCATAAACGACGTACCCTACTTCGTTGGCGCTCAAATTTCTCAAATGGGTGGCGATCCTCAGTGAATTTCATTTTTATAGCATGCTTGGATGCAGTGCATTCCGCCAGCTCTGTCCAGAATGAATCACTGCGCAGCATCCGCGGTGATTCGGGACCGTAAAAGTGATTCTCTCAGCACAATGGAAACGCTGGTGGTATCTGTCAGCGTTACTGAGAATCACGCTGCACGCCGGGCCTTTGACCGTAACAGTAACTGAAGGCGCCATTGCTGTGCTGCCCAGAAAATTTCCCCTTTTCGTCCTGCATCGCCACAGACGACGTTCATTAGCACATCCTTGACAAAACAGTCAAGTGGTGCATGCACTCAAACACCCATGGCATATGCACCGTGATATGTCAAATCTGTGAGAAATTTGAGCACGAACGAGCCAGTGATTTTGGCGGAAGAACAATCTATAATTGGCTCCATTATTTATGCAACGTTCGGTACAACAAAGAGTTACGATCCATTACGATAGACATCCACCACCACACATCGCAGCCGCGCCGGAGCGCAGGCGATCACTGAACTGGAAACCGAAAGATACCGTCAGTGCATTCGTAGAACACAACCATCTGCATTTTGTATTTACGTGAACGCTATACGCGCCTCCTACTTGACAAGGCGAGAGAAGACATATCAGGGCCGATCCGGCTCAAGCGCTAAAAAAGATCGCCTCGTCGAGTATCAGTGCAACGGGACACTGGAAACAAAAATACAATATATAGCAGCTTGGCTCTTCAGTGTCACTGACCCACCGCACAGCCTCACGCCGTCCATCCACATACGATCATTCAGATTATGGAGGACCAGCGCTTAGACGAAGCACTCATGCAGAAAATAGCGACACAGGGATTGTGTTGTGTGTCGCTCTTTTTTTTTTTTGTGTGTGTGTGTGTGTGTGTGTGTGCGCGCGCTTTGTCTAAGCGCTGGTCCTCAGTCATCTTAACGCTATACTATAACTATAAGCCAACCGGCCCATATTTCTACCTTGTTTTTGTCCACTTACGATTCTTGTGAGCAAATTAAGAAACAATCGCGAAAGCATCGAGCAGCGATGTTCTTCGACAGTTGTGCAACAATGTAGCCCAAGACGGGCACTAATAAGCTCGTCACGCCACCCGTACAAATTAAGAAACTGCCATTACTCTGCTTATTGTCACGGCCAACTCAAGAAGGTTCTCGGAAATGGCGCAAATAAAAATGTGCCGGGCTATATTTCGTCACCATGAGCAGGTCAGCCTGCAATTAGTTTCTTGTGAACAAATCTGCTGGAGTCAGGATCGGTTATTCACGAGGCCGAAAGGGTTGTTCGTGAACTTCCTGAATTCCAATAGTCCCGCACCGCAGAGCCAGGGCAGCAATATTGCAGTGAACTTCAGTCACTCGATCGCCGCTCCTCTGCCGCGACATACCCAAGTCTCGTACCAACTTCGATGTTTGGCCATTCTCTATGTTAGCGATCTAGAGTGTGAAGTCTCAAAGCACACAGGAAGTTGTTCTCGCGGGACGTCTTGCGACGTCTACAACGATGGGCGCTTGGCCGCGGTCACAAGTTAGGCGAGAGTACCATGTATAGAGTTATATTTAGTTCAGTTAAATGAGTACTGACAGAAAATTGTTGTCTGATTTTTATTTCTTTATTGGATAGTTGTCCACCCTACAATTACTACATGGAGTGCAGGAGGGTCTGAATTGGCGCCCTGGTTGATGCGTCATGCTTAAAAGAGAATCGAACAGCACAAAAGACGTGACAGAGTGAAGACGCTGTGTCTGTAGTCTTCGCTCCATCCCGTCTTTTTTCGTTATTCGATTCATTCTACGGAGCTTCAATTTCTAGGAAGCGACACAAATAATTAATTTTGTTACCTTATAGTGCGACCACATCAAAACGCGTGCGAAGTGTAGCGCGGCTTCGGGCATGAAGGAGAAGAAGGCTATTCACGCCACCGAAACCTGATGCGGCGGCCTCGTGGTACCAGACATTGTCGAACAGTACGCACACACTATGGCCGTGCTGCATTTGATAGAACAAGAGGGGGCGAGGGGGCAGTTCGGCAGCTTTCGGCGACACACGCCCGCGCGACGCGGCTCCTCTTTCTGCTAACAGCGCGATTCCTAGGTGCAGCGTCCGATGCGGGACGCCTCTGACGTGATCGCTGTGCCATAGCGCGTCTGGTGGGAAAGCGTCCCTTGCGATGTGCGCCGTGCCGCTGGCGAGGAGTCATGCGTCTGCGTGGGGCTCCCAAGCAAGATAGAGGACGATCCCATCGAGGCGTCAGCCCCATGATGCGTCCGCCTTCATGGCGCGTCGCGGCCCGGCTGTCCGTGCCGATCGCGACGTTTGGCTCGCGTAGACCGTTTCTCCCTCCGAGACACCGAGTTCTTTGGTTCGTTCCGCTTGCTCAGGCACACGTTTCGTCTTTGTGTGACTCAAGAGCATACCGAGCGAATGAGTGGGCGGTGCGAACGGGGTGCGATAACGATATCGCGTTCCACTCTTGAAGGCGAAGCTTAAGCGTCCTCCAAGTTTTTCTTTTTCGAGACCGCGCGTCTCGCGAAATTGGAGGCTTACATATCAGTAGCCATGAAGAGCTGAAGGGGTCTGTGAACGCCTCTGACTCGCTCAGGCCCTCCGCGTGTGTGCGCGAGCTCACCGTGGCTGTGCCGCCCCTCCCCTCCCTCTCGCTATCTCATCTTTCCCTTCCCTCTTTCCCGTCCCCCAGATTAGGGTAGCCAACCAGACGCATTTCTGCTTAACATCCCTGCCTTGTCTCTTTCCTTCCTTCCTCCTCCTCCTCCTCCTGCTGCTCTTGCACTGCAAAGGTGTCCCGTGTACGTCGATAATTTTTATCAGAAAGAATGCCCGCAAATACAGTGTGTAAAAATTTGCACGATATTTTGCTGAAAATGTGAAGATTTCCTTTATTATTTAGTTACGCCAGGCACTACATTTTACACGAAACAGCAACCTTGCTATTTTGTGTGAACATTTAAAATGCGCATATGAGACGTATACTGCCTGTGAAGCTTACATCGAGCTGCTTTCGGTCTGCATGGCGAGTTATTCTATTCAAATGTAGGCACTATAATAACGCGTGAAAGGAAGAGTTAGCGCACATTTTCTGTGAAATAACGTGCTACCATAGCTGTCATCGGTCTCCGCAACAGCTGCTCAGAAAAAGCGTTGTTTAGGGCTCTTAGTACGTGTATACTTCATGAGTAGCTGGACAGCAACCGCCTAAAATAAAAATTTTGTGTTTAATAGGAAACCTTAGCTCGGAGCCAACACCAATTCCCCTATTCTATTACATTCAAGACGCAGAAATGCTTTTAATAAACAACCGTTAGACTGATTTTAATTAAATTGATTGCATTTCAGAGAAAAAAGTGAGCTATATACCAGCTCTAGGAAGCAAAATTTTCACTTGGGACAATATTTTTTTTTCACAGAAGTTGCCGTAAATTGGTAAGTTTAAAGAAAAAAGATGAGCAAAGTTTACAAATCCATAACTATGCACCAAAAAACAGGTATTGCAGTCTTGTAAATGACACATGTTAGAGCATCTCAAGCAAAAAAATTGTATAAATAATTTACAGCTTATGTAGGATTGTTACTGTCTTTACAACGTTTCTGCAAAAATACTACTCAGAAATGAGCGTTATATTTCAGTGCGGTGTATAATATATCCCTTCTGTACGCTATATGTATATTATTAGGTGCAGTTTTCAGAATTGTGATATCGTTTTTTATTGCTGAGTTTATTTATTTATTTATTTATTTATTTATTTATTTATTTGTGAGACTCTCAAGGTAGATAGTTGTACATTGCAGTTCTTAAAACACTTTTTTAATATTGGTGGCATAAATGCAAAGGCCATTTCCTGAGGTCACTATAAATTTTAAAGCTTTATTTAAAATGAAACAAACCCCATCAGAATCGGTGCATCGGTTGCCGAAAAAAAGTTATCGCTCAGTCCCCACGCATTTATATCGGAGTTCTCGAGCTGAAGCTTCCTCTGAAAGTCGAGAGCGAAGCCATTAAAGGCGATGGGATGTTTTATACAACGCATCATTCTTCATTCGACGATGCGGCACACGCCTCTCCCGACGGCACCAACCAGCCATCGTTTTGGTGAGGTACTCATTGCTCGCGAAACTCATCTCCTCATTACAAGTTTGAATTGAAATCACAAAGTTGTTCTTTACAGCGCCAGTTAGAGTGCCTAGTGCTCGGTGCACACTCCGTGCAGTAGAGCGGCGCTTGTGCTCTTTTAGAGAAGAAAACTAAAGTGACTTGGTGCAGCGCAATATTGCGAACTATTTGGTTTAGGTGTAAACAAAACTATTCAATTCGTCGGTCGACAGAGCACCGCCGCATAAAGAGGATACCGCAAGCCTCCTATGAATATTGTGCTTGATTTTGAACAACTCGAGGAATTATACTTTTAATGTGTCCCACACTGCTAATGAGACTTCGACTTCTCGTTGGCTGGAGCCGTGCGGTCTCAGAGGCAGGTCCAGCTCAAAAAGTTGGGCCAAGAAGCTGTGCCAGCTTTGCGAAACGAGCCTCTCATAACTGTTCCTGAAGCAATATATATCTATAAATCCCTCACCTAGGTTGAGCGTGTATACCATTAAAAGGAAATAAGTACCGGCCACTGCCCTTTCGTATACTGACCAAAGCGACAGTCTCAACTCGTTTCAATTTAAGTTACTGCCTCTTATAACCGGCATCAAATAACCTACTTTATCTAAGCAGTTCACACATCAAACGGCGCCGGCAGAATCTCGATTTTAGTGTTAGCTTAGTCCTCATGCTACTTCCAGACTTTCCGTCGGCAGGCAGACAGACAGACAGACAGACAATGAACTTTTATTGAGGTCCTGAGGGACTAGCCGGCGGAGACCCGTTGGGGCCCCCGGCTCGCAGCTGGCTGCTCCCATGTCGGAATCGGGAGGCCAAGCCTCTCCGCTCTTTCACGGGCCCTCTGGACGGCCATGGACTGCATCTTGAGTTCCGTACTAGATATGGCCTCGTCCCAGTCCCGTTCGCTGGTGAAGGACGTATCCCGTAACGCAGGACACTGCCAGAGCATATGAGATAGAGTGCTAACCTCCTCCCCACAATCCGGGCACTGTGGGCAAATTCGAAAATTTCTGTTTTAAGACGAACTGCTAGTCGTGAAAAAGCAAATGTTAAAAGGTTAAAATCAAAATAAATGCTGTAGAAGTTGTGTGTAGCAAGCATTTATTGCATGATTGTTGATTATCCACCGAACTGCCGCTCAAGTGTTTAGAGCATCACATGAGAAGTTTGCAGTGTGCGTGTGTGGGTGTGTGGGTGTGTGGGTGTGTGTGTGTGTGGGCGTGTGCGTGTGTGTGCGCGTGTGTGCGTGCGTGTGTGTGCGTGCGTGTGCGTGTGTGTGTGTGTTGTGTGTGTGTGCGTGCGTGCGCGCGCGTGTGTGTGTGTGTGTGTGTGTGTGTGAGAGAGAGAGAGAGGGAGAAAGAATACCCCTTCTCGGAGCCAGATCCCTCTCCTTATCCCCTTTTCAAGCTATGCATTTGTGTTGTGAACTGCTACCTTCCATATACTTGGCGATTTTGCTGAGGGCATGTAAGTGCATCACGCTTTTTGGGGAGAGCGTCCTTCGCTGCTTTTGTATATTTCTGAGAACGACAGGCGCCTATATAAGCACAAGTATGTCACTTACCTCTCTGCTTTTCTGTAAATATTCAACTGCTATTATTACAACAAAGTTTAGTCAACAAACAGCATACTCCTGTCAGCCTGATCCTCGGACCGGTCCTTCTTAATTATCAAAGCTGCATGGCACCAGTCATAACTCCATAATGTTCTACTCCAGACAGCATGACCAAAGCTCTGAATGTCTCGCCTTCACAATTTCTCCAATAACGCCTATCTGTTGCTGCCTTCTGAAAAAGAAAAAAAGAAGAAAAAAAACAGACGAGGAGGAGGAGGAAATAAAGATAGAAGGCAGGGATGTTAACCAGAAATGCGTCTGGTTGGCTAACCTACTCTGGGGGACGGGAGAGAGGGAATAGAAACATGAGATAGAGGAAGGGAAGAGGGAGGAATGCTATGGTGAGCTCGCGCACGCACACGGAGGGCCTGAGTGAGTCAAAGGCGTTCACATTAGCCGGTCGCCCTCAAGAAAGAAAAAAAATGGTGGATCGCCCAGTAGTCGCAATGCTATATATAATGTTTGTCTTTCCGACTGAAATCAATGACATTTGCACAATAAATTTTCGACGTTTTCATCGAAGCCGCAGACGTCGCTTACAGCACTGTCGGTCAGTCCAATCAAAGTATTGTACGCCTTCTTGAAAGCCACTCCCAGCTACAGCCGGAACAGAAGCGATGCCTCATTTTGTTGAAGCACAGGTGGAGGTCGGAGTTGGAGCGAAGGGTTCACTTCGTGCAACATGGTGCGCCTTATATTTGGAGTGTTCCACTCTGTTGAAGAGAGCTCGCGCGTCAGGTGACGAAGCTGCCTTGCAGCATCTTTCCTGGAAAGAGGAATGCAAACGCTCTGTTCTTCTTGATGCGACTCTCGGGGAGCTTTATCTGCTTGATCATTTCCACTGATTCCGCAATGTCTAGGTCATCATCATCATCATCAGTCTGGCTACGCCCACTGCAGGGCAAAGGCCTCTCCTATACTTCTCCAACTACCCCAGTCATGTGCTAATTGTGGCCATGTTGTCCCTGCAAACTTCTTAATCTCATCCACCCACCTAACTTTCTGCCGCCCCCTGCTACGCTTCCCTTCTCTCTAATCCAGTCCGTAGCCCTTAATTACCATCGGTTATATTCCCTCCTCATTACATGCCCTGCCCATGCCCATTTATTTTTCTTGATTTCAACTAAGATGTCATTAACTCGCGTTTGTTCCCTCACCCAATCTGCTCTCTTCCTTATCCCCCCCTTTAACCTCACACGTACCATCATTCTTCTTTCCATAGCTCTTGCGTCGTCCTCAATTTAAGTCGAACCCTTTTCTTAAGCCTCCAGGTTTCTTCCCCGTAGGTGAGTACTGGTAAGACACAGCTGTTATACACTTTTCTCTTGAGGGATAATGGCAACCTGCTGTTCATGATCTGCGAATGCCTGCCAAACGCACCCCAGCAATCCGGTATGCTCTAGGTCATGAGGCATTGCGTATACATGGTGGCCAGTTTCTCTAGAACTATCTGCCCACCATACTTCAACAAATATGCTGTTACCTGATCCTCCCCAGCTGCCTTCCCCCTTTGCATAGCTCCCAATGCTTTCTTTACTTCTTCCGCCGTTACTTGTGGGATGTCGAATTCCTCTAAACTATTCTCTCTTCCATTATCGTCGTAGATGCCACCGGTACTGTATAAATCTCTATAGAACTCATCAGCCACTTGAACTATCTTATCCATATTAGTAATGATATTGCCGGCTTTGTCGCTTAACGCATACATCTGATTATTGCCTATTCCTAGTTTCTTCTTCACTGCTTTTAGGCTTCCTCCGTTCCTGAGAGCACGCTCAATTCCATCCATATTGTACTTCCTTGTGTCAGCAATCTTACGCTTGTTGATTAACTTGGAAAGTTCTGCCAGTTCTATTCTAGCTGTAGGGTTAGAGGCTTTCATACATTGGCGTTTCTTAATCAGATCTTTCTTCTCCTGCAATAGCTTACCGGTATCCTGCCTAACGGAGTTGCCACCGACTTCCATTGCACACTCCTTAATGAAGCCCACAAGATTGTCGTTCATTGCTTCAACACTAAGGTCCTCTTCCTGAGTTAAAGCCGAATACCTGTTCTGTAGCTTGATCCGGAATTCCTCCAGTTTCCCTCTTACCGCTAACTCGTTGATTGGCTTCTTATTTACCAGTTTCTACCGTTCCCTCCTCAAGTCTAGGCTAATTCGAGTTCTTACCATCCTATGGTCACTGCAGCGCACCTTGCCGAGCACGTACACATCTTGTATGATGCCAGGGTTAGCGCAGAGTATGAAGTCTATTTCATTTCTAGTCTCGCCATTCAGGCTCCTCCACGTCCATTTTCGGCTATCCCGCTTGCGGAAGAAGGTATTCATTATCCACATATTATTCTGTTCTGCAAACTCTACCAATAACTCTACCCTGCTATTCCTAGAGCCTATGCCATATTCCCCCACTGACTTGTCTCCAGCCTGCTTCTTGCCTACCCTGGCATTGAAGTCGCCTATCAGTATATAGTGTATTTTGTTTTGACTTTACCCATCGCCGATTCCACATCTTCATAGAAGCTTTCGACTTTCTGGTCATCATGACTGGATGTAGGCGCGTAGACCTGTACGACCTTCAATTTGTACCTCTTATTAAGTTTCACAAGACCTGCCACCCTCTCGTTAATGCTATAGAATTCATTTATGTTACCAGCTATATCCTTACTAATCAGGAATCCGACTCCTAGTTCTCGTCTCTCCGCTAAGCCCTGGTAGCACAGGACGTGCCCGCTTTTTAGCACTGTATATGCTTCATTTGTCCTCCTAATCTCACTGAGCCCTATTATATCCCATTTAATGCTCGCTAATTCCTCCAATAGCACTGCTAGACTCGCCTCACTAGATTACGTTCTTGCGTTAAACGTTACCTGGTTCAGATTCCAATGGCGGCCTGTCCGGATCCAGAGATTCTTAGCACCCTCTGCTGCGTCACAGGTCTGACCGCCACCGAGGTCAGTTGTTTCACAGCTGCTGGGGACTGAGATTGGGTCCAGGTGATCAATGGAAAATAATTTCGTGGCCTTTCTGCTTGACATCATGGAGAAGCTGTACAATTTTGTATGTTAGCTTTTCGTGGGCTCCCCGTCGGAGAACTGACTGCATGCTGTGTAAAGTCGATCTTCAGTCGGAAAACACTGCCCATATATCCGGACTCTCTGTGTGAATAAATTGAAGAGTACTGCGCAGAGCCGTGAGTTCTGTAGCCGTAGACGTCGTGACAAGTGACGTCTTGAATCGAAGTGTTACTTCTCTTGTCGGTATAAACACAGCACCCTCAGAACTGGTCGAGGTGGTCAATCCGTCAGTATATATGTGTACGTGGCTACTGTATCTCTCGTACAACAGGAGTAAGCTCCATTGTTTTAGTGCAAGCGGTGGTAGAACTGACTTTTTCAGAAGTCCTGGGATTCTGAGGTGTACTTCAGCATGGTACGAACACCATGCAAGAGAAACCGGCCTGGCCTCAGGTGTGTACACCGATGTAAGCGAGGCACGATATGCCCTGACAGTTATGCTAGATGACGTGCCGGGTCTTTCCAAGGTGAGTGCGGCGAGGCGGTGGCAAGGGGTCCGGGCAATGTGCCTGACATGTGCACGCATCGTCTCTACAGCAATGTGCGTCGTGATTGAATAATCTTGAGCAATGACAATAGTTTCAGCTGTTGACGCACTGCGTGGTAATCCAAGCCATATCCTCAGAGCTTGGGCTTGAATGCTCTAATTGTACGCAAATTGGTTTTGCAGATGTTGGATGTAACAGGTAGGCTGTATCGGAGGAACCCAGCAAACAACACCCTGTAGCTGTAACATAGATTGTGTAGACACCTGCCAGTTCTTTCCTGCAAGGAACCTGAACAGATGACATATAGCGATCGGTCGCTTTTTCACGTGGTTCACATGAGGAGTCCAAGACGACCCCCAAGAACCTGCGACTTCTGCGGGACGATATCACGTGTCCGTTGATTGATATGCCGTATGCAGACATGCGCTTCTGGGTAAACGCCACCACTACGCACTTTTCCCACGTCACGTCCAGACCTTGTTTGCGAAGGTAGCATGTTGTTGATGAGGTCATCTTCTGAAGCCGAGCAGGAAACTGAAACCTTGTCACCACTGACGTCCAGATACAGATGTCGTCGGCATAGATAGAGAGTCGCACGGTGCTTGACAGGTATTCAAGTAGTCCAATAAGGGCTAGATTAAAAAGCGTTGGGCTTAGTACTCCGCCCTGAGGGGCTCCGCGACTACTGTAATATTGGAGTGTCGGGGCATCCCCGGTGACCACATAGAATGATCGCATCTGTAGGTAGCTACGAACCCAGAGATATATCTTGCCACCAATTCTTATTGCTTCTGACAATTTAAGGATGGCTTCATTGGTAACATTATCGTAAGCCCCTTTAACGTCTAGAAACAAGGCAGCAGACAAGCGTTTACAGGCCTTCTGGAATTCGACGGACGCTACCAAGTAGACAACGTTGTCTCTATATGTATATGTAAACGGCCGCGCCTGAATCCTGTTAACGTGTCTGGATAAATTTTATAGTGCTCTAGGTATCACTCCAGACGCATAATAACCATCCGTTCCATTAATTTTCCTACACAATTAGCAAGCACGATCGGGCGGTATGGCGGAATCTTGGTATGGGGCGGTATGGTGGTATGGAAGCTTTGAGAAGCAGAATCAGGCGACTTGATTTCCATTCCTGGGGAACCGTGCTAGTCTGCCACGAGTCGTTGTAAAGGAGCAGGCGTGCCTTTCGAGCTCGTTCCCCTAGGTTACACAGAGGGCGGTATGTAAGGACATCTGGCCCTGGCGCTGAGGAACGCCTGCATACAGCAAGCGCAGCCTCTAGTTCGTCCAGAGAAAAAGCGCACTCCATGCGGCGATCACGTGAGAATGGTGAGTGGTCGGGAGTCTGCGTAGTAGAGGAACTTGCTTCACCGGCAATCCTCCTACAGAAAGATTCTGCGACTTCAATCTCTTTGCATTGTCGGTAAAGAGCCAGGAAATTGAATGGGTGGCGCTGTCCAGGAGTTGCGCAGAGGCCACGAACAGTTCTTCATATAAGAGACAAAGGCTTTTGGGTATCCAGAGACTCGCAGAAAGGCATCCATGGTTTTGAAGCCAGCTTATTCATAAGTCGTTGTATTTTCTTCTTTGTGCATAGACGAAGCTCACAACTAAATACTAGAGGTGGGCGAATATACGAAGTTTCGAATAGGAATGGAATAATACCCACTAACACTTTGTATTCGTGTTCTTAAAGGAACTATTCGGTATTTTTGACGGCATTTTTGCCCCCTCCCCCCCCCCCAGGAGCGCCGGAAAGCTAACCCAGGTAAGCGGTATGAAATAAAACGTCAATTTTGATGTCATAATTTGGAGGCAAATGCGTGAGAGCAACGCCGCTTACAGAAGACGGCCTTGTTTAAGCATAACAGTTTATTATAAAAAATTTCTGTTCACAAGCAATTACCCTCGCGCTTGTGATAGAATAGGCGCTTGAAATACAGCGCGAACTGCCGCAATAAGATAAAAATGGTTCCAACGGTATTAAATAGATTTAAAAATGGGCTACACTTCTTCGCTGTTCGGTCTGCTTTCGTGAACCGGCAAGTTCGTGCCTCGGATGCAATAGCCTCGGCCACAAAATCGCAAGTAGGGTCAGACGAATTCAGGGGTCATGACCTTTATAAGCCGCAGATTTTCTCACAGAAAACCGTCGACACAACACTGCCTACTTTCAAAAAGACCCGGTAAGCCACCGACCCTTGCGGGACGCCACTATTTACAGTCAACCACCCGCTACGCGAACCTAATTGCCTGTCTGTAAAGACACGCGCGCCGTATGCCTACGCACTGGCAAGTGTTGCGGCTCGAAGTGTCGTTTGGGCTTGGAATCCACCAAGCCCACAGAGAGTACGTCCGGTAGTAGGAATAAAGCAAAAATTATGTAAGCGAAGCTTTCTGTGCTGTTTGCTTTGATTGACGATAATTAGCAGTGATGTTGACGAAGAATGTTTCATTTCTTCAACGTTCAGTCCGACGCGACGCTGCTGAGTTGACGTTGAACGTTACCTTGCGTGCACACCTGCTGTTTGTCTGCGTAGTACAGAGAATACGCAGGGAGAGGTGTTTGCTTGAGGTATTGTTGTGCTTTATTTTTTATAACCTCTGAGAGGGTTAAGTATTGTCATTGGCTCACATGGCACATCGCATCATGACAAAAGTATTAAACTTTAATTGAATTATGCGGCTGTACGTGCCAAAACCACAGTCGGATTATGAGGCACACCGTAGTGACGGACTCTGGATTAACTTTGACACCACTGTGTCCTTTAACGTGTCCCTAAATATAAGTGCATGAGCATTTTTTATTTCGCCCATAGATTCCATAGAGGACGCGGGTCCGAAACGTCAAATATTTCATCAGACTTGGTCAGTGACCGTGATTCTCCTCAAGAGGCTAATGTGGCGACGCCCAGGGAGCTCCAGAGGCTGCACATTCGACGTGGTGCGAATGTCCAAGTGAGTTTCTCGCGTCACCTTTCTCTACCGCGCTCCTGTCATGTATACACACGCTCTGAACCACCCCCCAACACGGTGTGCCAGAAAGTAGTAGTAGTAGCAGCAGCAGCGGCGGCAGCAGTGGGAAAGTAGAAGGAAGAGGCAAAGAAAGCTTCGCTTTAAAAGGGTTTACTTACATTATGTACGCTGGCTCCAGGTACGGAAGCTCACTCCATGTAGGAGCGTATTAAAGTCTGAATTCACATCAGGACACATCAGCCTCTCTGAACGAAAGGACTCCGCTTTTTATCCCCTTGTCTTCCTTAGGTGACTAGACTAGGGAATCTGATGACTGTATAGCGGCCAATCACAAACATAGAATCATTCGCAATACCCCACTTAGGATTTCACACCGTTCCGCCGAACTCCGCCTCCGATGGTATGAAATATGTGACCCTATAGCAACATGGGAATCCAAGGTCGGCGCTGTTTTTCGGTAGCCGTCGACTTGGGCCCCTTTCATACATTAGTTCAGCTTGCCATTTTCAGGTAGACGGTCTTTTCTTGACCCGCCGTCAACGGTCGGCGTCAAAGCTGCGTTGACTTCTGGATAGGCGGATGATGAATGGGGTGGGTTGCCTCTGGTAAACGTCTAAGAAATGCTCTTCGCCATATTGAGACGTACGTAACAGGAGCTTCAGTAGCGAGCGACGACAGCGCCGCAGCTACGATCGCCCCTGGGCGCACCATTCGCGATGCGGCGCAGCCGTTCCGCTCATTGCACTGACCCCTTCTAGTTCACGGTGGCACCTGAGCCAGTTCGTTTGTTGACTCACAAGCAGTGCTCGTGTCGCGGGAGGGAACACCAGCCCGTCTCGCCGCCGAAAGAGTCTGAAACGTGTTGTCGACGCCACAGGACCTTTGGGTTGCCTCAGGATGTCGCAGAAAAGGTCTATTGCCGACTTTCTTTCGACTGCAAGCAAGCGGTCCAAGCAACAATGCGTCCCCACCGAGCTTTCTGCTTCAACAATGGGAGATTCGGAAACACTCCATGAACAAGAAAATCCTGCTCAGCGTTCCGTTTTGATTCCGCTTGAAGGGACTGTGTACAGCATCACTTCTGACGACGCTTGGCCGTCCTTGTCGGTGCAGATGGACAGTGAGTGCATTGAGCTTTCCGCATAGTGTGGAGCAAGGGATGAACCTGATTCTGCGACCGAATTTTCCGCCTCGGATGTGGATGTCGACCGTGCAGGCCCGTTGGACATTTCGAAATTTAAGACATAGTCACCCACACAGCCAATATTTTCCCCATTTCCATCTAAGAAGTACGGCAAACTGAGCAGAAGCTTCCACTCGGACTGCAGGTACCGCCTATTTCCTTGGTTGGAGTACAGCGCGCAGGCTGACGCGGCTTTCTGTTACCCTTCAGAATTTTTTCTACTGGTACCAATGAGAAATCTGCATTTTTCAACGGTGGATGCAGTAGCTGGAAAAAAGCCCTGGAAGAAGGTGCTGCTTTCATAAAGCACGAAAGCTCACTCGCGCATAAGTCTTGCCAGACATCGTGGATTTCCTACACGCAGATGAAGTCGGGAGGAGAGAGCAAGCCAAGTGCAATTAACACACCTCAGCGACGCGTACGGCAGGGAAGTGCAGGAGTCATCATCATCATCATCATCATCAGCGGCCTGTTTTATGTCCACTGCAGGACGTAGGCCTCTCCCTGCGATCTCCAATTACCCCTTTCCTGTGCCAACCGATTCCAACTAGCGCCCGCGAACTTCCTCATTTCACCGTTCCACCTAGTCTTCTGTCGTCCTCGATTGCGTTTCCATTCTCTTGGTACCCATTCTGTAACCCTAATGGTCCAACGGTTATCTAACCTGCGCCTTACATGACCTGTCCAGCTCCATTTTTTTCTCTTGATGTCAATTAGAATATCGTCTATACCCGTTTGCTCTGATCCAAACCGCTCTCTTTATGTCTCTTAATGTTATGCCTAGCAATCTTCGTTCCATCGCTCTTTGCGCAGTCCCTAATTTGTTCTCAAGCTTCTTTGTCAGTCTCCAAGTCTCTGCCCCATATGTCAGCACTGGTAAAATGCATTGATTGTACACCTTCCTTTTCAATAATAATGGTAAGCTTCGAGTCAGGAGCTGATAATGTCTACCGTATGCGATCCAACCCTTTTTTATTCTTCTGAGTTTCCTTCTCATGATCGCGGTTCCCTGTGATTAATTGACCTAGGTAAACATACTCCTTCACAGACTCTAGAGGCTGACTGGCGATCCTAAACTCTTGTTCCTTTGCCCGGCTATTCATCATTATCTTTGTCTTCTGCATATTAATCTTCCAAACCAACTCTTACACTCTCTCTGTTAAGGTCCTCAATCATTTGTTGTAACTCGTCTGCATTGTTGCTGAATAGAACAATATCATCGGCAAACCGAAGGTTGCTGAGATATTTGCCGTCGATCTTTACTCCTAAGCCTTCCCAGTTTAATAGCGTGAATACTTCTTCCAAGCACGCAGTGAATAGCATTGGAGAAATTGTGTATCCCTGTCTGACCCCTTCCTTTATAGGTATCTTCCTGCTTTTCTTGTGTAGATCTATTAAGGTAGCTGTAGAACCTCCGTAGATATTTTCCAATGTATTTACGTAAGCGTTCTGTCCTCCTTGATTACGTAATGCCGCTATGACTGTTGGTATATCTACTGAATCGAATGCCTTTTCGTAATCTATGAAAGCCATATAAAGAGGCTTATCATACGCTGCGGATTTCTCGATAACCTGATTAATGACATGGATGGGATCCATTGTAGAGTATCCCTTCCTGAAGCCAGCCTGTTCCCTTGGTTGACTAAAGTCCAGTGTTGCCCTTATTCTGTTGGAGATTATTTTGGTAAATATTTTATATAATACTGGGAGTAAGCTAATGGGCCTATAATTTTTCAATTCTTTAACGTCTCCCTTTTTGTGGATTAGTATAATGTTTGCATTCTTCCAGCTTTCTGGGACCCTTGCAGTTGATAGACACTTCGTCTAAAGAGCCGCCAGTTTTCCAAGCATTATGTCTCCTCCATCGTTGATAAAATCGACCGTTGTTCCATCTTCTCCTGCCGCTCTTCCTCGTTTTATGTCTTGCAAGGCCCTCGACGCCGTAGTTGCCAATTGCTTGTTCCCCAGCCTGCTTTTTCCCCACTTTTACGTTGAAGTCGCCCATTACTATAGTATACTGAGTTTGCACTTTTCTCATCGCTAATTCAACATCTTCATAAAGCTGATCTACTTCTTCATCATCGTGACTGGATGTTGGAGCGTAGGCTTGTACTACCTTTAATTTATACCTCTTATTAAGCTTGAGTACGACTACAGCTACCCTCTCATTAATGCTGTAGAATTCGTCAATGTTGCCCGTTATGTCCTTATGGATTAGGAATCCTACCCCGTATTGCTTCTTATCTAGGAGACCTGTATAGCAGAGGACATGTCCGTTATTCAGCATTGTATAAGCTTCACCAGTTCTTCTAATCTCAATAAGGCCGATGATAACCCAAACAATGTCTGCAGGAAAATCGTCTCTATATATATGTAGCAAGAGTGGCAGACATTTTGCGATTCACTGCCGTGCAGGGAATCGGGTGCAAGGGGCCAGTGGGGGGGGGGGGGGGGGGGGGGAGGGGGGTGCATGCCTATTGCGTGCTCTATTTTTGCAGTTTTGTCCTCTCTTCTATTTGTTTTTGTTATTTTTCCCCCATTTCCAACGTTAATTAGAATCACCAGCCGGCGCCAAGTGTGTTTACTCTTTTATTACTCTTTTATTTATTTATTTATTTATTTGTAATGTAGCGCATCATTACCAAAGTCTGAATTGATATGCGCATTAATTGCTTGTGGTGTTAGTTCTCTCTCCTGTTGTGAAATTACTCTTTTGAAATTATATTTTGATCTACTTAACTGATGTTATTTTCTTGTTGCTGGGTCCTTGTCTTTTTTATTTATTTAATACTGTTTTTTATGTATGAGCTGTACTATGTATAATATAAATTTTCATTTGCAGCAGAAGCCCTGCTGTGTAAATATGCTAAATTTTAATTGATATCTTCCTGCGACTATTCACAGTGATGTGTTTAGAAGGCCTTCAGCCCAGTTAAACATAGTCAAAACACAACGCGTAAGTTCCCTGCCCCCCGAAGGAACTCACTTGTTGTGGGTGCCCCCCCACTGTCAAAAAATCCTGGCGCCGCCCCTGATTTCACGGATACCTTTTGGCAACTATGGGCAAGCAAGAGTCATCTTTAAAAATGGCCGCTTCGTTGCGCTACGTACCGTGCGTACGGCTGTGCGAAGTCCTCCAATTAGAGTAGCTGTAGGAGCACACGAGCGATGTGATTTCTGGTCCCGCAATGCATGACATAACGCCAGAGGTCTGCAAGAGATGGTGGAAACTTTTTATTTTACTTCACAGGTGATCAGCAGCGGATCACCAAACATGGATCAGGTACTTTGGTCTCTACCACACTACTGACTTGCTGTATTCGGTGCTGTTTCTTAGGCTGTATGTAGTACTAACACAGTACAATTGTTACTTGCATTGTACCAACTTGTAGGAAGCATCCAGAAAGATTCTAGACTGCAAACACATCGGTTAAATCTTAGTGACCTAATATACGGCTTAATTTCAGTGTGGAAGAAGTGTGTTCTGTCGTTCTGCTGGTTAGTACCAGTCGTGTTTACATAATTGTATTAAAGTCCATGCGTTCACATTTTCTTTTTGTTCATTTTCAGTTCTCACAGTGCACGTGCCTGGATGGCGGTATTGCGGTAACTGAATATGCGTGTTGCCATTGAATTGAGCACTTGCAAAAAACGCCGTTTGCGTTCATCGCTGCGTCACCATGAAACTAAGGGCGCGCTGGAAGCGCAGGAGAAGACCTCTTTTTCTCTGCTGGTTGCCCGTCCTCTGGTTATTATGCGCTCCTACCGGAGCCAGGAGCGGTTTGAAAGCTCAGCTGACGGAGTCTGTGTGCAATACTAGCCATCCTGAGCAAAGGGTTTTGCTGCAATACTCCACTTCAGTTGTGCGAAACGGTACGCATTTGTTCGTTCCCCGCCTCCTTAAAACGATTGTCTGTTAAGTCGTGCAGATTGTCAAACACCAATCGAGGGAACAAGCTACATGTGGCAGAGGAAACTAGAAGAGAAAATATCGTAACGTGGATATTTTTTTTTATCGTTAATAGACTGGAGTGTTTTTCAACTGCAACATCATGTGTGATTTGATAATCTACCGTCACCTTTATTGCGTTTTCCTTTTGAAAATCAAAATATCAAGCTTTTCTGCTAGTTGTAGAATGTTATAAAATGTCGATGAATGTGTATTGGTTTGAAATAGCTTTTGTTGTTTCCAAACAGTTTACAAAGTGCAGCGACCTTGAAAACTGTTTGGTGCCACAGTGAGAAAAGTTAATCGAATTCTTCAAATTTTGACATGGGTTCATGCATGTAGAACTATAAAGAGTGTGAATGGTTCTATGTATTAATATGTTTAGTTTTCAGCTATGTTAAACTCTACTACATATAGCATGTTGTATAGTTTTTCTTTTTTCCTATGTGAAGAAACACACACAAAAAGATCACGAATTTGGATGCGGGTTGTTTTGTACATCTTATAGTTACTCTGCCTTTGGGCTCTTCAAGTCTAGTCTCGGTGAAAAATATTGTGCCATGTATGTTGCGAATTCATGCACAGTTACTAAAATAGGTCATGTAGTAGTTCTGATGTTCTTAAATGTCTCTTAGTTACTTTTATCATATTCAAGAGGCTCTGTACCAGCAATATTTTCATTCTAGTTGTGTTGAGGAAAGCACGTCCAATTCTGATTCATTAGTGAAAATCTTCCATACAGCACAGTAGAAAAGGTAGTCTTCAGTACACTTATGTTGTGATAGTGTTGCAGGAAATAAAAACTACAATGTTAAAATTAGTTAAAGGGACTGACCACCAATTTTTATGGTACCCATCTTTTTTAGTGCAATGGAATGCTTACAAGTCAGTGTCGAATCATGCAGTGGTAATCCAGAAAATGCCGTGGAACATTTTTTATGAGAAATTTTCTATCTGCAGTAAGGATGTTGTTCACTAAAAGCATGCTGGAAACAGTGATAGATGAGCGCGATAGCGATTATGCACCAGCATTCTTGGGAAACAGACAACAAGTGCAGTCGTAGCTATAAAAAAGTATTATGTTGTTTATCAAGCCGATACTCCTGCAATTCATATTTTCCAATGTGTTAAATTACATCTATGTGTTAAATTACTTTTACAATAATAGCTACTTGCTTTCTTGACTTCCTGTCCTGTCCTGATTTCCTGTTCAACAGCTTCTGTCTAGTGGCTATGGTGTTGGGTGCTAAGTATGAGGTCGCGGGATCAAATCCCAGCCATGGCGGCTTCATTTTGATGGGGGCGAAATGCAAAAACACCCGTTTACTTAGATTTAGGTGCACATGAAAGAACCTCAGGTGGTCTAAATTTCCGAAGTCCAACACTACGGCGTGCCTCATAATCAGATCATGTTTTTGGCATGTAAAACTCCAGAATTTAATTTTAATTTAATATTTAACAGCTTTGGTCAATAACAAGTCAAGGTTGTTTTTTAGCCAAGCCAAGTTTTCTGAAACGAAACGACGCTTTTACATGTGATACCTAGTTGCAGTATGTTGCCATAGCCACGCGTGCACTTTTGATTTCTGAGGCACGCATGTCATCTCTCGAAAACCTGACCGAGCTGGAACAAAGGATTTTAGCTCACATGTAGGCACAGAATTTCATGCGTGATCAACAGCAATTATGTGCACCGCTATGCATTGAGAGGCGTGAGTGCCATTTGTTAGTGTGGACTTTATGTAGTTCGTAATATGCATAGAATAAAGTGCAGAAACCAGATAATATACAAACTACAATTTTAAGAAATAAGTGTGTGGTACTTAATAACAGCCGACTTGCATAAGCAATGTCATATGCTACATACAAAGTACCAAGGCTTCACCGACAGTTTGCACCTCTTATTGGTTTTTGAGACATTGTTTGCCAATTTAAAGTTGTAATTGCTACTTAAATCACAAACAGCGTGCTCGATTTTGTCACTATCATAGCCATTTCATTTCCATCAACTTCTCGCAACACACTCTGGTCACTTGTCAGTCTCTTTAATGATGTGTTGATTGGCAATGTTGATTTGAAAATATTTATTGGTCATCTCAAAAAAGCAATTTTATTTCTTAATGGGCCTGTCTACCAGTCAGAAGATATCTTCAGATTGTGGTAGAAATAAGAATATTGTGTTTCACATTGAAAGAAACGAGAATGCTTTTGTTTTATAAACAAGGAATTATATATTTAATTTGGCTCTCAAAATGGAACAAAAATTACATGAGGCATCGTTCAACGGTGAAACAGTATAAACCAAACTGTTTACCGTCATGCAAGCTATAAGATTGACGTATTGCTTAAAATTTTATTTTATGTGTTCCTCCTATATTTTGCTGGCATCATAGAGTAATTTCTTTATTTCCTGTTAGTATGTGCTTAAAAGGGGTGCTGCCTTTTTGCAGACAAATGGAGTCTTGCATCAGTGGGTCCTTAAGTGTGCCGTTTTGGTATGGGGACCACCATCAGTGCGAGTTGCATTGTGGGATGGGGGCAAAAATCACCCATCATATTCAGGATGTCAAAAATGCGTTGCGCTTTTAAGCTGTGCTGACATCATCACAACGCAAGTGTAGACATTCCGTACCACAACATTCCTGCTAGAATATCGCACAAAAGACTTGGATTTCAGCAGAGCACCAACAGAAGGACACAGGCTACACAGACTGTGCCTGCAGGAAACATGTGAGGTTTTAGGTGACTAAGAAGGAAAAAAAGGCATTCAATTGATTATGTACTGAGGATGGCTATTTGTGTCATAATTTCTGTGTTTAACCCAAAGTAATCGTTCCTGCAAGACCCTATGCGCTTCCAGTTTCTCACATTTACTCGCATGACATTGTCATTGTCACAGTTCTAACAAAAGACTATGCAGATCCAAAAAGTCTATTTTAGAAGTTTTGACTTGCTTTTCAAAAAAAAAAAAAAGAACGACTGCATGTCTAGACACTTCAAATGGTTTGCTGTCTACTACACTATAATATGGGAGGTCCTTGAAAAATGGTAGACAGTCCTTTTAAGTGTTTATGTGGGAAAAAAAAGCAAACTAAGGAGAGTGTCAGTTTTAGTGCTAAAGTAATTAACGGCATATTGGGTAACGTGCCAAACATCAACATGCTTAAATTATTTGGATAAAGATAAGATGTTTAAATATTTTGATGAGATAGAAGGTTAACTGAGGGGCTCAATTTTTATTATACACAACCACATGAAGCCAACAGACAGTGAAGCCAAATAAAGCATAAGAGAAGTAACCTGTGGTTTTAATTGTTGTGTAGAAACAATGAGGTAAAGGGAAATGAAAGTGGACAAAAACATCTTGCCGCCAAATCCACATATTCCGCATTACACATACGATACTCTACCATTTGAGCTACAGCGACTGCTTCTCTCCCATCCACTTGCTCGGGTCGGGTCTTTGTGCATGTGTACTAGGTCTAACCTTAGAAGTGTTAGCCAGTGATATAAAGTTTCTTAAGGGTAATATGGGCCTCTTTCATATATGTTTGCATTGTATTGGAGGAACAATGGATTCATTTGCAGTGATCTCAGTGCAGCAATAGGTTTCTTTATTAGGCTCTCTAGTATAGCTGTGCATAGTCTGTATCATTTTTTCTATATCAGGCCTTTTATTACAGAGTATATAATCACATTCAAGCACTATTACCGGACAAATGCACGAGACAAATTCATCAAAGCAGCCCTCAGAGGCTCGGGAATCCATAACTGGGAGCGGTTGCCCCGCCAAAATGCAGCCACTGACTATCCCAGTGACTTCGAACTTATAAGGGTATGTGAGAGAAAAAAAAAAAAAAAAAGATGGATGCATCTTTTTTTTTTTTTTAATCCTTTTTTTACGCCTTGTGAAATGTGTTGTGAACTAACTATAAATGAGGCACTTCCTTCACACTGTTAATGCAAAACTACTTTTACATGCTGATGGAAAAGTGCATTGTTCGTCCCATCCCTGAGCAGTTCCTTATGTCGAAAGGTTGCAAAGCCATTGTAACTACTAAACTCCCAGTACATTTGGCTAATTCTTATTGGTATTAGTTTTGGTGCTATTCCAGTAATTTTATCCTTACTGTCATTGTGGCACCACAGTTTGGGTATTCTGGAGTAACAACTCTGCTGTTTTGACCTGCCCTTAGCTACTTGAAGGAACTGTGGAAGAGGGACTGACAGCTCTTCAGGATCACCCGCTGGTCAAATATGTTACTCCACAAAGAAGTGTGACTCGTACGCTAAAGTTTCTAAATGGTAAGTAACTCTTTTGCCCTGTCTCTAGAAGCTGCGATGAAAATTAGCAGCGTGTTGTCAAGTTTCAGCTGCTGTGCGACTCTTTCCCTATTCTTGAACTTCCTGGACTTTCTTGTGGAGCTTTAATTATGATGTAATTGACTGCCCAGTCATAGGCAAATATTCCTATGCTCTGACATGCTGCTTTTTACTCTATAGCCTCTGATGAAGCACGATGCAGGGACGTTTCTTGTTGGCACTCGTCACGTTCATTCTCAAGACGAAACAGCCTTGCATGGGTATGTCTCGAGTGCTCCTTAATTTTAGAAGACTTGCATGAATAGAAAGTTACAAAAGCAGGGATTACAGTGGTGCAGTTGTGATTGCTTCTAAAACCTGTGCGTGTCAAGTATTCTGTTTTCAGGTGAACAGTGTACCATTTGAGAGTGTAGCTGTTACTACATAGTATACCACTGAGTAAACAAAAATTGAGATAAAAAACATTTTCGGTTTTTATGTGACTTGAATAAATTGGAACAAAAAGGTGCAGTTGTCAAATTCACTAGTGTTAAGTACTTGTAGTACCCTGGTCCATGTAGATGTGTGTCTCAGATTGTGTGCGTGTTTTTTTTTTCATAAATGTAGTATTAAAGCCAAGTTTGATAGCCTTCACATACTCATTGTACTCTGATACACACTTATCTGTGCTTTCAGTAGTGAATGTTTCTGCTGTCTGCTTTAACGAGCCTTCTAAGCTTGAAGTGAATGTGATGGATAGTAATTGCAATTCAACAGAAATGTGGTTGAGCACTGAGTTGTCTTGGACTATAGGCCTACTAGAACTAGGAAATCAAAAGGAAATGCAGTGCTTGCTGCCATTTTTTTGCAACATCTCCTTGAAAAATAAAAATGCAGCTTAATGCCAGTGTTCTCTCCATTAATGGATTTTAGATGTTACTCAATATTGTTTTAGTAAGGAAAAAAAGAACATTTAAGCTTTTATGTCATAGTTTTGGTCCCTGGAATTTAAATGTAATTTGAATTGCACGTTCTATTGGCACTTAATATTTGGCACTACTACTTTTTCATAGTCAGTCTGTTTAGTGTCTTGCCTCGCATGCCAAAAAGAAACTTTTTCATGAGCACTCCTACAAATTAGGTGCAGAAACTATACAAATCACTGAAGAGTTGAGTGGACACAAATGGCTTTATTTGCTGTTTGTGACATTTCAGAAATTAGAGGTTAAAGTCACATGGTATCGCAAACGGCCTACATGTGAATGTATAGTGTGAAGGTTAAACATGGACGAGACAAGTTACATGGACAAGTGCTGTCTTTGTCACTTGTCCACATTTAACTGTCAGGCTGTACACTCACGATAATGGATCATCAACTTGCCCAATCAGCCACCCTGCTCACATGTGCATCATTCAGCCTGGGGCAACATGACCGGAAGCTAGGCACCTGCTGCCATGTCGGCCCCACTCTCCTCCTTCACTCTGAGCTTCTTTGCATTTGACATGGGATAAGCCTGATCCTCTTGTGTCACTTCACTATGAAGATACCTTATTTTCTGGAAGCACGAAGCGACCCACTCTCTTTCTCGCCCCTGTTATTTCATCAAGTGTTCAGCTTTCGACACAGCCATGGTGTAGCCTGCAATTACTGCACGAGGCTGACTGAGGTGAGCGTCTGCAGTTAGCAATACCACGTGATTACCACCTCTGATTTTTGTGAAGTCACAGAGAATACTGCCGGGTACTTACAGCCAATCGACATTCCACCTGAGCCAGTCTTTCGTGTGAGTTTGGATCTCCTTGGCCCTTTCCCCCGAGTCCAGCTCCAGCAACAGGTGGATCGCTGTCACTACTGATTACACAACACGCTAGGCCATCACTCGGGCACCTCCCACTAGCTACGCAACTGATGTCGCAGATTTCCTACTCCAGGATGTCATTTTAGTACATGGCGCCCCGTGACAGCAGCTTAACGACCGTGGTCGCACTTTCCTCTCCCAAGTCATCGCTGATATCCTACACTCATGTTCTACCAATCACAAACTGGCTACCTCCTATCATTCCCAAACCAATGGCCTTACTGAGCGACTTAATTGGCCCATTAGTGACATGCTATCGAAATATGTTTCACCAGACCATAAGGACTGGGATGTGGTGCTGCCTTATGTCACGTTCGCCTATAATTCATCATGCCACGATCACGGCTGTCGGATCAGATCGGATAGGAAAACATTTATTGGGCTCTAGAAAAGAGATCTTCACGGCTTCAGACGGCCTCTTCCATCTTCTGATGGATTCTTCTGTCTGCAATCACAGGGTTGGTGCCCTAGTCCAAGGCTCCACTGAGTATGGCCAACCCGCGAGCTCTCTCTGCTAGGCGCTTTTGGCCGTTCAAGCTTACGCTGGAAAGCATACTCTCCCACTGTTCCGCACTCGGGTTTTTAATTTTATAGATAGTTGGGGACTCAATATTTTGACAGGCCCATGATATGTGGTATAGATCTGGTTTCTCTCCGCACCATGGGCACTTAGCCTCATACTGTGCAGGGAAAATTTTATTGAGAAGGTTTAGATTCGGGAAAGTACCCGTCTGCAGTTGGCGCCATGCAACAGCATCCTCTCTGCTTAGATCCTTATCTGGGGGTGGGTACTTCAGTCTGACCCCTTTATAATAATTTAGTATATCTGAGTAGCCCATGGGTACTGACTCGGGTTCCTCAAGGCTGGATGTGTCGGACGCCCGGTTGGTATGCCCTCGAGCTATCCTATCCGCCTCTTGGTTCCCTGTTATGCCAGTGTGCCCTGGTACCCAGATTATGGTATGCTGAACTTTGTTTCCCAGGTTGCATGAGCAGAGTATGTGGTGTGCTCTGCGCCCAATTCTGCCGTTTGTATAATTACGGCATGCTGCTTGAGAGTCTGTTATTATTGTTAGGGACCTGCCAGATTGATAGCCCTCCAGTGCTGCCAGAGCCACAGCTGCCTCTTCGGCCTCGACTACCGTGCAGTCCTGTAGTGATGCGCTGGTGATCTCCTTGAGGTCCGAATTAACCACCGACGCCACTGCTCTGCTGTTTTGTCTTCCGTCTTTGACGAACGTTGCCGCGTCCGTATACCTTGTGTTGTCCTTGTTCACCAAGGTTCTCTGCACGTACTCCGCTCTTGCTTCTCTACGCGCCTTGTGCAGGTTCCGGTCCATATTCTTGGGTATCGGTGCGACTCGCAGTGTAGTGCGATACTTGTCCGGAATGGCCTCGGTACGTTCGATCTCTTGGATCATGTTGCCGCCGCTGTATCTTTGCAGGAGCGCCCTTCCCGTGGGGGTCTGCATCAACCTACATGCCTGAGAGCATAGTAGTGCTTCTCTTAGTTCACTGACGGTATTGTGCAGTCCCAGGGCCAGCAGTTTCTCGGTCGATGTGCACTGCCAGGTGAAGCGCAGTTTTGTACGCCTTTCGCAGTATGGCGTCCGCTTGTTCTTCTTGTTCGATGCATTTGTGGTAGGGAAGGCTATACACCACTCTGCTAACCACGAGGCTCCTGACTAGCCTGAGTGTGTCGCTCTCCTTCATAGTGCTCTTCAAGCCTAGGCCACGCTCCACTTGGTTTGTGTATGGGAATGGTGGTCACTTAAAAAAAAAAAATGATATAATTATTTGTTGTGCTCTCTAGGAATCAAGGCTTCATATTTCGAATAATTGGTTGGCAGCTACCCTCTGAAGAAAAAAATGAAGACAAAAGTATCGAGTCAGTACTGCTTTGAGATTGAGCTGTTGCTGCCACACATTTTTCTGCAGGGGTCACACGTAGTTTCTTAAAATTTTAAGTGGATATTTAGGCTGTGGCCTCTAAGTAAATGTGCATCGGCTTTGAAAAGAGTTATGCATGCTGGTGTATGCAGTGACCATGAGGAGCCCTTCTGTTAGCTTCAATTACTGTCTTATTCGACATTGCTGGCACATAAGGGGGGCACGACAGCAGCTGTAGTTTAGTTTATTGTGATAGGGCACTGTTCAAAGGTGAAGCTGTTTTTGGTTATGGGCTTAGACGTTGTGCCATGCGTAAAATTGTGTGATAAAAAAATCTACTGATGTTCTCACATCAAAAGTGAATGGAATACTTCAGGTGGCGTAGGAGTGATGAAAGCTTACTGCACAAATGTATGCAGGAAGCATGAAATATCTGGGTGCATGGCATCCACTATGGGATCTTACGGCAATATTGTAGCTACAGGCACTGTCTACAGAGAACGTTATAGGCTCTCATGCTGCACAAGTCTTCTCAGGTGCATCGCGCTAGGATAAGTCGTGAGGCACCGGGATATCAACTTTGTGATGACACCGGTGCTTCAAGTCGGTCAGCTTCCCGCTAACTAAATGTCAAATGTAAAAGCAATGAACATTAAAGAGGAGGAGTTCGATGTACTGTATGATTTGCCTTCGTGCATGCACCAATACTGCGCAAAGATGGTGATTTCGAGCCATGTGTCCTTGGCTGATGAGGAGCACACTTATCGAGGGTGGCGTGACCAGTGCTTCAATAACTCTTGAAAGATTTTTTCATGTGAAGTTTTTAGGCCCAAATTAAGGGATGCAGCCCTTACATGGGTGTTGCCCTTAGACAAGTATACGGGGTGATCATTTTTAAGTATTCCAGAATTTTTTTAGATCGCCTGCGACAGATAGCATTATTCTTGTCCTTGAGCTAGATTATTCAAAGAGGCAGACATTACTAGCACGAGAAATTGAAAAACATATTCAACAAATTAACGAAAATTCACTAATTATGTTCTTACTTAATTACTTTACAGCACATATTCCAATGTATGAATTGTAGCCGGTAAGATTGTAAGAGGTGTACACTTGAAATTAATCTCCAGGATGACACCAGTTTTGAGATATTTCCCAGAGTGTGGGACAAAGTACATGGGCATACCAGTTACTTTTGTGCTTCAGTGCATAAATGAGCATTTTGTTAAAAAAGTAGATAGAACAACAGTGCATTATTATGGCACGTTTGATGGCACATATCTCCAAACTGGTGTCGTTCTGGAAACTCATTCTAAGTGGATACACCTTGCAAACAATTAGAAACTAAAAAACTAAAAAAACAACGTTTTTATTTAGTTGAATATGTGTTTTGATTTCTCATGCAAGTAATGTCTGCCTCTCTGAATAATCCAGCTCAAAGACTAGAGTTACGTTACCTTCAAACAGGCAATTATTAAATATTTCGCAAAACTTTAAAATGATCACTCTGTATATATGGTATGTTGTTAAATGAATTCCAGCTGTAGTACACGGCATTGTTTTTATTGCCATATGTGCTGCAGCTCTAGAGGTCATAAAGTTAGCGATCATTGCCACTTACTTTCTCTTATTTTCCAAGTATGTGGACATATACACTGGTACTTTTTGTTTACTTCATACGCAGGACAGTGCCTTTGCACACGAACCAGAGCGTAGCCCGCAACGCAAGCTTATGCGTGTTATTCCTAGGCAAATCACAAAAGCACTACAAGCTGATGTACTCTGGAATCTTGGAATTAGAGGTATGTAGTTTGTGTACAAAAGCAGATCATTCTTGCAGAATTTACGTGTTGGATGTGTAGAAGTTTTCATCAACACTGCTTAGCTTGGTAATGTTCTGATAGGTGTCATTCAGCTTGCTTGTATACGATACAATACCATACAATACAATTTTTATTGGGCTTAAAGGAAAACAAAATACAGAGAGCAGGTACTGCTGAAGCCTCAGAGGGCTTGACTGGCACTGCCTGAGAGTCAGGTCACAGAAAATTGCACGTGGTTATTAGTGGAGTTAACTATTAGCGGGTCAGAATGTAATTTAAGAAAGCTATACAAAATGTTCTCTTAAACTTCAAAAATCATGAGTAATTTCTGAATCGAATCCCACATCCTGTGCTTGCTTCTAGCACAGACATTGGCAATTTATTAAATATGGCTGGAACATAATATTGCCGCATTCTACAAATTATACAAGTCATATGCTTGTCTATTTAACTTTAAACTATACTGAAGTTTACTGTTTTCAGTTTTTATGCTATGGCTGTGAATGTGGATCACGGCAAGCATGTTCTGTTCTTGGTGTTGGCAGAGAACATAAGATCATGTCCTGTGTTTGCACACCCTTGTTTCAGAAATGTCAACATAACTGTAAGCCATGCTTCTTTGCATTGTATACATGCTTGCTTGCCTGTTTAGTAACTCATAAATTTTTACTGTTCCTTGTTTTTGTTCTCTTTCTTTTCTTGTGCCAAGGTGCCAAGGTCAAGGTGGCAGTGTTTGACACTGGGCTTCCAAAAAACCATCCTCATTTTAAAAAAGTGAAAGAGCGAACAAATTGGACAAATGAAAAGATGCTTGATGATGGTATGTCTTCAGTGGTTGCAATCGCAAAGCTTGCCAAGTAATTGTGCAAGGCTATAGTGCAAGTGCATGGAAGAAATTTTCTCATTGGTTTACTTGCAGGTTTAGGCCATGGTACTTTTGTGGCTGGTGTGATTGCAAGCAGCCGTGACTGTCTTGGCTTTGCGCCCGAGTCAGAGCTGCATGTGTACCGTGTCTTCAACAAGGATCAGGTCAGTGCACTTTGTTGTATAGCTGCTTGCAGAGTAGAAGTTGAAAAGTCAATCATATTGTTTTTCATTATCATGATAGGTGTCTGCTTGTCGCACTGTTTTTTTTTTATTCCAGCGACATTGACTTCTGATGTCGGTGACTAGAAAATTGCAACTTTATACTTTTACAGAGAAGTCATTAACTGACTTGCTTGTTGAAAAGCCACTGATTGCACCTATTGAGTCAGTTTGCGAAAATACGTATTCAGACTGAGTACAGTTTTGGTGCAGGTCTGTTGTGTCATTTTGATCGATTCATTTGCATTTTCTCATGCATTACCCATCTTTGGTAATTTGCAGCTGTCCTACACATCCTGGTTTTTGGATGCATTCAATTATGCCATTCTGAAAAAAATCAACGTGCTTAATCTGAGCATTGGCGGGCCTGACTTCATGGATCATCCTTTTGTGGACAAGGTGATTGTTCTTTTTGTAGTTGCTGTTGTTGACCCTTACGTTTATTAACCTCAATTCATTCTAGCATGCTCACATTATTGTAAGATTATGTGCAAGCTGTGTTAACTTTCGCAGAAGTGTATTGTCACGGGTATAAAACTATTTATGCAATGTATTTAAAAGAGATACATAAACAGCAGCTTAGAATTCCGAGAGGCTGCTACCACTTCGTTGTCTTCGCCGTTGTCCACATTGTCCTCTTTTCCCACCTTAACACGACCCCCGGCATAAAAAGCACCATCCCGGTTCTTCAGGCGGGGCCATCGGTAAGGGCATAGTGTAACGACGTGGGATCGACGAGTACGCGGAGCAGCACCGCCAAGAAATGTACTTTATCAGTCGTCTACTTACATCTACATCTACGTACATGCTTATCATATCAGCCAGTGTCCTATTGAGTCGTTCTGTCAGTCCGTTTGTTTGAGGGTGATACGCCGTTGTCTTCCGGTGGGCGGTACCACTTAGACGTAGAACGATATCTAAAAACTGGGCCATGAACGCAGTACCTCTGTCTGTGACGACTACTGCGGGAGCGCCATGCCTTAAAACGATGGATTCCAGAAAAAATCGTGCCGCTTCATCTGCTGTTGCCCGTTGCAGAGCACTTGTCTCGGCATATCTAGTGAGGTAGTCCGTGGCGACGATTATCCACCTATTACCAGTAGTAGGCGTTGGGAAGGGGCCCAGAAAGTCCATGCCTGCTTGTGCAAATGGTGTGGCTGGTACGTCAACACGGTGCAGTAAGCCGGCTGGTTTGACGGATGGCGATTTACAACGTTGGCAATCCAGACATGTCTGAACGTAATGTTTAACAACCGCAGTAAGCCTCGGCCAGTAGTAATTCCGCCGAATCCGTGCCAATGTGCAAGTGTAGCCCAAGTGCCCAGCAGTCGACTCGTTGTGGCAGGCGTGTAAGATTTCACGTCGAAGCGATGATGGAACAACAAGTAAGTAGTTGCTGCTGCTAGGCGAGAAGTTCTTTTTGTAGAGGACGTTGCGACGCAAGCAGTACGATGCTAGCCCTCTTGCAAAGAGCCTCGGCACGCTGTTGGTTCGTCCTTGAAGGTAATCAATAAGCAGCAGCATTTCAGTGTCATCCCGTTGCTGGCGTGAGAGATCGGCAGTATCCATGAGTCCCAGAAAGACCGTGTCGTCATCGTCTTGTGGTGCTGGCTCAACAGGAGACTGAGAAAGGCAATCGGCATCTGCGTGCCGTTTTCCCGACTTGTATGCAACAACAAAGTCGAACTCTTGGAGTCGAAGACTCCAGCGTGCGAGCCGGCCGGAAGGATCTTTCAAATTAATGAGCCAGCAGAGGGAATGGTGATCGCTAACGACGGTGAAAGACCGACCATACAAATACGGACGAAATTTCAGAACTGCCCATACCATTGCGAGGCATTCTTTTTCAGTGGTGGAGTAGTTAGCTTCGGCTCGGGATAGTGTCCTACTGGTGTAAGCTGTCACTTTTTCGCTGTCGCCCTGCCATTGTACTAGCACCGCCCCTAGACCAACATTACTAGCTTCTGTATGCAATATCGTTGGGGCTTCCTCATCGAAGTGTGCTAATACGGGAGGCGATTGCATGCATTGCCGGAGCTCGTCGAATGCCCGCTGCTGGTCTTCGCCCCAAGTAAAAGGCATATCTTCTCGGGTGAGCTTTGTTAACGGCCATGCGATGCGCGAGAAATTCGCAATAAATCGCCGATAATATGCACAGAGTCCCAGAAAACGTCTGACGGAATCAGGAAATTAGCGACGGCGGCAATTTTATCCGGATCAGGTCGGACTCCTTGGCTACTGACGACGTGACCGAGGAACTGGAGCTCGTGAAAACCAAAATGGCACTTCTCAGGCTTCAAAGTGAGACCGGCAGAGCGTATCGCTTCAAAAACAGTTTTCAGCCTTCGTAAGTGTTCGTCGAATGTTGCGGAAAAGACAATTACGTCATCCAAGTACACCAGGCATGTTTGCCATTTGAGTCCGGAGAGCACATTGTCCATTAGACGCTGAAATGTTGCTGGTGCCGAACACAAACCGAAAGGAAGTACCTGAAATTCATAAAGTCCGTCATGCGTCACAAAGGCTGTTTTCTCATGGTCTCTCCCATCCACTTCGATCTGTCAGTAACCGCTTTTCAAGTCCATTGAGGAAAAGTAGCACGCATTTCGCAACCTATCCATGGGATCATCAATACGTGGCAGTAGATAAACGTCCTTCTTTGTGACCTGATTGAGCTTCCAATAGTCGACTACAGCCAAAGCATATGAGAGTTGGACACGTTTCCTCGAACTAGCGCTGACTGAGACAAAAGCCACGCTTTCCGTGGTTCGCGTTTCTTTTCTTACCGATAGTACAGTTTGTGCTGGTCCTCATTACTCTACCGTCACCTTTCCTCGTTTTCAAATAAAACAGAAGCAGAACAAGCAAAAATATCGCAGGACAGGGGGCGCACCATCGCACCGCGCGATCAAACTGGATGTGTCCGCCTGTCAATGGTGATGACTGGATGGCGCGCACTATACCTTCAGTTATGCTTCGGCCACGTGCTCCGTTGTTCACGTTTCTTTCCATCGCCATAATACATGGGTGGGGGCTCGCCGAGGCCTGCGTGTGCCAGAGGTGTATAAGATCGGCTGTCCGCGACCGCGGACAGCCAATTTTCATGCAAACAACCCCTGGCACGCTTCGGCCTCCACGGCCCCAACCCACAGGCCACCCTACTTCACAACCTTGAACCCTCCGCTCTCCCTTGGGTGCCCTGGAGATCTTGCACTGCCTGCTTTGTTATAACCTCAGGTGCTCTCCTGAGGCCTCCGTTTGCCAGTTACATGTGCCCTCCTGGAGCAGTGCTTTGTGAAAAATCCAATCTATCGTCGCGACAAAAAAAAAAAAGCGACCCGCGACCTATATAACAACAGTCACAACCTTACCCCTTCAGATATAGCGATCACCAAATGGGGTGTCCATGCCCACTGCCTCACCATGTGGGCAGCCAGTGGCAGAGCATAAACAAACTCGACCGCACTCTGCAATGCCAACATGTCTAGGGGACAAACACATACAACACGCGCTAAGAAACCTCCTCCGTAGTGCCTAGGCAGAGTCATATATTCAAGGAGCAAAAGCCCACATATTTTCTCTCTTGCGCCTGCTCTTACTCGCACCTGTGCACAAACGGCTGGCGATCCTTCAAATGAACCTCTTGTGAGAAGCGGATTCGCCACTGCAGGCTGCTTTTTGGTCAAGGGGCATAGACCGTTCGGGGCATCCCGCGACATCACATGGAAGTTGAATTCTCCGCTACTTGCAGTTTGTGCGAGTTTCGCGAGCTAGCAAAACCAGCGCAGCACTACGCGATCAGGAAAGTACTGAAACGGGAAAGCATGGGCGGTGCAGAGTCGAGTGAAAACGAAAGCTTTTGACCACCTGCATCATTGTCAACGTAATTTCAATGAGTTCTTTTTTCTGAGCATGAAATGGAACTGGACAAGTAGCATTTTATTTCATCTTATAATACAATACGAGGATGTTTTTTGCAACGAGTAGTTGAGTACTAGTGACGGAATTTAACTGAGGAGTGCTTTCGTCATTGGGCAAGTGCTTGAATGTCCCGGGGGAGTCTAAACATGCCTTACATTTACCTCAATTTCTCAATTATTAAAGCTCTGTTCGCTGTAATATTGTCGCCTTAGAGATTCTCGAGCACTAATCTATCACTTTAGCTTGACTTTGTATTTCTCTTTAGTGTCCCTTTAACCTTATTAGTTTAGAATTATGATTATGTGTTTTATGTGATCATTTTGTGTCTGTAAACCTATTAATAATAATCATGATAATAATACAGGAGGTTACTTCAGCTAAAAAGCATTGACTTCAACTTAAATTTGACATAAGCTTATTTTGTGAAGCAGTATTATCATACTTCTCTGTAAGAACTATAAGAAGTAATACAAGTTATGTCAGAATAATGTGCTTGCGTTCAACAAGGCTTAGTTTCAATACGTTGCTGTGCTTTGTTAGTAGCATGATAACATGATAATTTGCTGACCCCTTCCTTTTGAATTTAGGCAGCACAATTGTTAATTAGAAGTTTTGCTGCTCTTGTAACACAGGTATGGGAGCTAACAGCGAACAATGTCATCATGATTTCTGCTATCGGCAATGATGGCCCATTGTACGGGTAAGGCCTTTACGAAGCCTCAATTTTCAAGAAATTTTCTTTGCTCCATTTTTTTTTTTTTTTGTGCTTCTAAAATGCTTTTTCTTTGCATGCTTATTGAAGTACTCTCAACAACCCTGCTGATCAGATGGATGTGATTGGTGTGGGTGGAATCAACTTTGAAGACCAAATTGCCCGTTTTTCATCCCGAGGAATGACAACCTGGGTGAGTGTTTTTAGCCCGGCTGTAACATTGTTGATGATTGTACTGCTGCAATTTAATGACTGTTATAACTATACTAGATTAGGTAGATGCTTTCTATACAGGGCATGTATGTGCTGGGTGCTTGTAAAAGGGGAACATGAAAAAATTATCTTCACCTAAACTTTGCAAGAACACGCACCATATATTTAAAATGGTACTACCATTTGATCTATATGCCTGTGTGTGCCTGGTCCTGTGTTTCACGTCTTTGTAGACTTGCTGTACCTGATAAAGAGCCAGTGCAAACCAGGGCCTGTACAATGTAGCGATTCCTTCCGCTCTATTTTATGCCACTCTTATGGCACATTCACTCCACGAAACTGTCGATCATGAGATTGTCGGTGACAAAATGGCCGCATTCAGTCTGGATCTCCTGTCACATTATACAAAATGCTCGTTGCCAACCAGTGACTCTCACGACATGCACTGAAACTCGCCAGATTACTTCTCACAGGTCTGTTACGAATTCATGGTTAGTGCAAGAGTCTCTTGTATGTGCGATTTAGCATTGCGAATGCTCGTACTAAAGCTACAACAACGGCGTGCTAGCAAGCACACTGTTGATCTGTAATCTGTTGATCGCTGCAAGGACCTGTTGATCATCCTTACAGCTGTACTGTACTGCCACCCTGGACTATTCACTATGTAAAGCAACATGTCGTTCGTGCTTACCAGTTGCATTGCACCATACCTGCATATACGCAGCGCATGATAAACCGTGTTCCTATTTGCAGATTAATGAATTTTGCAACAGGCTGGAATGATCACTTTAATTTTCTCCAATGCAACAGCACAGAGAAGAAAAATGCTACGTGCTCACTGTGAAAACCCGATTCGGCTCGTACCAGCATGGAAAAGGCACAATTAATCCGCAGTTAATGCATATAACGTCCACATACTACACAGTACACTTGTCCTGGGGGCTTCTCTTCAGGACGTGTCAGGCCATGGCTGTGCCATTTGCAGAATAGCTAACTGGAAGCACATTGTATGAAGGAAAGTGCTCAGACTGCATGCCGCTGCAATAAGAAGTGGATGTTGAAGGAACGTTTGGCACAGCTAGGGAGCGGCACCTGTCTTGGTGGCCTGCCACTTCTTTGGTTTGGTTGGAGTCCCCAGCAAAAACGACAGAGCGACTGGCTACCAACACCTGTGCTGCCCATTATGGCAAGGCTTGACGTAATCAAACATTTGTTAGACAGGCCGCCCGCACTCGTCAGAGCACTTGTCTTTCTTACACCATGACCGTATCTGCCCCTATCCCCTATGTTCTCTCAAAATCCCACATTCTGATTGGCTTTGCGACAAGCGATGCTTTTTTCCAGTGATGAACATCAGTGTCAGACCGATCGGCATAACAATGGCTTTTTTCTGTCACATGACGTCGATGAAGTAAATTACCACTTGGCAACATCGGGGACCAGGCATTTTCCACTGTGAATGGGGCATTATCGCCCACTGTTGACGACCAGCTGAACCCGTTCATAATGCAGACAGAGCGCAGCTCTGATGAAGCATGAAAAGAAATGGCTTTGGCATAGAATTGTCACATTATCCTGACTCAGTCTTTAACATAGCATTACTCAAACACACAATTTGATTGACTGCTGTTATCCCCAGAAACAAAAATTTTAACTGATTACTGATGCTTGAGATGCCATGTGGTGGTAAAGCAGTCTCGATCAAGGCATGGCAGCATGTTTCCAAGAATGTTTGTATCATCCCTCAAAACCTTATTAACACAGGAAATTCCTTGATGATGATGATTTGTGGGCTTTTATGTGCCAAAACCACAGTTTGATTATGAGACACACCGTAGTGGGGGACTTCGAATTAATTTTGACCACCAGGTGATCTTTAACATGCACCCATGCACGGGACACGGACGTTTTTGCAGGAAATTCCTTATTGAGTAGATGTGTGGAGTGTTATAAGGCAAAAATGCTTTGTTTCACGGTTACCATGTAGGAACTTCCTGGTGGCTATGGGCGCCTAAAGCCAGACATTGTCACGTACGGCTCTTCCGTCCGAGGTTCAGCTGTTTCGTGAGTATCTTGTTTGCGCACAGTGTACATTTCTAATTCAGTAATGCTTAGCTAATAAAGTTCAATATAAATTTAAGACATTGACTGCTGTGTTCTTCGGTTTCTCCTGAATAGCTTGTGCTTGCTTTTTCTTCTTAATAAATGTTCAAATGAATACTTTAAAGCTAGGAACACACTGAATGGCTTACAATCTGTGTAAGTATTATACATTATTAAGTAAGTAAGTATTACATTATAATAGACATTTAAAAAATTGACTGATTCACATCAAACATAGCAGTTCAACAACGCTCAACACACTGGGGCAATCAGGAGAATCTCCTGGATTGGTATGCTTCAATAAAAAGTATTCTTGTGTCACCAGGTGTGATTGTGTCACCAGATGTGAAGCAGCATGGCAGATGAAAGACATCTCCATAATTGACACATAACATTGTTTTAGCTCAAGTATAGCTGAAAATGATGGGGAGTGAGATGCAAAGTGAGTGCATGCTTTGGTGTGGAATTCTAATGATTAAGCACTCAATAAATTATGAGAACATGACAAGCTCGAACTCAATTGGTCATTTGACAGCTGAACAACATGAATAACAACAATGCAGAAAAACTGACTCAACTCGGCTCTTGCTCTGCAGTTCCCAGGGGTGGCAGAACTGTCCCCCTTAATATGTCTAACTTTGAAGCCTCCAAAATAGCATAGGGGCCCAAGCATGTGTTTCAGCAACAATTCTGGTTATCTGCAAAGTGGCTTTGGAAACTTAGGTAAAGGATATTTGCTGTTTGCTACATTGGCAGTGCAGTGGTTCTTGATATACAAGCTGCTTTTGTATTAGCTGATTTGCACATTAGCTTCTTTCCTGTTTCTTATTCTTATTCACAATTTCTTTAAAATTTTGCCTATTTTGAGTATGGGTATTAGGCTTCCTGTATACTTTATAATGTTTTGCCTCGTTCCTCATCAACATAGAGGATCATGCCGGTCACTGTCGGGAACCAGTGTTGCCTCACCAGTGGTTGCTGGAGCTGTGACACTTCTCATGAGGTGAGGCTAGTTCATTGTAACATGCTGTTAAGCTTGCAGGTTAAAGAGCTGAGGGAAGTGCATTGCAGCATACTCCTGATCTTGCAAGTTAAATTACCTATTTTTTTAGTTTGAGCTAAGGGCACTAGAAATTATTATTATTCAGTTACCTGACAATATATAGGTCAACAAGTTTAAATATTATTCACGCGCTGGGCGGCATTTCACATGCAGTGAGGTAATCTTAATATTAGTGCTATGCAAGTGTAATCCACTCTATTTCTAATATTTGAGCTGGCTTCTACAAGTTCCTACGAGTGCTTGCTTTTTGTGTTAAATATGTGCTGGTGTATGTTTCGCATTTCACAACAGCACTACTTAGCGAATGCAAATCAAGTAATTGGGCTATTATATACGAGGTGGTCATTATTAAGTTTTACAGAATTTGTAAAGATCACCTGTGGCAGATAGCTTTTCTAGTCCTTCAGCTGGATTATTCAGAGGCAGTCATTGCATGCATCAAAAATCACAATACATAATAAACTAATTAACAAAAATTAATTGACATCTTAAAGAATTACCTAATGGCACATATTGCAGTATATGAATTGTAGCCAGGGAGCTTGCTAGGCATATCCACTTGTAACAACTTTTGAGGATGGCACGGGTTTTGAGAAATGCACCATCAAACTTCCAGTAAAAATGCACTGTTGTCCCACTTATGTTTTTAACAAAATGCTCATTTATGGATTGAAGCACAAAAGTAACTGGAATGCCCTCGTGTTTCATTGTGCACTTTGGGAATGAATATCCCGAAACTGGCGTGATCCTGAAAATTTATTTAAGTGGATATGACTTACAAATTCACCGGCTACAATTTGTTAATTGCAATAAAGTAATTAAATAAGCTAGTTATTTTTAGTAAGTTAGTTCAATAAATGTCTCAATTTCTCATGCAAGTGATGTCCGCCTCCTTGAATAATACAGCTCAAGAACTAGAATTTATGCTATCTGCCGCAGGTGATTTTTAAATATTCCATAAAGCCTAGAAATGATCACCCAGTAGAGCAGTAAGGGATAAATTGCTGGCAGTTTCTGTTAGCTTGCAGCATTAGGAAGATACTGAAATGGCAAATGTACAATAGTACTCTTTGTGTGCCCTGTTTATTGTAGTCATCACCAGTGCTTGCTAGGCTTCGGATCACTGAATGCACATAGGGTACGTTGCTCTAACCGAATACATAGGGTTTATACCTGTTTGTTTGAGCATCTGTCCTTCAGATATACATTACATATAGTACATAGCCGAGTTTCCAGAATTTAATTTTGCACGAAAACTTATGTACTATTGCATTATACTTGTTGCAGTGGAGCATTGCATCTGGGATCAGCACTGAATCCTGCCAGTGTGAAGCAGGCTCTGATGGCATCAGCTGGCCGTCTGCAGGGTTACCCTATGTTTGAACAAGGCTGGGGCAAGCTGCAGCTGCTTGAAGCTTACCGAGCTTTGGTCAACTACCGTCCTCAGGCAACACTGAGTCCCAGCTATCTGGATCTCAGTGAGTGCCCCTACATGTGGCCTTACTGCACCCAGCCACTGTACCATGGTGCCTTGCCCATCATTGCCAATGTCACAATTCTCAATGGCATGGGTGTATCAGGTCGCATTGTGGGGAAGGTGAGTAATACATGTACGAGGGTCATCTTAATAACTGTGACTTCTATTCTTCTTTGTTTAAAACTCAGTTGAACTCAGTCAGCTCTAGTTTAACTACAATATAGCAACTACAGTCCAGCCTTGCTGCACCGTGAAAATACTTTTATGTCCAATAGTTGTTATAGGCATGTATCCTCCATGTGCTGATATTGACGAGAAATTATTTAAGTTTACTGTGGCCTTGATGACTACTTTTAAAAGGGACAGTATTAATGTAGTGTTCAGGTTTGCATGGCAACAATGATTTATGCAGGTACGTAATATTTAGTTTTTTAACAGGTGCTCTGAAGATTTTCGCTTCAAGAAAACATTGCTGAAATGGGATAGTAGATAAGTGCTTGCCTAATAAGGAGTTTCGGTGTGTTAACTCTTATGAGTCACTGACTAGGAATGAAAAATTCATTACCATTATGTGTAGCACAGATTTTGCTCAAGTTGTTTTCATCTTTTTATTGTAGCTATTCCCCTTTGTGTCATTGTATCTAATGCTATGGATCTGTCTCACACTAGCAGTGCAGCTGGCAGTGTTGTCTTGGCACATTGTGGTCGTTTCCTTTAAATCTGTGTATGACGAAAGTTGGCTTAATGTCCGCTGTTCCTTGCCCAGCCCGAGTGGCATCCCTATATTCCGGAACACGGCCACTACTTGGAGCTTGCATTTGGCTATCCTGAAGTGCTGTGGCCCTGGTCAGGCTTCCTTTCCATCCACTTCCTGGTGACTGCAGAAGCTGCACAGTGGGAAGGCATTGCCCAGGGACACGTGTCTCTCACTGTAGAATCCTCACCTGGGGTAAGGCAGTTCAGACAGTGCTGATGCTCAGAGAACAGAATTTGCTTGTGGGCGCAGCAACCATTGGACACACGTACTGGTCGGATTGCACATATAGATATGTAAACTATTTTTCATGCTTAGCAAGCAATGCTGTGCAAGCTGGAGGGACACCTTGCACTGCTCTCATGTGTGACCACAACACAGTATGTCGCATATTTTGGAGGCAAAAATATCAAAACAATGTGCAATTGAATGTCACATTTACTTTGTATGTTGTAATGGTGGTGTGATTGAACCCACTTATAACAAACGCAGACAATTCTGCGAAAAGTAGTGGTTATATCAGTACTTCATCATAGCAAGACTCCTATACAAAACCCACCTTGGTGGCTTAGTGGCTATGGTGTGCTGCTAAGCACAAGGTCACGGTATGAAATCCCGGCTCTGGCAGCTGCATTTCAATGGGAGCAAAATGCAGAAACACCTATATAGTACTATGCTTTGTGGGGTCAAAATTATTAGGATCCCTCACTATGGCATGCCTCGTTATCAGATCATGGCTTTGGCACAATTTTTAAAATTAAAACCTTTTGAATTTAATTTTTTAATTAAATATAAATGATGACATAGTTGATTGGGCACAGTAGTTGAAGAAACACCTCATTACAAGAATTGCTTGTTCTCTCGCTAGGATCGTATTTTTCTACCTAGTATTTCATTTTAAGTTCTTTTCACTCTGACTGACTCAAACATGGCTCAAATGGCACCGTGCCATGTGCACCAAGTGGCCAATCCCAGGGATAACAACAGCCCAGCAGCATTCGAGATTGGCCACTCAATGCACCATGCGGTGGCATCTGAGCCACATCCATGCCAGTGAGGAAAGGTGACAGAAATATTTTATATAAAGTGGTAATTTGATAAAAGCAGATGTGCAATAAAAACTAGAATGTAGCATCCCAACTGTTTGGCAGCTCTGTGTAAGCATATGAAGAGATACCCCAGCAATCTCACGTTTATGATGACCAGCCTTGTATCTTATAGCACTGAAAAAAAAATTGAGGTCCGTTTATTCTGCTGCAAGTTTCTGCCGAACGTGGGCAAGGCCTTTTTCAAAGAGCACATGCTTGGGCATATTGGTGATCCATGGTACTTTATAGCGCACAAAAATGACACAGGATTGAAAGGAATGGCACGGGTACAGTGCTTCATCTTCTTCAGGAATTATATGAGGCCACTATTGTTGCTGCTGCTGCATTCAGTTGTGTTGCAAAGCAAATGCAGCCACTCCAGCATTTGTTTCATCTCCTAAAATATCTTGTATCTTCTGCTTGAGAGTCAAACACTTACTTGAGGATCTCAAAGACATCATGCGCATGGGCAAGAATAAATGTCCAAGTGAAACGGCCACACGTTTCTCGAAAGAGAGGTGAAGAACGATAAAGAATGTGAACATGAGGTACCCACCAGAGCAGCCAAAGCCAAACCAGAGAAGCCTAATGTGTTTGGATGAGCACTGTGTCTGTGTACAAGCATAGTAACTATCGTGGAACATGCTCCACACGAATACAGTATGACTGTGTTGGTGGGGCTCCCATAAGGAGGTGGCTTTCACCATTTGGCTACTCCGTTGATTCCCCATAGCTTGGCAGATTGGAGGCAAGCTTCATAGATTGGAGGCACACACCGTTTTGGGCTTCCAGCCATGCATGGCATGCCCTGTCTAGCTAATATTGCAGGCCGAAGCTCTAGTGCTGTCAGTGTAAGTGAAAAGTTTTTTATCACGTCGCACTTAAAATTTCTTTGTCCTTTGACACTTCAGAATTTTGTCCAGTCCTTCTTTGCCTCATTTTGCTGATTTTTATTTTTTGTTGTTACTAATTGAATGTTTTTTCAGTTATTGCTATATTGCTTTTTATTCTGACGGCAGCATACTGTTAAATTCATTTCATTGCATTTTCTTAGTAGCCATCTGGCATTCGCTTTCATGTTATTTTCTTTTATCTTCTTTCAGAGACTTACCTTTCTTATTGCAAAAATTGACATTCTTCTTGTCTTCCTTTTAGGAAGGGGAGACAGAACCGCGGAAATCAAATCTAAAGTTGCCTATTAAGGCAAAGATTATTCCGACCCCACCTCGCAGGTAACCTTCTTTATTCCTTTAGTGCAGTCATACTGCTGGGGTGAAACTAATAAGTTTATGAAAAGAACATATAATGCATCTTTTTGTGTTTGTTTGTTTCAGCAAGCGCATATTGTGGGATCAGTATCACAACTTGCGTTATCCTCCGGGCTATTTTCCAAGGGACAACTTGAAAATAAAAACAGATCCTTTAGATTGGTAAGACCAGATAAGTCTTAACTGGTGTTATATAAACCACTGTCCTGACATGCTGACCTATTCTAACAAAATTTGCTTTGTATATATGCAAGAGCAAAGGTGTATTCTTTGTCATACCAACAGCATGTGCAACACTTGTTTAACTCTTTTCCTGTATGTCAGTTTACTTTAGTTGAAGAATTATTGGGTAAGGCACATGTTTTGTATATGCAGTCAACGTCAGATTTATCCGACTCCCTAGGGGCCGCGAAAACGTTCGAAAAATCAAGCAGTCCGAAAAGTTGAATGCATGCCTTTTACTGCCCCCAAGGGCTCAACTCGCCACAGGCACGTCCGAAATAGCTCCTAAATCCTGCCAGTACACTTATTAGGCGTATCGGTGCTCGTACTGGGACAGGAGACGGCGGGTACTCGCGTGTATAATGAAGGAATTCATACTGTGCCCCGTGACAATTGCCCCTTCCCACTTTTAGTATGCTTCACTGCAGTACTTTGCTTATGCTTCACCGCGTAACATTGCTGTATTGAGGCGAAGCTGACTTTTGGGAACCAGCATTATGCAACGCATCGTGCTTTCCCAGCTTCGAAGCCATTGGCGAGGATGACAAGGCAGGGTCAGCGCCATTACTGACAGTGGCGTTTCAATGACAAACGCGGCACCAAGCAGCAAGAAGCTTGGTAACGGACATCAAAGTGGTGTTGATAGTCTAGCTGGTTGTGGCTATGGCTTCTAGTGGATCTGCGAGCAAGAGCGCCGGTTTGAGGTGGCAAAATAATCAATGTGGCGGCGGTGGTGGCATCGATTAATTGAGTTTCGGACCTGCGGTCGCGGCAGAAAATCTGCAAAATCAAACAGCGAAAGGTTTCTGCATCTGAAATTTTAGATGCTCTTATGGATTGACTCTCTGGGATACGTGACTGTGCTGCGAAGGCGTCCGAATTATCGGGCATGTCCGGAAAATTGGTTTTTGACTATGTTAGGTTTACAGTATACAGCTACTGCACTATGTCATGTAGCTACCTCACCTCCAGGGTGGCACGGCCATGTCAGGCATTTCCTGAGCTTTTATCCATGTCTTCTAATGCAATGTTGTTCTGAAGTTGTCATGAATAAACTGAAAGAAAGAAAAGATCACATAAAATCAAAGCATAGCTTAATTTTGTTGGTGTTTTGTGTCATTCAGGGCTTTCTTATTTTACAGGGTTCAAAATTTTAAAACTGTTCCCAAGGGCTTTCAACTCCTTTAACAGTTCCTTACAAACAAGCTAATAAGCTATTACTTTGCTTCTTCCACAATACGTTTCACCGAGCAGTTCTTTCATTGAACAACTGTACTAAGAACCCACTTAATAAGAACAGCATGTTTCCCTATGATATCTAGCACAGTAGTAATGTTTCTGTACAAGTGGACATTTGAAAGTTTTGTCCACTTTTGCCATCTTTATTATTTTTTAATCTCAATTAGTCAAAAAATAAGAGCATCTTGAGCAAATAACATTTTGTATTGATAAAAGCCAATTCAATTAATTAAATTCAACCCTTAATTTGACCATGTTAAAAAGTTCAGAAGGGTATCAAAGCTCTTCTATGAAGATGAAAGCTTATTATCTTAAACTTGAATTGTTGAATAGCAGATTATCCATATAAAAGCTGATTGTCAGGGGTTAAATTACCAAAGCTATGAATCACACCAAAAGTGCACACCATATTCAAGTAAGTGTAGAAAGGCAGACAAGATGCTGCCAGTCATACTCTGTTTCGGAAAGTATGGTGTTACAGTACATTGTACATAGTAGCAAAGTGGAAGGCCGAGTTGTTGGGTCGACTTCACGTGGCAAATTGATAGCTTGCACTGCAGTTTTTGATGAATTTGGCAGGCTGCTTATTGCTGTCACAAGTGGTCTTGTGTTCAGGCTAACCATGTAGCTAGCTGCTAGCAGTAATTTCTTGGCCATAACGGCAAGAACACACTGTCAGGTCGATGCAACTGGCAGGTGAGGCACGGAGCATGTTTAGTTCATTGGCAGTGTGATTGGCAGCATCACTGCTGCGGCGTGCAAGGCAGAGGCTGCCATGACGTTCTTGAAATTTCTTGGGCTTTGTTTTAAGCTTGAAAACAAGAGCTGCGTAATTAGTGGCATGCCGGAAACAACCAAGACTGATATTTTTTGTATTTGTTCTAAAACATGGTAATCGCATATTTTATGTAAGTGTAGCATTTACAAAGTTAGTTAATCATTTCAAACTAATTAAAAAAACAAAAAAACATACTGGAGGTATCCTCAGGTTGCTGCTGTCAACATACACTTGGTTTCATCCACACAGAAGGCTTTGCTTTTGTTAAACAAATGGTACATGGGTTGTGTTCAATACTTACACGGCCCATTCAGTGCACTGCTCATTTTTCAGAGTCTGTGTTATCTATATTGTTATATTTAGGTGCACGTTAAAGAGCCCCAGGTAGTCCAAATTTCCGGAGCCCCCCACTATGGGGTGCCTCATAATCAGATCGTGGTTTTGGCACATAAAACGCCATCATTGAATTTATTTTAAATCTAAATTGTGCTGTCAACATGTCATGAATTAACCAGCCCATCTTTTCACTTTTACAGCTCTGCTGTCTCAATGAAACAAATTCTTTCTGGTGTAATTGGTAGTTTACTTTCCCTTGCAGGAGTGGAGACCACATCCACACTAACTTTAAGGACATGTACCAGCATTTACGAAATCATGGTTATTACATTGAAGTTCTTGGTAAGCACAACACATTGTCATGCTGCTTAGAATCTAAGTGCAGCTCTGTGTTTTGTGAAGTGTTTTGGTATTAATGAGTATTGAAACATTCTCTTACGTCTGCAGGTTTCCCATTCACCTGCTTTGATGCACAAAACTATGGTATGCATCCTGAATTATGCTTTCTTCAAATTGTTATTTTTGTTTTCCTATTTGTTGTGGTGCCCTATGTTCTCTGGAGTGTTGTCACTCCTCCCCTCTGTTTTTCTTATGATTCTGCTATCTGGTTTTTGCATTGAGAAATGATGGTAGCAGGAATTGTGTCCCCACTGCTTTTGACCAAGCATTCATTATGCATCACAAAACCAAGCAGCAGAAAAAGGAGTAATTGCAAACTTTGCGCACTATCATTCATAAACAAGTCAGAGGAAAATGTGCATTATTTTTTTGTTACTGTGCACAGGGCTACATAATTGTTGCTTGTCTTGAAGTGACTTAATTGGCTTTTATGCTATGGTAAGGTGTCATAGCCATATTTCTTTCCCATCCTTAAGAGGCCCTGCAACAGTTTTTGAACATAAGTAAACCCACTTAGCAGCTACAAAATACTGTTGCATACATCTGACCTAAATGTTCCTACATAGAAGCAGGAAGCCTGCAGTGTTCTTGAAAAGACTGCTTGCTCTTCAACTTCCTGAAATACCTAGCCCTTGTCGTGTGTGCAGTTAAGCCTCATTATGGCAAAGTTTAAGGGGCACTGCAATTCGTTCCTATTGCTTTGTTATAGACATTCATGACCTTCACCACAAATATACAGTATGGTCCTCTGTAGGCGATATTACTGCCATTTCATTAAAATGAGATGCAGCTACTTTTACTCACTTATTTACCCAATGGGCATTGTCCAAAGCTGTGCCTCTGGCAGAACCAAACGTAGAGAAACGTCATTAACCGTTAAAGGACGGCAAAAAAATGAAAAAGCTTGTAAGAAAGACGCAAATTTTTTATACATGCAAGTGATTCTGATAATCATATAAAACAAGGCAATGGGGAAAATTTCAGTTAGAAATGTAAATTTTACTTGGAAAAAGCTTTCTTTTACACTAGCAAAAGTGGGGTTCACTGCACACAAGTGTGCCTATGCTCCAAATCTTCAACAGCTCACTGTGCCATCTGACCTTATTTACAACAAGCACAAAATAAATGTGCGCCATCTGGAAGAAGCGTGGAGCAACACAGGAGCTCAAATCGTCTTCAGGCCTGCATGAAAAACAAAGAAGTGCTGGACAAGCTGGTCTCGTTCGTCTGTTAATAAGTTTGCGCTTGACAAGCCGAGCTCGTCTTCCATCCTTAAAGGGTTAATGACAGGCAGGGGTAGCATTTGGTGGTGGGAAACAATACCACGGTGCCAATACTGGTGTCTCCAATGTCAGGCAGTGGTTCAAGTCTTTCTTGTTCAGTATTGATGCAGATCAGCATTCAGTGTGCGAAAACAGTGGAGAAACTGTGAAGTAATTGAAGCTTATTCCTAGGTGACAGTTGACCAGAGTGAAAATTTATATAGTTTCCATATTCATATTTGTAACTGGTGTCCATGCTTTTCTGGCACTTTGTGATGTAGTCAGTTTAGATACCTAATTTCGACGGCTTGCAGCCACAACAAACAGCACCTTTTATGCATTAGCATTAGAGTGCTCATGCGAACAGAAACCCATTTGAGGAATGGAGAGGAGAGGAAGCACTTAACGTCACGAGAGAGGAAGTGCATCATGGAGAGGGAGCACAGGTGCAGCGAGGCTGGAGGGGAGAGGAGAAAGCGTGCATCATATGTCATCCGCTCCGGACCTAGGGAAGCACCGCACTGCCTGGTGTGGAGCCAATGAAAGAAAAGTAGAGGCGGCGGTGCAACACACTGGAATGCAGCTGAGAGAGTTGGCGCTCGGCCATCAGTAGATGCACTTACTCCCGGACAAGTCTAGACACGTTGTGCTTTCAGATAGTCTGGCTGCATTTGTGTTCTTTTGGCTGTATAGCTAAAGGTAACGATGGACTTGCACCTTCTACGAGTGCTACGAGTGACCCTGTACAAGTGCATCGACTGAACTATGCCGAGGCTATGCAATCAAGAGTCTAGTACGTCTCATCATTCTGCACAAAATTGAAATGTGCAAAAGGGGCAAAATGGGGGAAAGCTAATACTAACACATTGCTGTAGCAAGAATCCCATTGATTGCCCTCAAGCTTTTTTATCTATGCAGGCTGTGACAAAACTTAAGAAGAGTATTCTTGCATTTAAAGTACTGTTAGTATAGAAGCCATAATTTGCAACTTTTATGTTTCCAGGAACTTTGTTGCTTGTTGATCTTGAAGAAGAATACTTTCCTGAGGAGCTGGCCAAGCTGCGTCGTGACGTAGAGAATGGGTTGTCATTGGTGGTGTTTGCCGACTGGTACAATGTTTCTGTCATGCGCAAGATCAAGTTTTTTGATGAGAATACACGCCAGTGGTGGATGCCTGACACTGGAGGCTCAAATGTTCCAGCGATCAATGACTTGTTGTCATCCTGGAACATTGGCCTAGGTGACCATGTCTATGAAGGGGAGTTCACCATTGGAGACCATAAAAGTAAGCCAACCTTAAGCGTGACTCGATATGCAGTTGCTTACAGTAGGCACCTGAATGCCAGTCCTGGGTCATGAACAAGAAAAATAAGGGGATCCAAGGGGCTCGATTTTTTTTTTTTTTTTAGTTACAACCATACAAATAACCATACAAACAATGAAGCATGGTGCACCAGACTGTTGATTTACACCATATTCTTTCATTTTTATAGAAGCTATGTTTGTTTATTCTAGTTTATTTACATCCTGTTCATGAGTAAACATTGCCATGTTAATGTCTTAATTGCTGTGGAGTGCTTCTCTCTGGTTGGCAGTTATCATGTTAACCTTCAGTTAGTGCAAAACCCATTCATAGTTAAACTTATAAAATTTATCATACCTACTGTTTGAATGGCTTTAATTTAGAGCAGGCAAGCTGAAGAACTTTTAGGTTAAAAGTGGTTTAAGAAAAGTATATACAGTCGAATCAAAGATTATAACGAAGGCGCATCAGATGTGAAAATACGTTCATTATATCTTATATCCATCGTAAGCATACACACAGATATTGGTGAAAAGATGAAATCGTGATCAGGTCTATGCAAAGGAAATGCAGACGATGGGCCAACAATGGGTCTCCTGCAAATTTTGATGACCTGTCAGCATCTTGCCGTGCTGATAAGAGGCCTGAGAAGAACAATTACATGCACGTATTCTGCACCACCACAAATGCACAATCATGTTATCAGTTGTTATTATTATATAATTATTTTATTACTTCTGATTCAGTCTCTAAGGATATTTGGTGAGCTTATTAAAGCCCATTCATGCCAAATCCAAGATGGTTATGATGAGTGCATATTGTATGTGCCCACTGGTTAGCCATTTGAACCTTTTTTACAGGGCAGGCTCATTGTCTCTTATGGATTACTGTAAACATATTGAGTAATTCTAATTAAGAGATTTTTTAATATAACAGAATGGCAAAGAAATTGTTTGCAAGAACAGAATATGTTCCAATATTGTGCCAACTAAGTGTGTAGCGATTTAAGTGCCTTGTCTTTTGTAGGTCTCTGTTTTTCTTTCTTTTTTTTTTCTCTCTTGTTTATGGGCTCTTTGTTTTGCAGTGTACTATGCCTCTGGTACAAGCATTATCAAGTTTCCAGAGAATGGTCTTCTGATTCGGAGATCACTCACCAATCAAGGTTTGAATTGTATTCTGGCTGTGGGTCTGAATTCTACTCTGTTCTTGATTGTGGTGAATTAGGGCAAAATGCCCAAGACAGGCTGGCCAACGATCTGTTGGAGAGACTTATCTTTGTCATTGGGGCCTCATCATCTGCGGCGGCCTGTTCTGTAGTTCATTTAAGTGTGGCAACAAGGTGCTGTTGAGGACGACAGAAATCTACAGAGACTTAAACAGAGGAAAGGCATGAAAACTACCACATTGTATTTCCAGACAATGTAGTCGTCATGAAAAATATGCACATTCTTCGTGAAGTAAGAAAGGCAAGAAGAAACTGAAAACTATTTGGAATGTGGGGACAAAATAGAAAAATGTAGAGAGAGGTAGGTATGTGGGGTGGGTCACTGGTGAAATCATGTGTTCACAACATAGTTTTCTTTCTCTCTTTCTTCTTTAAGTACATTCTTTCAGACGTACCAGGGCAGAAACTGAACTAGCCCCACAAAGCCGAATGCAGTGTTCTTGCTACGCCGAGTTGGATACCTCAGAATTCTTATATAGGCGCGGAAAACTTAAAGCAAGACCTATAGTAGCATTTTTTATTCGACAGAGCGAGTTGTCAGTTATCGATAGCTGAGTAAACCATTTATTAATTAATTCATTGCTATACTAATATATCTTCACTCGCGTAACATTTCATTGTTTTTTTGTATGAATAAACTCTCCATTGCAAGAAATAAATTGGAATTGCCTGTAATTATATGTTTCAGTATCATTTTGTACTTGGGTGAAGTGAACAGAAGCTGACTAAACAGCACCCTTTGTTACATTTCAGGCCAAGAAGTGTTGGAGAAGAAAGCAGATCATGTGGAAGGGGTTCCTATCCTTGGTCTACTGCAAACTGGCAGTTCCAAGACTTCTGGGCGTATTGCTGTCTATGGAGACTCTAATTGCATTGACACTACGCACATCCAGAAAGGTTATTGGTTTTTTTTTTTTCTGTTTTCTTTTAAATGGCTGGTCGTTAAACTATGTTTGTCAGTGAGTGCTTGTGGTTCCATTGCAAAGTGAGATGTGTCATTCTTCATTCCTGTGCCATGGCATTGTATCGCCATGTTTACTCTGTTTTCATGCATACATTTGCAGGGACATGGAACGCATAATGCACCTGTCTCAGTATCTGTGTCAAAAGGTTATTGTTTCCCCATTTCTTTACAGATTGCTATTGGCTGTTGCATGCACTGGTTCAGTACTCAACAACAGGCCTGATTGCACCTTTCTTTGAAACCACCAATGCCGCTGTGCTTCCCAGTGATCCAGTGCTGCCAAAACGAATGGAAGGTATAGACATCATATTCTTATTTTACTTATACTAAATAAGGAGTGCATCTAAGTTCTAAGGTCCACTTACTCTTTTCCTCAAGAGTGGAATGAGCTACCAGCTTGCAGTTTGTGTCAATAGTGCAGCCACTAATTAATGCTGGGCTTCTTGCCAGATGGCAGCATTTTTGCTGAAAGTACATCATTGTCAGCCTTTTTCTCTGTTTCTCTCACTTTATTTCAGCGTTCTGAGGTTGCCTTTCTTTCCCTTTCTTCTTTTAATACGCGAGTTGGAGACGTCAGCTTTATGAACGCACCATATATGTACAACTGCAATTCAAGACTTTCTCACTTGAGCCCACTCCTTTCTTCCGAGTTTGATATAAGCAATGCATTGAACAGAAGTTGTTTCCTTCCATTACACATTTTAGGAGTTGCATTTGTGTTCGTAATCATCATATGTGTGGTTTACAGCAGCACACGTTGTACCATGCTTATCAGGAGAGTCAAGAAGCTGTACCTTCTTAAAAGAGATGCTCATCCCAAAATTTATTTAAAGAACAATTTATGTCTGAGATTTCCTTCAGAAATTACACTCAGACATTTTAAGCATAACTGCGAGTCGGCCTAGTTGGAACATATTCATATTTATACTTTTTGTGCGCAAACAAACAGGGACGAAGAAAGCGCTCGTCCTTGTGTTGCCCCTATTCTTCGTCCCTGTTTGTTTGCGCACAAAAAGTATAAACAGACATTTTACTTTTGCATGTCAGAAGTGAAGACAGATTTTGAACTAGAAAACAGTGAAAAATGTGTACATCACAATCATTGTAGCTTAAGAAGTCGCTAATTTACGAGCACATATTACTCATGCATGCCAAGCAGGTACCCATGAGCACATGCTTGGCCACACCACATGTGCTCTCTATTGCTGCAATTCATCAGGAGAGGTATAGAAAGCTGCATTATCCACATTCTTTTAAACAGATCATCTGTCGCTATCATATCCATCTAGAAAGTAGAAAGAAAAAGTATATTGTATTTGTCCAGTTCTCATGAGCCCCTGAATCAAAGGGACACTATAGAGAAAAATTGTTCGAGCTGTGTCTGTCAATTACCCTCCTACAATACAGTGAAACCTCGTTAAACCATAGTTGGCCAGAGCTCGGAAAAAGTACGTACTAAATGGTAGTACTGTTTAACCGAAATAGCTAGAGATCGACCACTTACCTGCCAGAAATGGAACTCAGAGAAAGTGCGATGAAAGAGGGAAAAAACGTGCAGTATTTATTCAATCGCCCGTGCTATCACTTTCCATGTCGTCCTCATCACTGTTGCTAGCCGACACTTCGGCAACAATAGAGGCAACGATGGCGAAAAGTCGAACCTCGTAGCTGACATCTCTTCGCGGTCGCAGCAGCGCTGCCGAGCAACTTCTTCGCATTCCAAATGCCACACACTGTAGTCAACAGTAGAGCCCTGTCACGTGCCAGCGCCGACTCCTTCCTGTCACGTTCGAAAGCACGAACGATGTCTAATTTTTATTCTATGCTGAGCATCCGGTGTCTTTTTTATCCGAGCTTCGGCATGACGCGAGTCCTCGTATGCAACGCCACACTCTCTGGCACGCCGCCGAAATGATGATGTGGCTTCACGCGCGAATTCACAGGGAACTTGGAGGCAGTTGTTCCAATCTCTGAGGCTTGTTCTGCTGGGCCGCCCGATGGAGACGTCGCACCGCCGTTTTTGCGCGACGAAAGGTGGAAACACTACGTGTTAACCAATACATACGCAATAAGCTGGTACAGTTTATGCGGATACAAAACACATTATGTTCAACGGCCGCTGAGTTGGCAATTTCACTTTACTACTTTTAAAACGAAACTACTGTTTAAGCGGGTACGGGTAGGTTTTACTGTACCAAAAAAGCTATCATTACCAGGAGAAGAGCTTTCGCAATTATGCAATTGAGCTTTCTCCTCCCCAGCAGATTTAGGGAGTGGTTGTCAGGTGATTTTTACAGAGGTCAAGAGACATTATTTGTGTTTTATAGGAAACCGTCTGTACCGGTACTCCAAGGTCTTCCAGAACCACCCTGGGGTACCAGAGCTGCGGGCATTGCCTCCGTGCCAAACGCTGAATTGGGCGGTGCCACAGCCACTCAATGAATCAGCACCCAGGTGACCATCTTTTAACCACATTGTGAAAATGACAGAAAAAATGGAAGTCCAAATGAACAAAGCACTGACTCATAACTAATTTATTCAAACAACCTTCGTCCTTATGTGTTGCTTTCAAAGGTAGGAAACACTTAAAAAGAAAAGTTCAGAATAACGTAAAAGCTACCGTGAGCAGTAGTGCACAAACCTTTTGGCGTGGTACTAATTGAGTATGTTTTAGTTGCGAGTCAGTTCTTATGTTTCTCTAGTCATTTCTTTTCTTCACAATACTTATCATTGTTTTCTTGATACTGTAAAACCATCAACCTGCCCAACTGTCAGTTTTGTTGTAGTTTGAAAGTAAACCTAACCTAACCTAGCCTATCTCAGCCCTGCCCAAACTAATGGTGTGCTCTAATAGGGGAACGGTAGAAGGATTTTGAACGGTCAAGAAGTGCTGGCATACGAGATTGTGCCAACCTTAAAAGCCTTAGAATTCAAAACAGGTTTGTCTGGAATGCAAGCAAAAACTTCCGAAATTCATAGTAAATTTATTGGCTACTAAGAGAACTCAGTGTTTCGTTTCATTTTTCATTTCATTTTATTCGGGCCCATTTACAAGCAAATGGAGGGGGCCAAGGTAAAAGCTGCTTATTGGCAGCTTGAGCAGTCCCTGGCCCCCTTTACATATTGGCAGACCGGTGGCAAAGAACACTTTCAGAAATGAAAATAAAAAAATAACAGTGGGTTACATCAATTAAAGGGAGTAATTACATTTCTTTCACTGTGAATGCACGTGGTTTCACTGTACCACGGTGATTTAAATCATAGTTTTCGCCAGACAGATGAGCTCCGATGGTGTCAGTGCATGGATGTCAATGCCGGCTTCTAGATAAGAATTTAGTAGCCGTGGCAAGGTGTTTGTGACCATTTGATGGCCGTAATTTGTTCTTGAAAAAGGTATGAGCCAATTTTCATGGCTGCGCGTGTCATATGTGGATGTGTTCTCTTTTAAGTTTGCTATATTTGTTATTAAGTTGCTTCTATCTTTTACCTGAAAGTAGTAGGTGCGTAGGAGAGTTTGTTTGTAGAGGTGACTTTTTGTTATGTTGTACTTAATGAAAAGACTTTCAGTGTTCGAGTTGTACAGCACATTTGGAATAGCACGTATTATTTATTATTTTTTTGCATCAGTAGTATTTGAGAGAGATTGGAAGCTGATGTGCCCCATACAAGGTGGCAATAATTTACATGCGAGGCAAACAGTGCATTATAAATGATCAGTTTAGTTGACGTTGGTAAAAGGTACCAATTTCAATGTAGTATACCTGTTATGCGGCTCAGGTTCTGGAGTATAAAATCCACGCGAGCGTCTCATTGCAATGTGTCGGTAAAGTGTACACCAAGTACGTTTACCACGTCAACAACCTCTATATTCTCAGAGTTGTAAAATATCTTGTGGGTCAATTGAGTACACGCACCTCTTGTTTTAAAGATGACTACTTGTGTTTTATTGGAGTTTACTTTTAAAAAGCTGTCCTGGCTCCATTTGAGAGATGGGTTAAGAGATTGTTCGCTGCACCAATGAGGCCTGTATAAGAGTTGTTTGATAAAAAGACACTTGTATCATCTGCGTAGTTTATGAATTTTGCTTCTCGGTGGATAAGAACTATATGTCATTTATGCAGATGTTAAATAGAAATGGACTAAGGATACTTCCCTGAGGAACACCTGTTTGTATTTGTCGTGTAGATGATATGCTAGTGTTTATAGACACATATTGCTGCCAATATTTAAGGTAGGATGTCAGTAACTGAAGAGGAAGGCCCCTGATGCCATATCTTTCAAGCTTAAGTATTAGGAGGTCATGATTTATGCAGTTGAATGCTTTTGTGAAGTCTATGAATAGACCAATTACAAGTAACTTATTTTCGAGTTTTTGCAGTATATATATATTCTTTCTGTGCTACAAGTGCTAGTTCTGTTGATTTACCTTGTTGAAAACCGTATTGAGCATCTGTCATTAGTTTGTTTCTTGCTGAGAGATGTTAATTGGTTAAGAACGATTTTTTTCAAGACCTTTAGAAAACTGCGGGAGAATAGATATCGTGCGGTAATTTTTTATATTGAGCTTGTCACCTTTCTTATATAACACAATTACTTTTGCAATTTTCATTTTTTCAGGAAAAGTACCTGATGTTATGCATAAGTTATAGATATAAGCGAACACAGTTGCAATGTCACAAATGACATGTTTGATAGGTCTTATTTGGAGGCCATCAGCATCGCAGCTACATGAATTTTTCAGTTTGAGAAAAACTGAACAAACCTCGGTAGGGGTTGTCTCTTGAAAAAAAATAGTGTGCATAGTTGCAGGGAACTGAAATGTATATGGTGGGCTTTGTGATGAATAGGAATCAGTGTCTGTAAAGTAATCATTAAATGCGTTAACTAAGTGATCTCCGGTTAAAAGGAATCCGTTTACAGAAACTTTCCTATAGGTTCAGTGTTTTGTTTGCGCCCCATTGACTCATTTAACTTATTCCACATCTTCTCTGTATTTCCCTCGCATGTAGAAAATGTGCGTAAATAATAGCGATTTCTTGTATTTCTTAGCTCTTTATTTTACTTATTTCTAAATATTTTGAGGCATTTTAGATCCTCGCCGTTCCGAGATTTTATAAACCTGGCATAAAGCTTATCTCTTCTCTTAGCTTTTTTTTTAGAAGCTCTTTGATGATCCAAGGTCTCCGATATGCTTTGTGGTTTCTTTTCTTGTGTATGAAATGTTGTGCATAAAGAGCTGAAAATTTCTTTAAGAAAATGTTGTATGCTGGCTCAGCCTCGTTTTGTTGAAAAACCTCCTTCCAAGATACTTGTCTCAAGACATCTTGAAAGGCAGTTAATTTGTACTCGTTTATTGTCTGAAATGTTTCTTCAGTGTTATCTTTTTCGGTTTCGTTTGCTCTTGTGTGGATAAACATGACTATTGGCATGTGGTCACTAAGAGGACAGTTTAAGACTCCACTAGTTACTAAGAATGGATTATAGTTTGTTATAAAAAGATCAAGAGTAGTTTTCGTAGTTTGTTATTCTCGTGAAGGTTTCAACTGCATTTATACATCTGCTTGACACAAAAATTCTTTGAAATATCGTTTTCCTAGCACCATCGGAATTCATGTCAATGTTGAAGTCATCTCCTAAGACCACTTTATATTTGTTTTCTGATGCAAATTCTAGCATGCTCTCTAAAAAAATGAAAAAAAGGTTCCAATAAACCATCCGGTGGCGGTAACGTACTGCAAAAAGAGTACACCCGGTGTTTGGGCACACAACATTTCAGTTTTCTGTCATACAAGAATACTCGGCTAACAGTTCATATGATAGAGAATCATCTATCAAAACGGATACTCCTCCACCGTAACGTGAGGTTCGGTTTTTATGAAATACTTTTTTTGCGAGGCAGGCGAAAGACATCAGAGCAATACCATGTTTTGCTTAGCATTACTAATTGCACTGACTATTTATATCAGAAAAAAAAATTTCTAATTCAGGTAGCTTGCTGGAGACTGATCGAATGTTCATATGTATGAAAGGTCCCTTCTTTTGAGTGGCCAAGGACGTGAACCAATCCTCCTTGCCAATATATCCCAAATGATTCATTTCGCCAAAGAGTCAAATGATAGCAACAAGAAGTTGGCGTTCATTCCAATAGAGCATGAAGATCATTTTCATCCTTAACGACATTTTCTGATCCACCATTTGCCCTACGCACGAGAACTTTTCCGTTTGAGTGCCACACGAATTTGTATCCTGCCTCCTTTGCCCATACTTTGGCAGTGGCAAGGAGCTTCCTCGAGGGAGAGGCTAGGTTTTCGTTAATGAGGATGTTGCCCTAGCTGTTCCTTAAGGCTCGCCTTTTGGCAATCTATGCATCCCTCAGTTCCTGCCGTGCAAGGCAGACAATAATTCCGCGCATTATTCCTTGCTTTGCCAGGAGCCTATGAACTGCTACATCTTCCTCAGATAGAGGTTGAAGTTCAAGCTTCTGTGCAAGGCATTTACTTTTTCACGTAGGTTTTCACCGTCAGCCTCAGGTACACCGTGTATTTCAATGTTAAGATGTCTGCTATGCCACTCAACTGTGTCTATGTCAGCCTGAATCTGACCGAGCTCCCTAGGGGAAGCGTACTTCTCTGTTTTTTCTACTTTCCGTTTGACAGTGTTTAATTCCTTTTCGTGGCTCTCAAGGCCTTCTTTGAATTTCATCATAGTGATCGGAAAGTGTTTGGATGAACTGTTCAATCCCGTCTACCTTGTTTGGCAGACTAACAAGCAAGTTTAGTTTTTGGTCCATTTTAGCAAGTTTTTTTATTATTTCATTTTTATTCTTACACGCTTTGGCAGAGAAGGAGCTTTTACTTCCTGTAGGTTCGCAAGACTCACACTTCCAAGACTTTTGAATTGATCTCTTTTGCCCTTAATGGCACTTTCAGCAATGCCAGAGCAGGTACCGCTATGATACGAAAATTCACATTGTGGCAAGTCAGAAACAATTCGCCTTCATCTATCACAGAGCGACATTCATAGCAACGCGACATAGTTTCCAACTGTAAAGGTCTATGGCTTTCCAAAATAGGGCAATAAAAACAACAAATGAACACAAATGTGTAGATTGGCTGTAGCGGAAAGAGCGCATTGCAAGATGAGTAACGTAGAGAAAGAAACTAATCTGGGAAACACAGAAAGAGCGATAAGTGCCGTGTCCTTTACACTACACCGCCACAGCCAATATGATGGGAAACGCCCCCGGCTCTGTTACGAGCTGCGCTTCGTCGACGACGATGGCAGCACACGTGGTCTGGCTTGCGAACAGATGGCGCGAAGTTCAAATGTCCAGGTTAGCGGAGGCGATGAAAATGCTTTTGGCAAGTAGCATAGTACTGAGGATGGAAGCAGCTGGGCAGGTCCAAGAAAAGTTGTACTACAGGCCTGTTGTAGTAGCGTTGGGTCCCCAGCCAACCTGGGAAACACAGAAAGAGCGATAAGTGCCGTATCCTATGCACTCCACCGCCACGGCAACATAGTGAGGATAAAAAAGAAAAAGTTTCTTTTTAGTGGCAGTGGCGTTTGAACTCTGTCAGCTGTGCCCAAATACACCGGACAACACACTGTGCTGGCCTGTGGGTTATCATCCATGCACGTGTAGTGATCTTTAATGCACAATCTGGACAAGCAGGCTCGGAGAGTTACCATATTTACGCTATTATAATGAGTTTTTTTCCTAAATAATAATGTAATAGTAACTTTTAACGGCTACTTTCTCCACTATGGTGTCCACGTCTAGAAAAGAACTATCATTGTCAGCATTGCCTCCAGCGTCGTCGTCATCTTCCACAACTTGCTCGTTGGCACCCCTCGGTGCTACCGCGCGAACGCGCTCGTGCCACTGCTACTGTGTTAGGTGTCATCATTAATTAATTAAGAAAAACAATGACATAGCCAATAATTGAGAAAGACTTTAATGAACCGTCAAGATTTACCCAGTTATAAACACCAAGGGCTGCACATTTCAGCTTCGATGATTAACCATCTGTACGGAGTGCTTGCGGAGACAGTTTCTTGCCCCCTCGACTACAGCTGCCCTTAAAAGTCCCGAGCTCGCGTTATAATTGTAATACTAATTTTTTTTTCTTAAGGGCGCAAACCCCTCCCTCACATTATTTTCATAGTTGCATTATACTCATGTAAATACTTTACATCACATTTGTTGCTCTTGGAGATAAGAGAAAATAGTCCGCTTCAGTAGAAACAGGTACCATTAGTAACATCTTTGTGGGCCTTGAAATAGTACTACCTAGTTGCATTGACAGAAGGAAAAGATCAACGGTGTTTCAGCGGTGTGTCTCAGGCTGGTAGCCGACATTTCAACAAGAACAAGTTTTTATCGTTGCTGGGGCACATCTTAACGAGTACAAAAGTTTGTCAAAATGTTGGCCTGAGAGGTCCCTTGTTTCACCACTGCTGATCACTTTGCCCCCCATCTTCCTGTGAACCTGTGTAGTGAAGAAAAGAAAAAAGGTATTTTAAACCCTTAAGACTGGATGCAGGGATCAAATAACAAAATTCTCATGAAAAATCAAATTTTAGAAAAGGGTAGATTCTGCATGACCTTTTAATGAAACGTTGTAATTATTCATTCAGCACACTTCCCAATAAGCATGCCAAATTTCATTGCTCTACTACAAAAAATAAAGAATTACACCTCTGATCCCCACCTCCCCCCATAAGTGTTTTAGACAAGCTCAGCTCATCAATGGCAATAATCCCATTTTCAGAGCGATTCGATGAACTCACCACGTCCATATTGTTTTGGTTCTACATAGACAGCTGCAGTAGTAGCATTTGAAATGTGCAGTTAGTCACTCTTTTTTGTTTTACTACATAGATGCGAGCACTTTTTCAGCACCTTGAAAGCCGTGTTGTTTCAGTCTTCGTGTTCTGCGACATAGATGGCAGTTATTTTGTCAGCACTGGAGGGGCACGTTTGTGGCAGTCTTTGTTTTCTATTACATAGATGGCAGCACTTTGACAGCACTTAAAGACCGCGTTCTTGGAATTGTGCGCTTTTTGTGCCTTTTGGCAGATTGACAGCTCGCACGCGAGTCATCTGAGCACAAGAAAGCTGCTGCTCGACCGTGACCTGCCTTAGAAGTGCAAGAAGGCAACGAAAAACTTTCTTCTGTGAAGAATTTTGCTTTGCGGAATAGTTCATTTTGAAACAGGGTAAAATAAATCGTTTTTTCTCATTTCTAACTGTACTGTTTGTGGCAGTGACAAGTACACATATATATATTGCACAGTGAAGAGGTAAGATTAGGTTCTCATGCTTTGTTTTGTTGGTCCCGTCAGGTTCGAAATAACGCAAGTTGACTGTCATGCAGTCTCAGCTTTTTCATTACCGCTTTATTATGCTGAAATCTTTATGTTCATCAGTATAAGAGGCACTCATGTATAGTGAAATAAGATTTTCTTCAGTATTCACTTTTTGATACAGAATGGGCCAACTTCTTTTTATTTGTCATGCATGCTTATGGAGCAAGAACTAGAGCATTTCTCAGTACTACTTGGAAGCAGATGGTGCTACCCAAAACAAAACGGTTTTGGAACATCTGGTTTACATTGTGTTCACACAGAAAATAAGAAAACATTACAGCAAGAGAAAAGAAGAAAGTGAGGGTTGTTTATGACATTGATATCTCTAGAGCTTGACTACATGCTGCTGCTGCTGCTGCGCCGCCGCCGATGATGATGATGATAATGATGATGATGAATGTTTAGTAGCAACTGGTTGATCAAGCTACTTTTCTTGCCATCGGGTGCGCATTAGATTTGTACTTTGTTTAGAGCTTTAATGTCATTTCTATGTTAGTTTTCTACTTTGTACACATAGAAAGTAGGTGCTAGATTTGTACTTTGTTTAGAGCTTTAATGTCATTTCTATGTTAGTTTTCTACTTTGTACACATAGAAAGTAGGTGCAAGTTTGATTCGGGAAGTGTTTGAGAATGGATGCAGCATGGCACCTCGGCGGTCTTCCCCATATAGTTACTCTAAGAAAATGGAACATATCGGAGTTCACCAACCGGCGCCTATATGCCATGGACCTGCATATGACATTACAACTTTTACCTGGTCATAACGTTCAGTGAAACCTCGTTAAACCGTAGTTGGCCGGAGGTCGGAAAAAGTATGTACTAAACAATAGTACTGTTTAAGTGAAATAGCATGAGATCACCCGCTTACCTGTCAAAAGCAGAACTTGGAGAGAGTGCGATGAAAGGGCAAAAACATGCAGTATTTATTCAATTCCCGCGACAAAAGTCTGTTATTTTCATTTGATGCCGCTGCGGCTTAGCAGCGACAACAGTAGCCTCAAACTTGCTGAAGCTGTGAGCCAGCTTTTCAGCCAGCCCCCTTTTGTCGGCAAACACTCACATGGCAGATTCCTTATTGGTGTTGCATATTCTCCGTGCACGGGCGCGGTAGTTCTGCATAAGTTGCGGGGTGCCTTTTTCATTGCAGGGTGCTGTCCTCTTTGCGAGGATTGCATTAATGAGGCTGATGTAACACGCAACTTCTGCCACTGTTGGGCCTGAATCACCTGTGCTATCTCTTTCCATGTCGTCCTCGTCACTGTCATTAGGCGACCCTTCGGCAAGAACATAGGCAACGATATAGAAAAGTCAAACCTCATAGCCAACACCTGTTCGCGGTCGCAGCAGTGCTGCCGAGCAACTTCTTCACATTCCCAATGCCACACACCGTAGTCAGCAGTAAATTCTTGTCGTGTGCCAGCGCCAACTTCTTTGTGCCACATTCGATAGCGTGAACGATGTCCAATTTTTATTCTACGCTGAGCACTCGGTCTTTTTTATGCGAGCTTTGGCATTACGCAAGTCCTAGATTACAAGACCCCACAACGCTCTGGCAAGGCACCGAAATGATGTTGATGTTGATGTGACTTCACGCACAAACACACAGGGCGCTTGGAGGCCCTTGTTCTGATCTCTGAGGCTTGTTGTTCTGCTGGTCCACCTATTCGGGATGACGCACCGCCGTGATTGCACAATGAAAAGTGGAAACACTACGTGTTAACCGATACGTACGCAATAAGGTGGTATGGTTTATGTGGATACAAAAAGCTTTATGTTCAATGGCCGCTGAGTCGGGGATTTGACTTTACTACCTTTAAAATGAAACTACTGTTTAAGTGGGTATGGTTTAATGAGGTGTTACTGTATGGGGATAAACGCTACTGTGCCGCCTGCGGCTAGGAGTTTCTTTCACAGACACCTACTCATTCCTAATTGGAATGGCGGGCAGTCCCAACTGTAGCACATGTGGTGTCGAAGAAATGACCAAACATCTCTTGTGTGACTTCCCCACATGTACGAAGACGAGAGGAGTTCCCTCCGGACAGCTTTGGGGTCACTTAGATGACCGTCCTTTCACAGAGCAGAAGATTTTGGGCCCGTGGCCTCATGTGTCTGCTATGTGCAAGGCCACAAGGGTGCTGGTGTGTTTCTTGAAATGCACCAGCCTGTATGACTGCCTGTGAGTGACTCAGCGATGAGTGCTTGAGCGTGCAACAGTGCAAACTGTGAACTTCTTTCTTCCTTCTCCTCTTTCAATCCCCGTTCCCTAGTGCAGGGTAGCCTACCGGGCTCAGCCTGGTTAACCTCCCTGCATTTCCCTTATGACTTCTCTCTCTCTCATGCCATGCATGCAGTATCCTGTGGAAGTCCCAGAAACTGCTCTCTGTTGAGCCCCTACCACTCGGAGCTGGTGCAGGAGGGGTGGTTGACATGGCCGACGACCTGGCGTTTCCATCCTTGAAGCAGCGTTGGGGTGGATGGGCCTTGCAGCCAGATGAAGACGACAGCAGGCAGGCTGTGAGCGCCTCTGAATATTTCTCTCCCTTGCGGCTGGCGCTGGAGCAGCGTCGCACGGTGCTGTGCTTTGGGGTGCTGACAGCTGCCATCTGTGGCTGGTTGCTGTACCGCCGATGCTGCTGCTGCCGTGCAGCCACTCGCAGAGCGCAGGGCCGCAAGGGTCGTGCACGTCGGCGCATCCTCTCGCTACCCATTAGCAAGCTTCTGCGAGGCGTGTGATATAATTCTGTGAACAGTTTTTCAGCCTGTCTTGTGCACTGCAGTCAACCTGTTTGTTCTATATATATATTTTTTTTCAATCACTACTAAATTTTTCATGCCTTTTATACTGTGGTGAATATTAAGACCGGTGCTTGAAGCTACTGCAAGTGATGATTTAAAATGATAATTGCATCTGTTTTAGCATTAATGTTAAACTGCTACTTATTAGCCAAGCCCAAAGTAGTCCACTCGGTAGTAGGTTAACATTCTTATTTGCAGTTTCTGTTTATGCCATTGCAATTTATGGGTTCACGGCAGTAAGCACTAAGTGAAATTTAAGTGATTTTGAAGGTTACTTGCATGTACGTCATTACGTATCATTTAATCTCATCTGCATGAATCAAATCACTATGACGAAAGCTTTGATGAATTCGTTTTGTCAAATGAAGTGGTGTTCATCTATATATATAAAGTCTGACTTAGTAGCAGTAATCTTTACAGCTATCGCTGCTCACCTGTGTTAAAGTTTCTTATCTCAGTTTACTGTTTGGAACTTTATTGGGAGCACTGTGGCTACTTGCATGCCCAGCTTTTGCACATTTGTGTCTTATGAAGACCTAGTGGTACCCTTTCCAAAGTTACACAGATATAGGGCACATTGAAGTTCCCTCTTGCATCCGCTTTTTCTTTATTGTTGTATTTGGACGGAACTTCAGTCCGAAATATTACTTTATAAATTACTTGATCATTTTTGTGTATGTAACACAACTTTCTCAAGGTCCAGCTTACAACAAACAAGCCTGAATTTCAAGCTGGCCTAAAGCTTCAACCATTTATGAACCTCTTAGGTATTGTACTGTTTGTACAATGGACAAAAATACTTTTGATTATGTGTGTAGACCAAGGTATTTGTCAAATTAGTCATTTAAGAAAGAGGATGGTCCCTTATGATTATCTGCCCGTTTGTTGGGTTTCTGGCACAGAAAACTTATGACAGCTTGAAATAATCTCGTTATTACCTCTAATTTAATACTGACCTGTTTTGCAAAAGGGAACCTAGACGTTGTGTTCCAAATTGCTTAAAGTAGTACTGCCTTTACACTAAGTAACTTGCAGGCAGTTAAACTTCTGACATCTTTGTAGCAAGAGGTTGCATATTTATTTATATCCTGCATTTGAAAGTTCCATGGCATTGCATAAGGATTAATAGACAGATGGCAATAAGACGCAGTTCGAGGAATGTGAGGCACAATTGTTGCAAAGGCAGATATAACAGAAGAAAGTACAAAAATGGTCATTAATACAAAGCTGGGTGGTCGGCATTGCAGTGCAGGAAAGTAGTGACGCTTTGGAGTAGTATTGCTTGCTCAGTAGTTCATGAGCTCTGTCAATTCTAGAAATGAAGTGTGTCTTCACTACTCCCACTAAAGCAGGCAGCTCTTTGCATTTGTCCGGGACGTAGATATTTCAGTGAAATTGAAGACATCTGCATGTTTAAGCTACGCAAGACTTGATATCAAGGCCCTTATCGTTGGCCTGCAAGCATCTAGTGCCTTTGCAGTGCAAGTGTTTTTGTGCTCATTCTGGTGTGCACAGGAACTTTGAAGGCAGGTCTGTCAAGCATATCAAAGGGTTGCAAGGATGCTGCATGGGCATTACACTTGTCTAAGGACTCAATGAAATGGCCATAAAAATAAACAGCAGTGAACTTAATTTCATTCAGAACTGCTTACAGCTCTTTGCTCTGGATAAACACTTTGATATCTGTCAAAGGTCTACGGAATGGGCAGAACAGTGGCACCAGTATTTTAGGGCAGTCAGCTTGTTGAATCGTGGTGATCAGTGAGCATTTTTAACTTAGAGCAGTGCACCGAGAAATGCGGACATGCGTAAAATAACATCTGCAAAGCAGTTGCAACTGTTGGTTTTTTTACTCACACATTAAGCGAGTGGCTGGTAAATGCTTGCACTATGAAGGCCACCATTAAAGAAACACCCAAACTGACGATAACCATCATTGTGTGTGTGTGTGACCATGAAGCAATCAAAATACCCAGGAAGCGTCATGCTTTTTCTGAAGATGCAACTGAGGGGCAGCCAATGCACATGTCCTTTCACTTTTCAATTTCTTATTGCTTCCATTTGACTTTCTTTTAAGATTTGTTTATTGTATTCCCTATTCAGCTCAGCTTTTGTCAGTGTAGGTGAGCAGCTGCAACTAGCTCTACAGTGCAAAGCCAGATGTCCTGAACCTTTTCTTGTGCAGTTGTTATCGTGCCTCATCAGTCTTGTGTTAAGGCATGTTGTATTTTCTCAGCGCACTTGTGTTTCTCAAGTGCACCACAACAGCTCGCCCATTACTACCTGTTGAACAAGTAAAATTTTTAATTTGTTAACATTGCCTCTTCAGGCTGGTTTATATTAAAATGTGGCTTCTGTTTTGCTTTGCGAACTGGACTCGTGCTTTTATATCTGAGATCCATAAGAGCTGTGGTTTTAAGGGGAAAAGTAACAAGAATACACCTCGGCCTTTCCTATTGGGCTGTTGTATGCATACCAGGTTACTTTATTCTGCTGTAAATGTCTTGAAATATGAGCTGCTAATGTGCTGCTGCTTACATTTTTCTGTCAACATACCTGAACACTGATTAAAACAGTTGGCTTTCTTGTGCAGCTATATTAATCTACTACCTGAAAGTAATGTACTTCAGTATTGCCTGCACATCGCAATCTTAGTAGAAGCAAAATGCACTTTTAATGTTAAACGCTACACTTATAAAATCTATCTGACTTTACAGAAAGCTATCCTTTGCCACACATGATACTGTGTGCTTCACTAAGAGAGTTTAGTAACTGGACAAAATGCAGTGAAATTATACTAGTAGGTGGATTTCTGTCTTGTGTACACTTTAAGCACACCAAGGTTTTTCTTATATATTGGCTCAATTTAGCATTGCATTCTGCAGTAGGGATATGCAGTAAAATAGTTAGTTTCATCAGTATACCCAAAAGCAAACATTCATCCATTGCTTTGAGGATCAAGCAGAACATAATTTATTGGAATGGGTGTATTTCCCCTTTCTTTCTTTCCTCTGGCTTTTAGATGGTGTAAAAAAGCATCATATTTGAAACCAGCCTCCTTTTTTGTGTAGGGATGTATCACATCTGAAGTTTTCGGATATCACATTCTGTGATGGTATTTACTGTATTAGTGTTTTATAACGAGGAAAAATCTTACACATTTGTGCAGCACGAACCCACACTAAGTGCAGGGTCCATATTCCAACACAGCTTGTGGCATTACTGTTCGAGACATTACTGCTCGAGAGCGATGGAAAGAATGTCCAACGGGGCTTCCCCAAAAATTTAAGGCGATTATTGATGCCACTAGCCCTTGAAAAATTAGTTGTGAAGCCTTGCACTGAATTTTTGGTACTTATCCTTTTCCACTCTTGGTAGTAGACTCCTATTTACAGAACCTGACAAAACAAGCAGTGATGTCAAATGCAGTGTCACACTAACCACAACAAAAAAATTTTCTGAGCAAGATTTAGGAGAAAACAAGAAAGTACCATTAAAAAAAATTTGTGAAACACTTCTTTCAGTGGGAACTGAGATGTCACATTCTATGATTACATTGTTGGAAAATCTCAACTTTTTGTCCTCTTTCAATCCCCTTTCCTGCCTCCCCAGTGCTGGGTAGCCTACCGGGCTCAGCCTGGTTAACCTCCCTGCCTTTCCCTTATGACTCCTCTCTCTCTCTCTCTCTCTCTCTCTCTCTCTCTCTCTCTCTCTCTCTCTCAGCTTTTTGTCTGTACTGCGAAAATATTGTGATCCCCACCACACTGTTGTGGAGGCTTTCCTTTTAAAACTATAGTCTCCGAGCTGCCCATCCCTTCATCCATTGGATTTCATCATTTTCAGCATTTCATTGGATGAAATGTGGTTGTAGATTTCAGCTTATGGCAGAAATTTAAAAATCTTTTGGAACTAGTTTCACAGTGCCAGCAGTTTAGCATGCGCACTTTTATCTCACTTTTATCTTAAGAATTCTTATCTTTTGAAATTGCAGATATTTTTGTTTTGCTTCATATACTGCATATTCATTAAAACAGCAAAGGATAACAATATGTAGTGCATTGTCATTTAACAAACATATAGTGTTGTCAGTCTCGCGTACCTGTTTCAGGAGCCTAATTAAAGTGTTCAGGTGATATCTTATGTTTCATTTCATCGAATTTCCCTTGCCTACACAATTATCCCAACCATATGCTTTTTTGAAATGGTTGACATGAACCAAGAAGCTGCTTCAACAGATAAGCAACAGATAAAACTGTTATACATATGGTAACATCGTAACGTTTGTTGCCTAGCTGTTGGATTTCCATATTATTGCCTTTAGCAAGTGTCATTGAAAGGTCTAGCCTGGAGAACCTTACAACTTTGAATCACTGTAGAATTGTTCATTGTCTTGTAGTAGTCTGGTCTTTTGGTGCTGTGTAATTACTGTGGTGTGTTTTGACTTTGAATGAAATTAATGTGGAGATTCTGTGAGCATTATAGGTGTACCAGTGAATAAGGTTTTTTGTAATCATGTAATGGCAAAAGGTTTGAATTCGTATAATCACAGCTGTTTGCTGGTGTCTTTTTTCACTTTCTACCTCTGTGTTGGCTTGAATTTGACTAGCAGCTTTGACGTGGAGATTGAGCTTTTGTGATTTTATTTGTTCAGAATTGCATGTGATATTTATTGAGAGCCAATGTTGTTTCATTTCTCACTGTAGAAATCTGTACAGTGCAACCATCCATGCAGTACTCTACTATGTATATATATGGTAGGGTTTGCAAGTTATCACTGTTAATAGTATTGCAACAAAGTACACTGAAGTGCCTTGCTCATTGTTGTCCAACTTGAAGTCATGGATTTTGTTTGCTTCACACATGTGCAGTATGGCTGCAATTTCTAGCACTTCATAAAGTTGTACTGTAAGAGTGTAAGAGCGGTGGTGGAGACTGTTTAGCCTCTGTGTTTCCTGGTGAGGGCAGCTGCCTGTTGCCTTCATCTAGGTGGCTGGAGTACTTGCTGACTAACCCACTGTGGAGGACTAACAAGACTCTGAGTAAGGGAATGACCTTAATGCCAACTGGGCCCGACAACTCTATCGTGTCTTCTGCAGGTGGTTTCAGAGGACAGTGTGGCAAAAGACAGTGAGCCATTTTTGAGGAAAGATGGCGATGTGGTGCGTGACCTGGTTGAACGTGCTGAAAATGGCCATCACCCTATTGACTGGTCTGCTGTGCCTCAGACTTTCCGCCGCATCTCTGATCAACATGAAACAGGACACATGGCACCTGGCGTGGCCATCGATGACTCTGTCAATCATGTTCATGTTGAGGTTCATGTCAGTGTGAACTTGCACCAACATGTTGAACTGTGACATTGTTATTTAAAAACACTAGTGTATTCATATTAACAGTGCATTGTGTGCATTCTTTGAAATTTTGTGCATCTGGGAGAGGCCCACTCAGATAGAAAATAAAAAGCTATTTCTTTTTTATACAGTGTTCATTCCCGGCTTCTTCCCCGCCCCCCTATGATTTTAATCACATGTGTAGTATCGCAGGCCTTTCGTGTACATATTAGTATGTCACCAAGAAGATGATGGCCACACAAAATAATAATGCTGTCATGTTCTGTGAGTATAATTCTACAACGCAGCATACTTTTGCAATAGAAAATTGGTTTGTTGCAGCTTTATACAGTTTAAAATATCACTAATACGTTGGTACTGCACTTTTCATGAGACCTGCATGGAAGGTACGGAGAGAGAAGACAGATGTGTCTGTGCACTTATTTTGCAACTGTCTCATGCCATAAATGTGCCTCTCATGGTGGAAGAGTGCATAATGCCAAAATACTAGTATATATCAAAGTAGAGCACTAATGACATGATGCATAGAAACCTCTTAGGCCTCCGACCCTTTTCAAAAACGACAAATTATAGCTGTTATTTCCAGCTACGCATTCCACTAGTATATGGCAATGCAACACGTCCTTGAATTGCTGAGTGTGTGCATGCCTTTAAGCCCATTGAAAGTACAAGCACAATACCACTGCATGCATCATTCCTGTTCAAACACATGCTTTCTGCATGTCATTGTTTGTTAGTCATTATGTTTAGGTGCCTGAAAGTACTACTCGTAAAGTAATTGTCACAGTGGCTTAGTGGTCGTGACATTACGTTACTGAGCACATAAACATGGGATTTAGTCCTGGCAGCAGCATTTGGCATTCTGTTTCAAGTGGAATGCAGAAATGCTTGTTTGCTCGAATTTACGAGCCTGTTTTTCTGGAGTCCACTACGGCACCTCTCCAAGCCTGCAGTGTAGCTTTGAGACATCAAACTTCAACAATAAAGGAGGATACGAGGCTAAAATTTTTATTTTCACCATAAAAACTTATTTTTAGATTTTTGGTGTTCTGATTTCTCTATAGGAACGAACCTTCTCACCAAGGTTTGTTATCTGCTCTGTAGAAAAGAGAAAGATCATTTTATTTTTTGACGTTGGCACACATTTACCATTGGAAGCTCTTGTGAACGGTGGTTTTAAGATAGCTGCAGAGCGGGAGAAAAGATGAACACGGAGTCAGTGCCCTCATTAGAAGGTTTGTGTTTCATGCTTCCTAGCAACAAGGGACCTTTTGGTGAGGGTGTGGTCAACACTGTGGATTTTTAAAATCCATCGATTAATTTTAAGTGTGGCAGAAAAACCATTTCTTGCTTAGAGACTGGTAGGGGGGCCAATAGCTAAGGAAGATAACAGGAAAATGCACGAGCTTTCCATTTGTAGGCTATTGGCAACTGCTACTTGAGATTAGTTTTCAAGTGATGTGATTTGTATAAAGGAAAGCATAAAAGTGCTAGTGGTTGCCCTTATTCTGTATTATACGTTGCCCTGAAGATATTCAGAATAAATGAATATATCTAATAGTGTTTAAATGATTGTTTCCCTAAGCTGACACAATTGCTCAATGTGATGAGCATAGCTTCTTTTTTACACTTGCGTAATGAAATTTGGAATATATTTTAATGCCAATAATATTAAATTGTCATGGAAAATTTTATCAAAATTGGCACACTGATTCAAGAGTTGACTATTTAGCACCCCCAACCCTAAATTTTTTAACTATGAAAATTTCAGCTTTTACAATTTTTTCCTACTACGATTGTGGATATTATGAAACATAACGTATAATTTATAGCCACAGCAAGACACTAGCCTAGCATCCTCAGGTGAATGCCTACTAAGACGATCGTTGGCATGCTGTCAGTTTAAGTATGTTGACCTCGAGCACAAAAAGTGAGACTGTATTCTTCCTGCTATGTGTGACTTTCACTTACCATTGTGCAACATAATTATGTGGATGACACTCGCCGTAGTCTAGGGAAGAGATCCCATACGACATGTCGCTGTCCATTTCCGGCGCACAGAAGCCCAACAGCTCACCCGCCTGCGCATCAAGAATCAACAAAGGATTAACACCTGACACAACAGTAAAGAATTGACACTACGTGGAATACTAGCCTGATGACATGTTTAGCTTTGAACACAATAATGGACTGCAATGTTGTGCAACAAAGTTACGCAATCATGGCAGTGCTTAAAAGATTGCACTGAATTGTATCGTTATGTTATTGATCACTGCAAGACGTGCTTGCTGTATCTGAAATTTCGTGAAAACTGTCACAAACAAGAGCTACCTCCACGGAGTAGGGTTGCCAATTGGGTGGTTTCTTGAATGTCGCAACCTCACGGTGTTGGCTGCCAGTTCGACCCCAACGCTGACATGTCATTTGCCAGTTCTCTTGTTCTCCCTAAATTGGCACATTATAAGCTGCATCGCAATTAACGCTCTCTCATGAGTTCATAAGTAGCAGACAACTGAATTGTCGTGAGTCGACTCATTTCTAATTCCTTAAACTTTTCCCCGTATTGTTATCCGAAGTTGCAAGACAACCGTTCGTCCTTTTCCGAGCCTACATGCTATACGAGCTTGAGTCCAAGTACTGAGATAATATGCAATGCTGGTGCACGGTGGCAGTGTCTGCGAGCCTTTCAGATTTTTATGCTAAGCATCGAGTATACCAAGGTTTCATAGAATAGCTGTAATTTTCATGAAGCATGTATGTGATAATGGCTCATGGCTAGCCGAAAGGTGAGATTTACAGTAAACACAACGCTTTGTATGCCAAACAATCCTTAGCTTTATACTGTTTCAATGTGAAAGGCCAATGTGATCCAGATGCATGCTTCGAGGAAATGCATGAGCTTATGCATTGCACCCTGCACCGTGTACTGATGGTCTAATTCATCTGCGTTCGACTGGGAGCGACTGAGCGCACTTATCCTGAGCTAGATTGTTTTGACTTCCATGAACCAGCTTTTCTGGCATTGCAGCCATAAGTAATCTGGCGTTCAGTGGCAGAAATTTGTAAATTATCAGAAAACTGATGTTACTTTGCAATATTGTGCGATGCGGCGAACAGTGCAAATGAGAATGACATTAAAGTCGTCTGCCCTTCTTGGCTGTGTTACTAGGGCTACTTTTTTTTTGTACCTACACTTTGTGCAGGACCGTGTAGACAAGTGTAGTGCCGGGCCGAGGCTATTACATAGTGTGCTGTACTTGGTTCACCGGGATGTAGCCAGTCTGAGCAGACAGCACGTCGTCTTCTGCATCAGCAGACAGAAAGTGCCCGACTCCACACTTTGCCCACCTTTGCACTTACTGGCTGTCGACTTGCCTGAAACTAAATGCTAGTGTACAAGTTTCCTTTCATCACCAAGACTAGATAAACCGCAGCTAAACACATCACTAAAGTGCAGTGCACGAATTAATGTGTACCAAAGATGCTAATTAAGCTTTATTGGAGGTCTTCATACAAAGTATGAAATCTGCCGCTACGCATGTACAGCAGAACAAGTGACTTTAGATTATGCCCTCTTATTTTTAGGAATTTAAGATATGGCTTGAACAGGTACGTGTAGCAGTTCAGTTTAAGAACACACTAAGTACGCATAATGCATTGCAGTCAGCTCATTTTGTTCAGCCATTCTCCCTTGCACTATATACGGTACTTCACAGCGACGGCGACAGCAGAAATGCGCATGGAGTGTCCGTATAACTGAATAAAGAGTGCAAATTGCCTGCGCTTATGGGGATGCGAGCTGCTGCCACGACGACGCAGCATAAACTTTTGTCGCCGCCTACCGGCAGCTCCAGAAAGCAGCGTTTCAGGGAGGGCAGTGGTGGGTTCCAAGCATAGAGTTTCGTAGAAACTCTGGTTCCAGGAGCGAGCAACACGCCGCAGCCCTCCCTCAAACACTGCTGTCTACACCTGCCGGCAAGCGGCGACACACCATGGAGCAAGCTGCTGTCGATTTAGGCACCACTGGCCTCCTTGAAGCCCTTGGGTTCGGCGGGAGCAGTGGTAAAGTAAACATGTCCGCAATAGGCATAAGTAAGAGGCAATTGGAGAATTGGTGGAAGAAAAGTAGGGAAAAGACGGAGACGTACAAAAGCACAGTTCGCAATAGGGGATCAGAAAATTTGGGTGTGGTAGTTCATAGTGTTTTTTTTTCCTTTTTTATTGTTTAACCTAGGTAGGACATTAGGCAGTATAATAGCAAGAGCTTGGTGGCGCAACCCACCGCCCTGTTCCAAAGGAGACGCTTATAACATCCTTCCATCCATCCAGCTTACGAGGAAGCTTTAGAATGACAGAAAGCTGAGCTAGTTGGTAAGGATTCATTACGCAAAAAAGAGGTGAGGCGTGCAGACAGGACACAAGAGTAGAGAAGTGGACAACAGCATGTTGTCCACTTCTCTACTCTTGTGTCCTGTCTGCATGCCTCATCTCTTCTTTTTTGCATAATGAAGCATTAGCGTTTTCTGAGATAACCCCTGGACCGATTTTAATAAAATTTGTTGAATTTGAGAGAAAAAGTTAACTTCTAGTGACTGTTGGAAGCGGAATTTCAATTTAAGGCCTGAATTTACTTAGAAAGATTATCAAAAATTCGAAGGTTTGAAAAATATAGAAGCACGAAGTTTACGAATAAATAGCTCTGCATCAAGAAGAGATATCACGGTTCTGTAAACGGCGGCCGTTAGATCGTTGAAAGCGGACAAATTCAATATGTCAATTCATATCTTACGTGAATTAGTTACGTTGTTTGCAAGGGTTCTGCAAAAGCTGTATTTCCATATTACTAATTTTTTTTTAAATATTTCTCTGTAACTTATCAATTTTGTCCACTTTATATGTACTATTAGATGCAATTCACAGAATTGTGTTATCATTTTTCGTTGCTGAGTTACAGAGTTCATTGTGAACTTCATAGTTCTATTTTCAGAAAATTTTCGATTTTTGCCAATTTTTAATAAAAGATTGATGACTTGAATAAAAAATTCGAAACCAACAGTCACTAGATTTTACGTTTTTCTTTTAAATGCAACAAACCTCGTCAAAATTGGTGCAGTGGTTGCCGAGAAAAACGAATGATCCTTTTACATGTATTTACATGTATGTTACATGTATGTTACATGTATTTTACATGTAGACTATAGGAGCGCCCGAGCTAAAGCTTCCCCTCTTACATTTTTTTTTGTTTTTTTGTCACGTGCGCAACTCAACGACGCACGCAGCGATCTGGCTGCGACGTGACGTGTGTATCGCGCACTAGGCACAGAACCCTAGCTGGAGCACCCCTGGTTTTAGTGAAGCGGGCTCGTCTTGCACCTCCGAGGCCCGGGTTCGGTTCCTACCCAGACTAAAATGTACGAAATGTTCTTTTCAAAGCCATTAATTTACTTTGTTTGCAGTAACCCCCCTGAGAAATGTGACGTTAATTCGAGCAATTTTTTGTCACGACGTCACAGCGCACCACAATAACATAGCAGAATGAAAGCCGACACTGCGGCCGCAGTGCATGCGCAAGCACCGCGCGGCGTAAAACAAAGGAAATAAACAAAGGAAATGACGTAAATACACGTCATATGTAGTTAGGAACACAATACAGCAGCGCGCGATCGAATGTATGAACGACCCCGCCGAGCAGTAAGATCGAGTAGCCAGCAGTTTCCAAAGGTGCGACCTTGGTGCGGCCAAATCAACTGCAAAGCATAGAGTTTCTTGTAGTAATGGTAACTCTAGAGATGCTGCAAAGCATACGCTGCTCCGGCCGCTCGTCCCACTCAACCGTATTCTAGTACTCTCTACGAATCTACTCTCAGTCCACTAAAGACGTGGCACATACGCGCCGCTTTGGAGCATGTATTTGACATAGCGCTGGAGTTCATGTCGATCCCCGCATCTATTCTCGCTTGCTGGTTATGTGGCCATTCAAAGAATGTGTTGGTTTCACCCGATTAACATTCCTTCGCTCTCTAGAACAGAGCATGTGGCTTAAAACCCTAAATTAGTCATTTTCTTTTCCCCTGTGCATATTGCAATTTCTTTTAGTTGGACTTCACCTTTCACTTTTGCCATTTTTCTTATTTCTTGTTTAACTGTACTGTACAGATCTTGTTTAATGCTTCTTATGTGCCACTTTATAATGTATATCCTTTATATTTTCAAAGGCCACAAGTGCCAACTCTATTTAGTCTTTAATAAATTGAACACTATTCTTTATACATTTCTAACTTGGTTACACCTCTCAAACATTGAAATAGTGTCCCACAAAAGTAGATAAATGTGTTTAAATCTTTAAAATGCGCGGTAAAAATTCCTATTAATCAATTATTTGATGAAAAACTTTGCATCGAAAGCGACTAATCGATTAAAGGCTAAAATGATGAATGCTTAATCGCTAAACGGGTAAAAAACTTAATCGACCATCCCTATTTCGTTTTGATCACAGATGTTCTAAAACAATATAAATAGCCAAAATGTTCCGGTTTCGGCAGGTTTGGGTTTTGTGTTGTCCGGGCGAAGCGCCAAGCCGAGACAAGACAAGTAGTAACAAAAAATTGACTTTCGTTTGCGCTCTAGCGCAAAACATAGCATAACTCAGTTCTGCACATTTTATGACAGGTGCATTGAACATTTAAGCAGTATGTTTCGAATCAGTTTAAGAACCACAGCTCAATACGGGAACTTACAAGATAAATGTATTTATTATAGGTCACGTGTGAATTGCAAATCAATGTCCAAACTATTCAAGTCGTCTATAGCGAAGCGTGGGTCATCTCCGGCTGCTTACTGTATGGATCAGGTGAAGTAGGTATCAGTAGCATTGCATTTTGGCCTGCTTTTCGTAGAATATTAAATATGAACATTACATTACAGGCAGTACGACTATGAGAATTATCTCTGCTCTCTTCTTTTACCGGCTGGCCTACGAAGGAGCGCCTTCGCTATCCGGGCGTTCAACGTTGAGCTTGCTCAGGTGATCGTGTCGCATTACATGTGGGCTTGTTGCAGAAGTGTTTGTTTACTGGAATATGCTCCCTAACCTTCAGCTGTTTCCCTCCTTTCCGTACGCAGATTAGAGACATTGTTTCAAGAGCCGACATAGGTTTGATGAGGATCCGTTTTTGGAAAGATGCTGTCGAAATGGTTTACAAGGTGGCACCTCTTCTTGCAAGTTTTATGGCTTGAACTGGACATTATATTTAAATTTACAGGGAAACCCTCCCGAACATCCAGTCGCACAGGAGCTGAGCATGATGGTTCAGTCAAAGCAGCTGTCACGACATTGGATCAGCAGAATGATTGAATCAAGGGTGCGTAACATATCCAATCTGCTATAACCCCCGTGTTGATTACAACGAAAACTAAGCTGCTATATGCACAACACTTGTGAAACTTAAGTTTGCTTTATACGAGCCAGCGGATATATTGTCAGAATTTACATATACACTGTGCACGCGAGGTATTTGAAAACAACATGACGACTTCCGAAAAAGAAACTATTTCAGGCAATATTAGATGTTCTTGAAATAAATTTTGTGGACGTGTTTCACGGCAGTTTTTTAAAACTGTTCAGTAAAACCACCTTCAGCCTCAATAATTGACTGAATGTTGCATCGAAAACGGTGGCATGCTCGCGTATCAGGAGATGCATGTTGATGTTGAACATGACTTCCATAGTAGGGCAACTTTCAGCGAGTATTACGTATTGCGTGGCCGTTTCTTAAGGGCAGCTCTATGGTTTTTTCATGTTAGTCTGCCTCTCAGTGACACCTCAGACATAGTTGTCTTGCAGGTTTACATCATGTTAACTGGAAGGTCATCATGGATGTGACATAGAATTTCACAAATAGCCACTATTGGGTCCCGCTGGTTATATCTAAGGTTGCAAATTTATCTGTCATCACATAGGACTCCTTCCTAATGATGAAAGCCTGACTTTGACTGCCACCTGGAGTGGCTTGGCAATGGCTATCATTGGCTCTCCATTGCTCACAATGGCTTGCATCTGCTGGACATACTCGACCGTCTGGAAGGCATCTGACTACTGGCTGTGCTTCTTTTTGTCACACATAACATGTTGCTGTTCGAAGCCATGAGTTCTATTCTGACCTCCAAAACAAAGGGCTGTGTCATATTCAAGGAGGTGGTGATCTCCAAGTCCCTGTGGATGGCAAATAAAACTGCATGCATTTTTATATTGTGTCAGAAAATGGTACCTGCTACTGAGAAACAAGTCAGCCATATAGGTGACAGAGGGGTTGATGAAAACGAAGGAAAGCACCCAGAGCGATTTGCCAGAAGTGCTAATTTTTGTGGCAATCCAGAACTGCATTCTCAAATACCTCGCACACTTGTTACATGTCATTGGAACCAGTTGGAAATAGGGGTACTGGTTGTCTCACAGCCGTGCCTCATTGTATATCAGAAATATCTATTTTTCCTGACTGGATAATTGACTCTACCCTGTGCTGGTTTGATGTGCCTGGGAAGCATGTAATGTTGCAATTATGTGAGCACTGCTTTTCTTTCTGTTTTTCAGGAAAGTATCCTTAGTGATAAGCCACATAGCACTGTTAATGAGCTTGAAGAATATGCTGAAAAAAGTGTGTCATCCACTCTTTATTTTATCCTGCAAGCCATGGGTGAGTGTCCTTGTGTTCTTATTTCTTTTTAAGAAAACTTCGTGTCTATCTGTGCTTTAGGATAAATCCAATATTTGCATGGTTTTAGGTTTGTAAATATACTTAATGGAAGCCTCTCACTTTTCTGCCCTCAATGCTTGCATTCATGCACGAACTTGAAACATCAGGTGCCTTTTGAGAGCCACAGCTTGTTTCATTCGCAGGCAAACAAGATACATTGTTTACTGCTCAAAACATTGCATGTATTGAAGTGAGTAACACAATTCTGCTGCAGAAAAATTATGGCAGATCCCACACACTGTGGGAATCATTGTTATGTCAAGCATCTTGCAGGTAGCTTGCTATCTAGCATCATTATGTGTTCCACATAGCGATACTAGATGGTGCTACATGTCCATGTCCACAGTGTGTCTGATGTGAGTGAATGTGTGACAATTGCAGCTTGACTGCACGGCAACGACAGTGGCATGACAAGTGATTTATTGTGCTCTAGTGAATATCATACAATCTGTTCATATAGTTCAAGTTATCATTTTTGGAAATATTCCACACAATATGTTTTCTGTGGCTTTTCAGATCTGGTCGCTGTGCTGCCATTCCATTAATTGTGAATGCAGTTCCACTTGTAAACTTGATGTTATGCATTAAAAAAAGCAAAAACGTATATAAGATATAGTGAATAGTTTTTTATACAAAAAGCATTGTGCACTTAACAGCTAACTTACACGCAACAATTTGTCAACATTAGTATCCAAACTTTGCAGTAATGTGTCGTGGCATGCAGCTTTACACGACTTTCTGGGCCAATTCAAAGTTATAATTTTCCTTAATATCTAACATCCTGTTTGATGCTAACAATATAAAACACATTGTTTTAATTTCCACCATAATCTTATGAAGTGTTTTAGTCATTTGTCAGTCCCTTCAACAGTGCTGGAATATTTATGTGCGCTGTACCATTTTTCTCCCCAGCTCATAATTTTCTAAGTCTAAACCAATATTTGTTGTGTTGCATATAGATATAGTACAAGTCAAGAAGAATACCTGTGATGAGTGGTGGCTCAGTGGCTATGGTATTCTGCTGCTTGTGCTGCTGTTATTGGGCCTGGGGCCTTTTGACATGTACCCAACGCACGGTGCATAAATGTTCTTGCAGCCTCTCCCATAGTGTATAGTTAACACGGCCATGTGAACCGAACCCGCGATGCCATACTCGGTAGCAGAATGCCATAGCCACAGAGCCACCGCGATGAGTAGTACCATTAAAACAAATTTTTCTAGTAAGGCAATATCGTATACACTTGTGTGAGGGCTGAATTTTTTTTTTTTCCTTTTTGCGATCTTGACGAGGTGCGGCCTTTACAAGGGGGTGGGTCATTTCAGTCCACTTTTTCCGGCCGCATGGGATCCCTGTGATCCCTTTGTACCCTAAAATTGAATGCTGTTCTTTTCATAATGCATTCATTTGTTCATGCATGCCACGCACCTAGTGCCCGTCTAGTCGTCATCGCTGTCACTGTTGCCTTTGCTCAGTCTCAGTTGGGCAGTACACTCGTGAATGCAGTCCTCCCATGTGCCATCCATGGCTTTATAGATATAGATGCACATGACTTTAAAGCCTCGCACAATAATGTCCGCAGGCATTGCACGCTGCATGCAGTATCTTCCAACGTATTTTTTTCAATTTATTTAACATATATTTTGGGATGCTTAGTAGGGGGTGCGACTCTTACAAGAGTGCGTCCCTTACTGAGTGTATGCGACTGGTTGTGTATATTTTCCTGTACAAGGATCTAACGCATGCAAACAAGTTGGCAGGGTGAAGAGAAAGTTTGAAATTTGCATATTTTTTCAGTACAGAATGTGGAAGATTAAAGGGTCAACAAGAAGCCTCGGTCGAGCGATGCCACAATCTAATGTCACAGGGAACTACCGAAATTCTGAAGTGGTGTCACGTCGCCACCTCTCATGCTCTTTGGCTGTAGAGCCTGAATTCTCCATTAGTTACCCTGTAAACTACTTAGGAATTGCAACCTACCAACCTGAACTTTATTTTAAGCCTACCTGTTTTATTTATTTTTAAATACTTGTTAACAAAAACACCAACGTGGGGACAGTGTTATAGCTATCATTACGTTACGAGATGAAGTTCAGGTGGCAGTAAGGTAAATTATTTTGGGAAAGCGTGTATCATGCCCGTGTTAGTTGCCCCTGTATAACAATTTTAACAGGTATAACAGGTAGCAGGTTTGATTCCTAGCTGTAGCAGCTGCATTCCGATGAGGGCAGAATGCAAAAATGCCTGTGTACTTAAAAATTAGGTGGCCAGAATTAGTCCAGAGGCCTCCAGTATGGTGTCCGCTATTAAGCTATGGGGCCGAAAGCTCCACCAATCAACTTGTGGTTAGCTTATTTGTAATCGCACCTACAGTGTGTGCGTGGTGGCTTAAAATTTCATCTATGCTTTGTCCTCATAGTGATATCATAATGAATGTGCATGCATGCTTTGTTTTGGGAGTCTTAGTGTCTCTTTATTGCTTTGCATTCATCTGTTTAAGATTCTGCCATAAGTAGGTGTGTGTGAATATTTCAAAAGTTTGAATATTACTGAATATTATATTTTTTAATATTCGTATTCGATTAAAAACATAGATACTCAAAAATGTTTGAATATTCGGTTCTATACGAATATTTGAATCACATCGAATATATTGCTGGCTGTGCGGGGGAAAAAACGGTTCTTAGCATTTGTTTCTATCTAATCGAAGAATATTGGGACGATCTTGTGCTGAATTTTGTGACAATTTCGTGCTGCTAGTGAAATTTTACTTTCAAAGCACACTTAGCCTCTAAACATCTAAATATTGCAGGAAAGTCGGCCTCTCAATAGCAAGGAGCGCGGGTTTGCAGCCAGCGAGTTTGCACTTTCTTTTTTCTTTGACTTTCCCGCTGCGGCTGCTGCTGCTGTCATGCACAGATGTATGTAGATGACAGGTGTGAGTAAGAGAGGAAAGGAAACAGGAGAAACTCATTTTCACCCAACCGCATCAAATGTGAATAATACCCTCTGGAGCTCCCTGGCAGTCGCCACATTAGCTGCTTGACAGCTGTAATTATCCGTGACTCCCCTCAGAAGCATTGCAGAAACTGCAGCACTTCCCTTTCTGCTGAGGTGAGAGGCCAGAGGGGAAGCAGATAGAACTGTAGAGAGGTGATGAGGAGAAGGAGGAGAGAGAGAAGAGGCAGTTCCCATACAAGAGAGGGGGAGGTGACGTGAGTAGGCAAGAAAACCCCACTACTATACGACAGCGGTTGCAGGGACACAGGATAAGCTTAAGTTCAAGGTACGGTACAGTACGTTGCTGCTATTTATGAAAAATAAATGCCATGCAAATGTGTCAAGCGGGCAACTTACACAGGGTGTGCAGAAGCAGAGCCGTATTAGTTAAAGTGCATTGCAGGGTCCGGGAGACACTATGGAAGCGGTCGACCGTCAAATCAACACTTCTGTGCCCGCCACATTAGCTTTGTGGCTATGGCATTGCTAGAGGTCGCGGATTTGATCCCAATCGCAGCAGCTGCATTTCGACGGGAGTGAAATAGAAAACGCATGGTGCACTTCGATTTTGGGACACGTTAAAGGACATCGCGGTGTCAAAATTAATCCAGAGTCCGCCACTATGGCGTGCCTCATAATCCGATTGTGGTTGTGGCACGTAGAGCCCCATAATCCAATTCAAGTTTAATACTTCTGCCACAACGCCATGTGCCATGTGAGGCAATGACAACGCTCAACCCTCTCGGAGGTTATAAAATATGGTGCACAACAACGCCTCAAGCAAACACTTCTCCCTGTGTGTTCTGTGTACTACGCGTACAAACAGCAGTGGTGCACGCAAGATAACATTTAACATCAACTCACCACTCTTGTGTTAGCCTAAACATTGAAGAAATTAAGCTTTAACCATCAACATCATCACTAATTATCGTCAATCAAAGCATCCAGCACGGAAAGCTTTGCACATCAATTCCCACAGTGCGTGGGATCTGCATAATTTTCTTTCTTGTTTTTTTATTTTTGTTTTTTTCATTATTATTTGTTTTTGCAGTACCACCGCTTATTCTGAGCTTATTGCTTGAAAGCATGTGTGATGAGTGACAACTGGCGCAGGGCCAGATGCCTCCGAGTTTACGGGCATTTGTTGCGGTATAATAAGGCACAGGCTGGCGTAGACAGCTAGTGGGAATTACTAAATTTTCCAAGGTAACATGAGCCAAGTAAACAATGTTTTATTATAACCGCTTACTAGTCTAGTTTTTAACATTGACATGCAATTGCAATGTTCCAACTTAACACATTAAACCAACTTGCTAATAAATGCATGTGCATATCATTATTCAATATTCGAAACTAAGTATTTTGAACATTTTGAACAATAAGTATTTGAACATTTTGATATCCACACACCCCTAGCCATAAGGCATGATGGCAGTGGAGGACGTGGTGCTAGTTCTCCTAGACTAAGGCAACGTAAAAGCGCTCTGTGTTGTTGGAAGGAATTCAGGGACCAAGATGGTTACTCCTCCCGTATCCAATGTTTTTCATATCAAATGCAAAATTTCATTGATTCTGGGAATGTAAGTTATTCTTGTCTAGTTGAGTGCCCCACAAATGCTAAAACAAGTACAGTACTTATAATCTTTTTTTTTAGAGGTTAGCTGTCATTCATTTTAACATATGCTTAGCCATTAAGTTCTGTTTGTGAGGTTGCAAAGTTCAAAAAAGTTTTGACAAATGGTTAGAGCCTGCCAAACCATGTGCAGTATATATTTTTTCTAATCAGTGGCTGCAGTGATAATATGGCTGAGTTTACTACAGTGATGTGTGTTAATTTGCATTTAAAATGTTTCAGTATTCACAGGCATAATTTTCAAATGCATTGTTGCAACCAATGTGTGCATTTTCACATTTGTTTTCTTTCAGCACTGTCATTATGCCCGATTTTTCATGACACTTGACTGCTGAAGCATGCTAAAATGATCATCAGCTTGCAGTACACACACTGCATGATGCATCATCAGGCATTAAAGATTCTTAATGTTCTTTGAACTGCCACACGAGTGTCCACAGTCACAGTTCTGTACTTCATTTAAATTTTTCTCCATTCTGCTTGATTCTTTAGAAAAGCCACGCCATAGTAGTTTTTAGGAACACAATGTTTTAGTAGCTTTCTGCTGGCAGATTGAAACCGGTGGTCTAATACTTCAGGCAGAGTGACCAGCTTGTGTCATACGATGCACAAGGACCTACTGTGTGCAGTGCACGTCATGAATGTACCATGGCTGAGTGGTCAACAGTGGTTTTCCTTCTACACTCTCCAGGTTTTAATCCTCTGTGCCACCATGTTTATTAAAGCAAAGCTTTCTTTGCCGACTCCCCCCACCGTTTTGTGTGACTGCACGCTTGGTATCTTGCGTAATGCTCCTGCTTACATAAAAATGGAATTTTTATTGGCAAAGGGGTGCCAGTGAGTGCACTTTTGTTCTGTGTAATACAACATTAATCACAGCATAAAAGCTGTACATACAGTTGGTGACCTCCAACTCTCTTGTGTTAGCCTAAACATTGAAGAAATTAAGCTTTAACCATCAACATCATCACTAATTATCGTCAATCAAAGCATCCAGCACGGAAAGCTTTGCACATCAATTCCCACAGTGCGTGGGATCTGCATAATTTTCTTTCTTGTTCTTTTATTTTTGTTTTTTTCATTATTATTTGTTTTTGCAGTACCACCGCTTATTCTGAGCTTATTGCTTGAAAGCATGTGTGATGAGTGACAACTGGCGCAGGGCCAGATGCCTCCGAGTTTACGGGCATTTGTTGCGGTATAATAAGGCACAGGCTGGCGTAGACAGCTAGTGGGAATTACTAAATTTTCCAAGGTAACATGAGCCAAGTAAACAATGCTTTATTATAACCGCTTACTAGTCTAGTTTTTAACATTGACATGCAATTGCAATGTTCCAACTTAACACATTAAACCAACTTGCTAATAAATGCATGTGCATATCATTATTCAATATTCGAAACTAAGTATTTTGAACATTTTGAACAATAAGTATTTGAACATTTTGATATCCACACACCCCTAGCCATAAGGCATGATGGCAGTGGAGGACGTGGTGCTAGTTCTCCTAGACTAAGGCAACGTAAAAGCGCTCTGTGTTGTTGGAAGGAATTCAGGGACCAAGATGGTTACTCCTCCCGTATCCAATGTTTTTCATATCAAATGCAAAATTTCATTGATTCTGGGAATGTAAGTTATTCTTGTCTAGTTGAGTGCCCCACAAATGCTAAAACAAGTACAGTACTTATAATCTTTTTTTTTAGAGGTTAGCTGTCATTCATTTTAACATATGCTTAGCCATTAAGTTCTGTTTGTGAGGTTGCAAAGTTCAAAAAAGTTTTGACAAATGGTTAGAGCCTGCCAAACCATGTGCAGTATATATTTTTTCTAATCAGTGGCTGCAGTGATAATATGGCTGAGTTTACTACAGTGATGTGTGTTAATTTGCATTTAAAATGTTTCAGTATTCACAGGCATAATTTTCAAATGCATTGTTGCAACCAATGTGTGCATTGGTTGCAAAATGATCATCAGCTTGCAGTACACACACTGCATGATGCATCATCAGGCATTAAAGATTCTTAATGTTCTTTGAACTGCCACACGAGTGTCCACAGTCACAGTTCTGTACTTCATTTAAATTTTTCTCCATTCTGCTTGATTCTTTAGAAAAGCCACGCCATAGTAGTTTTTAGGAACACAATGTTTTAGTAGCTTTCTGCTGGCAGATTGAAACCGGTGGTCTAATACTTCAGGCAGAGTGACCAGCTTGTGTCATACGATGCACAAGGACCTACTGTGTGCAGTGCACGTCATGAATGTACCATGGCTGAGTGGTCAACAGTGGTTTTCCTTCTACACTCTCCAGGTTTTAATCCTCTGTGCCACCATGTTTATTAAAGCAAAGCTTTCTTTGCCGACTCCCCCCACCGTTTTGTGTGACTGCACGCTTGGTATCTTGCTTAATGCTCCTGCTTACATAAAAATGGAATTTTTATTGGCAAAGGGGTGCCAGTGAGTGCACTTTTGTTCTGTGTAATACAACATTAATCACAGCATAAAAGCTGTACATACAGTTGGTGACCTCCACCATGAATGCTTTTACAGCGAAATGAACTGTATAATGAAGGTATAATTCTGTCCCGGTTCTATTGTGAGCTGTGCAATGTGTGACCTTTACAACAAAATGAGTTGTATAACGAATTATTTCTAAAGCCCCAAGCACCTTGTTATAGAGGCATTCGACCATATTGTGACTATATCTTCCGGCGCTGACACTCTTCGCAAGTTGCGACATAATGATGCACAGAGCAGTAGAGACCCAGCCAGAAGAACTGGCGTCGTACGCGGTCGTATTTACGCAAAACTGCAAGGTGTGCCACCGTCGGTGCATCATGAAGTTATTTGAGAGCGATGGATCGCAGATTACAAGGAAGGACAAGGAGCAACCCAGGGCCGTCAGGGTTGATATTGCGGCGGTAGACGATGCCGTCGTGCAGCACGAACATGAGGCATGTGCCATCAGTGCTGCCAAATTGCACTCCGGTAATGATGGACTGTAAGGATTCGTCGCATTGTTGTTCAGCGTGCATGTCGGTTATGCCAGTAAAAGCCATCACGCAGGTCACCAGATCCTGCACAGCAGGTTCAGAGGGATCCACGGGGTGACGAGAGAGGCAGTCAGCATCCTTGTTGAGGCATCCAGTCTTGTAATTCACAACAAACGAAAATTCCTGGAGCCGCAAAGCCCAGCAACCAAGCCGTCCTGTCAGGTCCTGGAGGGAAGACAGCCAGCAGAGTGTGTGCTGGTCTGTAATGACCGAAAACGTGCGGCCGTACAAATATGGCCGGAACTTGGCGACAGCCCAAACTGAAGCCAAGCACTGCCGCTCGGTGATGCAGTAATTTCTGTCGGCAGGTAACAGCAGGCGATTGGCGTAAGCTATCATGCACTCAGTACCATTCTGCCGTTGGGCGGGAACAGCGCCGATGCCATGGTTGCTTGCGTCAGTGTGGGCTTCGGTTGGTGCAGATGGATCAAAGTGGGCAAGTATGAGAGGGGTGGTCAGAAATCCAATGAGAGCGGCGAACGTGTGAGCTTGCCCAGGGCCCCATGAGAACGGCATGTTCTTCTTTATAAGATCTGTCAAAGGCCGAGCAACGTTGGTGAAGTTTTTGACGAAACGGCGCAAGTAAGAACACAGGCCAATGAAGCAGCACACGTCAGAAGCAGAATGTGGCACTGGGAAACTGCGTACAGCGCGAACTTTTTCCGGATCTGGTTGGACACCGGATGCATCAACGAGGTGTCCCAACACTGTAATCTGACAGCGCCCAAATTAACACTTCGTGGAGTTCAGTTTGAGGCCGGCTTTCCGGAAGACCGCAAGAATGGCAGCGAGTCGGGTAAGGTGGCTGCCGAACGTGGGAGAAAAAACAATAATGGGTCATCAAGGTAACAGAGACAGGTGGTTCATTTATAGCCTCGAAGAAGAGAGTCCATCATACGTTCAAATGACACAGGAACATTGCATAGGCCAAAGGGCACGACTTTGAACTGATATAAGCCATCTGGCACGATGAAGGTCGTGTTCTCACGGTCCATTTCATCAACTGAAATCTGCAAGCAGTTGGATCAAAGTCAATGGATGAGGAGTATTTAGCTCCATGCTAGCAGTCCAAGGTGTCATCAATGCATGGTATTGGGTAGACGTTTTTTCAAGTGATCTTGTTTAAATGGCGATAATTGACGTAAAAACACCAGGTACCATCTTTTTTTTTCACAAGGACGACAGACGAAGCACAAGGGCTGGCTGATGGTTTGATGACCCCTTTGCGGAGCATTTTGTCCACTTCTGATTGGATGACTCTGCGTTCAGCATGCGATACACAATAGGGACGCCGACGAATAGAATTCGTGTCTCCAGTGTTGATACGGTGGTGAACAACAAATGCTTGTCCTAAAGGTCTGTCGCTGAAATCAAAGATGTCACGCTACAATTCGAGGAGGAGACATATGTCCGTGGCCTGTGCAGAGGTGAGGTCAGGTGCAATCAATCATCTTCGCGAAGTCATCCGTTATAGAACCAGAGCTGTGAGCTACAATTGGCGCTAAGAAACCACTCTCGGCATCCAGACTTTCAATGTCAAATTCGGAAGTATTAGAAACGCTGGCCAAGAACTTGCCGGCTGGAAGCACTTGAGGGCACAAGCTGAAATTCAGGAGCGGAAGAACGATGCCGTTATTAGTAATCGTCACCAGCGTATGCGGAAGAGCAACATTCCGGTTCAAAAGCACGTCGATGATGGGGCAAGCACATATTCACCGTCGGGAACCTGTGGCTGGGCGGTCAAAGCGACGTAAGTGACTGCCTCAGGTGACAGACGCACAGCATGAAGCGAACACAAGTGCAGTGGAGCGGTGCTCGGAGCATCGGTGACTTGAGGCATTTCTGACTGAAAAACGCCGGTTGCGCAGTCGATGAGAGAGGAATGATGGGATAAAAAGTCCAATCCAAGGATAACGTTGTGAGGGCAGTTGTCAATCACAGCAAAGAGAACAGAAATAGGGCAGCCGGCTATACTTAAACGCGCAGTACACATTCCAAGAAAAACCAACACGCCGCCATCGGCCACACAAAGCACTCAGGCAGCTGCTGGGGTAAGGACCTTCTTTAAACGCCTACGTAGGCTAGCACTCATCACAGAAATGTGGGCTCCAGTGTCGACGAGTGCTTGGACAGGTACGCCGTCTATTTTAACATCAATTACACTTCTCTTTGTGGGCACAGACAGAGGATTTACTGCAGTAGTATGCAATGTAGCACCACCTTCGAGGGCTGCATTTCTTAGTTTTCCGAAAGGGTGCAGCCAAAAGCCACAGGGGACGAAAGGCGACGTGGCTGCGGCGAACGGGAAGATGGGCGACACGTTTGTGGTGAACGAGACTGGTGTCCGCGCGGCGATGTTGAGTGACTGTACCACGTGTTCCTAGCAGAGTTGTCAGCGCTGTTAGACTCAGTGGTGGGCAAAACATTGCGGGTATTTCCATTAAAACGGCTCAGGTTGGTCGGCGTGCGAGGTGCTGAGGGCCATGAGTTGCGACAGTATCGGGCGACATGACCAATGCGGTGACAGGTGAAACATATCGGCTGGTTGTCCACAGTTCTCCACTCAGTTGGATTGCGATAACGTGGAGAGAAGCCTTAGGGTGGAGCGAAAATAGTAGAAGGGCGTTCGTTAGCTCTGGGATTGGTGAAAGCACATACAGAATGTAAACCAATGTTTTGAAGTTCCTGGTGAACAATGGCTTGTACGAGAGCAACGGAAAAAGTCAGGGCTACGCGAACAGAAAGCTGCGGGCGCCATCGCATCCAGTTCACGTCGAACGATTCGCACCACATCCTCTGATGGCGACGCATGCTCCTGTGCGGGTTGATCTTCACACGTCGACATTGCGGCAGTATTGGGAAGTCTGGTGAATAGTTGCAAGATACCTGCTCAAATTATCGGCACTCTTTAATGATAGCATCAACTGTAGAGCAGCTTTTGCACATGAGCAGATTAAACGCATCATCAGCAATGCCCTTAAGCATGTGCCTGACCTTCTCAGCTTCTGTCATGTCGTGATCGGCTTTACGACAAAGTGCCACCACATCCTGGATGTACGAGACATAGGACTCCGTGGGGGATTGAGCACGGGAGGCGAATTCCTGCTTTACGGCAATTTTACGGCCAGCTGGTCTGCCAAACAACTCTGTCAACTTCTCTTTGCATTAGTCCCAGCTGGTTAGCTTCTCTTCGTTGTTTTCATACCACACCTCTGCTGTGCCTCTTAGGTAGAACAACAGGTTAGCTAGCATAAGCGTAGGGTCCCATATGTTGATTCCACTCACGCATTCGTACATGACCACCCACTCTTCAACACCGGTGCCATCGGTCCCGCAGAAAGTTCGAGGATCCTTGGGTTGCACAATGACAACCGAAGGTGACAGCGACGTAGCTGGCGACGGTGACGTAGGAGGCGGCAACGACGTTGATCCCGCGTGCTCACCGTCATTCAGGGTGTGGACGGTGATGCGACGTCCACTGCGGAGCTCCGTTTCCAGCCATGGTACCCCGCACCTCCACCAATATGTTACGGGGATGTTGGGAGTATAGAAAGAGTGCATTTACAATATATATACAAAATGAGTCAGAGTAGTTAAGATGGCTGACCACCAACAACACGCAGCAGCCAGCGTCCCATGATCTTTTTCCTCTCTCTTCTTTCATCCTTCCGTAACAATATGATGTTGGCTTATAGGTATTGTGGAAGCATGCAGACTTCTTCATTGAATAGTGCATGATATTTAATGGCTTCCTTGATTTTCTTATATTTGGGCTACCTGTGCTATTGGGTATGCGCAACTGCTTACGCACCCATTTTTGTCCAATCCTTCAGGCAAATGCGCGGTGGCACATGGGGGATAGAATCCATAGATGTATTTGTGTTGTGCGCCTCTGTGCATACACCACTCATCACCTTTCGCCTTTTGAAAAACATCACACATCGCCTTCATCCTTGTGACATTGTCCTTGCTGCATCGGTGTCCTACATTGTGCATCCACCTGATTCGGTGTTCCCAATTTGGCATAACTTATGGACGATGTAGTGCATAAGCATAAACATTGCGTGAGATTACACATTGCATACAATAAAAATAAAGACAAGTGCACACTTTGCATATTATTAATTAGTATTTCATTAACCACTTCATTAAAGCTGTGCCCTTCATGGATTCCAACATGTGTGTTGGACTTGGATAAGGTTTTCTGATATTATTCATTTATTATCATAAGGTCATATGACCATCTTTGTCAGAAATGAAGCCACAATCACTCTGACTAAACTAGATGTAACTAGCTATGACAGGCTACGACAGTAACCTATTGTATTTTCCGCTGTTAGTGTACAAATCTTTTATGCCTTTGCTGTCAACGGCATTCTTCCAATGGCAGGCCTGGATAAAGACGGGCGCAGCATGGTCAGTTACTTATGCTTGATGATTTGGTGCTGTAACACGTTATTTTCCACAGCTTGAGCATGGTTTATCGTAAGGTGACAGACTGCTTGGGTGTCCTTTCCTGGCTTAATTAGAAACATGAAACAAAAAAAGAGGGCATTCTTTAGCAAGTAGTTTAGTTTTAATGCAAATGCAGCATACAGCATGGTGATTGGCAGCCAGTTGAAACTTTTCAGCAGTTCAGCATATCACTGGGTGTCAGCTTCTGCCAAAATAATGACAAATAAGCTTATTGATGAAAGCCTGTGCATTATTGCATTGATTTATGATTTATGTGAAAAAGCGTAATGTGTTTTATGTTCTTATTTACCTGCAGGTGGCTAAGCAGGTGCTACAACATTGTGCAATTATTTTTCCTCAGTATATGTTTTTTATTGCTTCTCAAAGAGGTGCGATGTAATGCTAATGCATTTCTCGCATTTGCCACTAAATTGCTACTGAATTTTTATTTTTAGGTGTACAGGATGTAGCATGTGATCATGTTGCCAGCCATATTGGGAAATTGCAGGGGTTAACAAATCTGATAAGAGGAATCCCTTTCAATGCTGCAAAAGGCCGTGTGTATCTTCCATCTGAGCTCATGGCCAAGGTAAGACTGCCTCCACAGATGCACATTCTGGAGGTTTGAATCTGACTCTTTACTAACCAAAGGAGATATACAATAAAGAGTACTTCAAAGACAGCTCCAAGGCATTATATCTTCCCTGTAAAATTATGGTCTATGTACCAGAAGGCTCATTGCTCTCAGCTGGCATGTCTCGGTGGGGGCCCGGGCCCTCAGGGCCCCTTCTGGATCGGCCAGTACTTGCGAGTCAGTGCTGAAATATGCTGCTTCACTTTTAGTTGGAAGTTTGCAGAAGTGTAAATGAGGCAAGGTGGAGCACCCAATGAAGCAAGCAAAAGCCATATAGGCTTGAAGTAAAGTTCTAGGCAGAGCTCCTGGTACAATATTTGTAATCCACTTGATGTTTTATTGTTATTTTTTGTGCTTGCTTGTTAAAGTGAAGAAGCTGTAAAGCTGAGACACTGCTTTTGTGTATTCAATAATTAGAAAGGAGTGAACTGCAAACTGTACACTGAGCAATCACTGGGAACAGTGCATTGCAAATGTGCCACTTGACATCTGCTGATGAAAATAGCCACCATGTGCAGTTGCTTTTGTACAAGATATGAATTTGTTGAGCAGTTTATGATTTGAGTGCAGAATACCACTCTAAGATGTGGCTTAAATCCCAGCCATATTTCGATGGTGGCGAAATGCAAAAGAAGTTCGGTAGAACTATCTCAAGATGACTTTCAGTGTTAATGCATTTAGCATTGAATCAATATGTTGACACAACATATTGCTACCGTCAAAATGAGTTATGTATGAGGCATGTACCGTAGCGGGATTCCTCTTTCGTGCTTCCCTAAGAACACTTGGGGCCTTTTAGCGTTCCCACTACGAAGCCTGCGCGTGGCATCCAAAATGCATGGCATGCTGGTACGTGCAGATGCTGAGAAATACATCATGCAGAAACCAAGCTCCTTTCTTGCACTTCTTTCTGGACAGGCTGTACTGCCTAGTGGTGCTGCCGAGAAGTCCGCGCATGGCTTCTGAGGCTAGAAGCGTGGTACGCCGGTGCCTGTGAATGCTGAGAATTGTTCCCTTGCTTGCCTCTGTACTATGCACTGGGTGCACGTTAAAGAACGCCAGGTTGTCAAAATTAATCCGGAGTCCTGCCACTATGCCGTGTCTCATAATCAGACCATGGTTCTGGCATGTACAACCCCACAATTTAATTTTTCAGTATATTGCTCTGATACTGTTGGCATTGTCAAGAGAGGTGAAGCATGTCCTGCTTCTATACTACCATATCTGTATGTAAGAAATGCGACCACAAATATAATGCGAGGGGGAACTTTCAGTCTGTCAGAAAAAGAAAAAATAATATATATTGCAATCATAACAGGAAGTGATGCTGCAAAGAAACAGAACACTGCATAAAAGTGGATGCCAACAGTGCTTTATGCATTGTTTCTGCAAGATGATGTCACAAAATCAAGCGAAAGAACAAATGCTGACGTCTTTGTCACTGCCGGTGAGAATGGCATCGTCCTCTGTGACATCCTGTAAAGTTATTAGACAGGCAGCACTTCAGAAGTGGCCGCGACCGATTTGAACTCCAAAGCCTTACAAGGATTCCGTGAGAATCCACCTCACATCTTCAAAGGCTGCTCGCTTGACCCGCCCATGTAACTGTGCTGATTGTCTTGCCCAAGGTTGTGAACAATACGCCATAACCACATTAATACAGCACTAACAGCATTTTGAATTAGGAGAAGAAAGATGGCGTAAGTTACACAGTGGCAACTCCCAGCTCACTGCTTTTGCATGATGCAAAGTGGCAGCAGGCACAATGGTACCTAGTGGTTTAGCTCACTGCAGTTTGAAACGCTAGAGAGAAATAAAAGAAAGAAAACAAAAAACACATGCATTCTAAGGCCAGAAATTTCGAAAAAAGGCTTGCATTATATTTGTGCAAATACAGTACATTGCAAAGCGTTAGTAGAAACTATCCATTCTAAATCTGTGTCGCAGGGCTTTGTGAAAAACGATGTCATCTCAAAAGAGCTCTGTGTATCATTTTATTTTTGCTGTATGGTAGATTGGCTTGCTTATGTTGTGTGTTTCGCTTGAATTAGTAGCCATCCTTTGGGTATATTGCCACAGTTAACAATGTGAGCTTGAAAGCTGGAGACCAATTACACTTAGTACCTTAAATTTGATGTCCTTTTGGAGAGAGAGCGTAAACATTTATTTCAAATCAACAAGATTTGAGTCCGGCGTCTTTTTAGTGGGTCTGGGCACCCGCCGCGGACGCGGTTCTGAGACCTTGTCTCGAAGCGGCTTCCTCGGCTCGCTGGACGGCCCAGAGTTGTGTTGTCAGGTCAGAGCTGAGCAGTGCGGTCATCCAGCGTGACTGGAGGCTGGCGGTGGAAGAGACGGAGGGGTCGGCACCGCCCGACTTGTTTGTTAGGTCCCGACACTCCCATAACATGAAGAACTTTACATTTTCTTCCTTTTTCCTTTCTATGCAGCACAAGGTGTCGCAAGAGTCAGTTGCACGTGGAAAAGCAGACCTAAAGGAAGTGATATATGACATTGCTTGTACAGCCCATCAACACTTAGCTACGGTACAGTGCAGTTTTGCTCATTACTGTATGCACTTAAGCTTCTTGTTGGAATGTACAATGGAGTCACTTTAGATACATAGGGTTTTAAGGTCTTTCTAATAACTATCAGACTATATACCAACAAAAGCAGTCAATCATTTTTATACACTCTCTTATGATTTCACGCAGTGGTACATGGTGAACAACCCAGTTTCATGGCAGAAACAGGCTTACACATTCAGAGTATTGACTGTTTGAGTTCCTAGAATTTATTATTTTTCAAAATTTGATGGGCGCTAATTCTGAACCTTTAGTTTTCTCAACACACACTACATTTATTGATGCTGTCTTATTTAATTTATTTATTATAATTATCAGGTTTTATTATTTTTTGTTACTGTACTGTTTTCAGCATTTCTTGAACTTTTGGTTTGACTGTGATCTGACAGTAATTTACATTGAAATGGAAACAGCACATATGTAATCAAACTTTATTCTTGCAAAAGACTTAAAGGAAATTGATTAGAGTTTGACCTTGTTACATAAATTCCCATATACATTCATGGATTCTTTTCTGATGCCTTGCTGCACACTTCTTCATTTGCACTTTAGAGGAGCTATGCATTGTGGTGAAACTAGACCCAGTTAAAGCAGGCAGTTCTAGTGCTGCATCAGAGCGATGTGGGTATATGAAACTGTGTGCATTTCGGAAGAGAAAATATGGCCTAAGGTCATTCCAGCGATATGTTCAACATATTCGTTTTTAATTCCCTTTTCAAAGGCTCCATTCTCTCTTTTAGTGTTCATCACCATCATGATGCGTTACCAAACAGTAAGCAGGAAGTTCAGGTTCAAATTCTGAAGGCAAGCAACAAGACGAAAAGAAAGTGGGTCTGTACCGAAAAGCATATTGAGACTCTGGTTGGGCTCCATTCTATGCAAATATTTCTCAAAAAGATTGTCTAGGCATGCCTGTGGGTGTAAGCTTGTTGCCTGGTGGCTGTAGCTAATGCATTGGCTGCCATCCTTATTGTGATTGGTCACGAATCCTAAATTCCGCACATTTAGTACTGCCCTAGCTGCTGATATTTAGCTACAGCTATTGTGAATTAAGTCATGGGGGTGTTGTATTTGGGTGGCTGTTGTAATTAACTAATTAAAGCAAAATTATTCATGAGTGCTTCCATGATTGACATTAGTATGTGCAGACTCGGCACGTGCTATGCATCTACGCACCACCTGACACACCACCATGACATGCGTGGATCTATGCAGCTCCAGAGGTGGTGTGTCAGCGTGATGTCATAAATTTCAAAGTATGTTTTCACATAAGCTGTTGTGGCCTAGTAAAAGTTTTTGAAAATTCCTAAGTTCATTGGAACAAAACAGAAACAGCATGACACAAGACGAGCGAGTAAAGAGCACAGGACAGAGCACTGACTAGTCAGCGCTCTGTCCTGTGCTCTTTACTTGCTCGTCCTTTGTCATGCTCTTTCTGTTTTATTCCATTGATGAACCAACCAGCCCTTTTGAACACACTCCTAAGTTCAGTCTTGGGTGTTCTTAAAATACAATTTAGTCCATTTTTACCGGTGAAAATTTAACTAGGCCCGAGCAGATGCCGTGAAAATTGATGACATCATGTCAGCGAATGTGGGAACTTCAATACGGCATCGCCACCTGTCTTTCGATCTTGTGTCTTGTATGGCTTACCAAATGTCTTCTCGCAGTAAGAGTGGCATTTTTGGTATTGTACAAGGGTAATGTACTTTCACATCTGAAATAATTTTTCTCTTTAGTGTCCCTTTAAAAAACGACTCTGCTTTAATGCACCTGTGTAAAACACGGGCAATAAATTTATCTTGTTTTCAAGGTCTACTCATGTGTTCAGGAACATAAACTAACCGTAGCCTATGTGCAAATGTGGCCGTTTGCTGCACATTACCAAGACTATGCTGCTATGGCATTGCTATGATGCTGCCACCGATATCTATGCAGATCATTCACATAGCATCATGACACTTACGCTCCTAGTGACCATTTGGAATGAAGCATGCCGAGATGCAGTCAATTTTTTGCATTTTTTAAGAGGCTGGTTTGCATGCTACATATGGTCTTGAACGAGACCATGTGTACGAGATCTTCAGAAAGTCACGTCACCATTTAAATGTCAGTATTGAACTTCTGCCCATTCCTATCATACATTCCTATCACACTGTGTATGATGTGCAGTTGCCTTTCAGAACCAGGTGTCAGTGTGTCACTGGTGAGCGCTTGTTACACTGTGCAATTGAGCAAAAATTTAAAGACCAATGGGGCCGTGAAATTTTTGTTATTCTGTGCAGCCTGGTCACGCCAGCTGAAATCAACTGGTACAGCCTGTGCGAGCATGTTTGACCAATGCAGTGTATTACAGCAATTCCACATTGTGGAGCTGTACTAGAAGAAGTTTTTGATTTTTTGCCAATGCTATGGTTTCCAAATGTTTGCTCGCGAGTGTACACAGCACACGCATATGTCGACTGCCTACAACGTGCGCACTTGTTCTGTGGTAATCACCAGCAGTGCTTTGACACAAGCAGCTTCTCTAGGGGTGACTTCTGAAGGCAAAATTATGCTGCTTGAGTAGCAAGACTAAACATCATTATGTGCTCTTGCAGGCACGCAGTTTGAAGAAAGACATACCAAGGGATGTAAGACTAGTCTACCTTCCTGCGGTAAGTTGTCTCCTGTGTGCCCCTGGGAAGCTAGAATACACAGCATTCTCTTCCTGTGATTGACTTGAGATACACTCAGAATCATTGAATGCATGCCAGAGTTGATCGCCACGATAATTAACCCCATCGGAGAGCGACAGTAAGACTTTATTATAATGAGGGTCCAATTTAAGCCAAAAACATAGTTAAATAGTATACTCGTCAGATCAAGGTCTGTGTATTTAAGCAGTGCAAGTTGCCCATGTTGTCAGAATAAGTCTAGTATTAGCTAACATGTTGTGGATGAGCATTTACAACAAATAAAGTTTGAGTGGGAAGGTAGGCAATAATTTTATGATTGGACTGTTATGTTACCTAGTGCAGTTTTGAGAACACATAGCATTAAAAAGTATATCTTGTAGCCCTTGCTAAGAAAAACTGAATGAAATGCTGTCAGAATAATTGTTGAACTTATTAAAGATGATGAGAAGTAATGGTTGCATTGGTAATTGACAGTCATGGCTTCAAAATACTACTAGTAGCTTGTGCTAACATAACTGCAGATAAGCATGCATGCTGTTCTACAAGCTAGCAAGACCAGGGCTGGGCAAAGATGCTTTGCAATTGTATCAAGATACATTTTATTTCTTATTTTATTTAGAAAACATCTTACAGGCCCTGTTGGGCATTGAGTAAGGGGGGCAATGTAACAAAGAACTGTTAAGTACAATGGAAACAACTCAAAAATAAACCTAAGACAACTGTACAGTGGCTGAACTAAAAACAAAACAAAGCACAGCATGATCAAGCATAGCAGATATATAAAAGGAAGGAGATTATGTAAAAAGCACGCACAGGCTTTCACGAAATATTTTACGATCAGTTATCGTGACGATATCATTGGGAAGGCCATTCCAGTGGGATATGGCACGAGGTACAACAGATAAATTGAAAGCAGTGGTTTTACCGAAAATGCGCTTGAAGCTAAAATGATTATGTAATCTTGAGGACGTACGGACGGGGATTTTGAGGGGTAATATACAAGATACTCAGGCAACAAGTATTTGAGATACAGATACAAGATACTACCACAATTATTGTATCCAATACAATACTTTCCATTTGTATCTTAAAATACTTTGTTACATTCACAAATTTCTTATTATAGATCTATATAATGTAGCAGCAAACACATATGCACAAAAATGTTTGCTTGGGAATTTCTTAACTACGACTAACCTTGTTTCATTTGAATGAAATGTCTGTTAGTATCTCAAAATTTTTGTCTTTCTTGCTCAAAGTATAATATTTTCACTCCAAAACAATTGATTGGGGTTGCTGTAACTGCTTAACATGACAGCTCTTTATACGCTACTCAGTCAGCAGTTTTTACTTGTCGCTTTTGTAGTTGATGGGAGTCGCTGCTCTGCTTGCTGACCATAATGTATAAACAAGCGCTAAACCCTCCCGGAATGTGCAGCTTTCGTAGCTTATTCATATTTCACAGAATTATCATGTAACATCATCCAAACAGTTAATTTTGTTGCTTTCGAGCTACAGTAAAAAAAAATAGCCACCTTATGCAGAAGCCTCCCAGAAGCAGCACCATCCACACTTTGGTTCACAACAGTCAAACTTACATGCATGAGATCCTTCAAATCGCTGATGTGTGAAAGCCACAAGGCAACCCCATTTTTATTTCTTCAGACTTTGTAACAAAGCATCACACAAGAGAAACATTAATAATGACGCTATAATGGCATCAGAATTTGCGCAAAAGACGTCACACGCATTGGTGTACGTAGCACGGTACGATGGCTGCGGGCAAATGCCATGGTACTGATGCAACTAAAAACAAAAAATCAAGACAATAAAAGGTCAGACGCATGCAGACGTTTGCGTGCTTGTTTTTGTCTGGACGGCGTGAGTGCTACCACGTTACGATGCTCCACCCATATGGACACGCAGACCTCATCGCCTGTTCTCTCTGGAGGGCTCTGGCACAAAGATAGAAGAATGTTGCTACCTTTAGTTTTATTCAGGTGGCTGAGTGGCAGCAGTATCATATTGAGAAGTGGAGTTCAGCCAGCATTTATAGTTTCGCATGGTGATACACAATACATTCTTTCATGTATCGGAAATACAGATGCTGATACACGTCTTGCCAGACCTATCATGATACAGGTACAAGATACCCAAAGAGTATCTAAGATAGTATCTAAGATACTTGTACCTTCTATACTGCCCAGCACTGATCAATGCAGTACTATATTAAGAAAAATTTGCTGTTCACAAAGCTACTATGTGAACTACAAGCTACTGCATAAATAAGTTACCATTGTAGAATTTTCTTTACATGATCAAATGTTGCATCATGTTCATAACAGCAAAACAGAACATTATTGTGTGCACATGTGATACATAATAAAACAGCAAGAGCCAACAAGTAGTGCAACATGCACCTTAATGAGATGTCACAAGGAACAATCCTATTGGTATATTATACTACCTGTAATTTGAGCACATCAGTTGTAACACTGAGCACCTGTTTGCCTTGTGTTAATGCATAGTCATCTACTCACAGTTGTCAAATTATTGTGCATATTTATTCATGTTGGCAAAGAGCACATTCTTTTTAATTTAATAGCTTAGAAATAAAGAGTTTACTAAAAGTAATGCAGTAGGACTGACATCACGCTGCACAAGGGATTGCTGGCAGGATTGGCTTGTGTTTACTAGCTTGACATCCACACCTAGCAAAGGTCTCATGTAGTATCTATATGTCTCTAGGTTTCGGCAAGGGTAGAAGATTTAGTAAATGTATGCCATTAATAACATATAGCGAAAGTTTTCGAAGAGTGAAGTACATGCTAAAGTTGCACTGAGCACATATACGATATCTAATTGTTAAATAGAAAGTAAAGTAGCAGTGTTGGTGTATATGCACTTGAAATTTGTGCCACAATGAGGCGCTTTTAAATCAGAGCCCATTGGGAGTGCCTTGTGCTTGTGGCAGCCTTCAGATAATGCAAACCTTTATATTACTAAACTACAAGAAGTGTTTTCTGCTTATGTAAGCATTCTATTGCAGTGTGCAGTGCTTGATATGTAGCATATCTTTATGAGCACCCAAAGCATGTGGCAATCCCGGGAATGTCCTTGTGCAATGTGGTTTAATACTTTGAAACAAAAATCGACACTATGAATTCACATTATTTATGTTTTAGGAACCAGACAGGATGTGTAGTTTATATACCTTCATCTTGCGTTCCTGTATGTGGCTCCTGTATATACAGGAGCACTACTTTTGGCTTGCTTAGCACATTCAGATGGATTATGTAAAGATTCCATTGTCTACAAGACTAGGTACCCTGTGCTACATATTGATGCAGCTAACATGTTTAGTAAAGATGGACCCTTTCCTCTCATTTCTTGTTCATTTCACATGTGTCATTATTAGAAGGACCCTGAAACGATTTTAACGGTTGTGTACAATCGCATTGTTTCCATATGGGAGCAAGTTGTGATTAATAAGGGCCAAGTTTAAGAGCTCTGCATAAATCTTTTACTGATTTAATAGTGGATTTTAAAATGTCGCGTCTTTTGATCGCAACAACACCTTGATTTGTGCGAGTTCATTCTTAAAACAGCAATATGGATAAAGACGAAAAGTACACAAATGACAGGATGGACGCTGAACTTCCAACTAGCGTTTGTTTCAATTGGCTGGCTCTTTTATACGCACTGCACATCAGGCACACATTATCATACAAAAGATTGCACAACTCTATCGATTCACGTGGTCTGATATCTGGAAATAAATAAGACTTATTTTTCATGCAGCACCAGAGAAGGACAGCTGGCACATTTATCACCAGTTTTTCTTATATAGTACACTTTAACTATTTCGCATTCTGTCTTAGTTTTTCTTTTGCTTAAAAAATTGTTTTAGCAAGAGCACTGGTATACATGTACACATTTCGCAGTGTTCAGCCAAGTGGCTTCTATATCCTTTTTGAACGCCCTGTCATTGAAGCATTAGCTGGTCTGCCCTATATAAACGCATCTACAACTTAGCGGTATTTCATGCACAGCATTTGACATGCATACGGTGTTCGGTGATTAGTCTCGCATTGCATACTTTTCCTGTTCTTTTGAAGATGGCACACTGATCGCGCACAATGTTATGTCAGTTTCCTACTTTTTTGAGATTGTGTGATACCTTATGGAAGTACGGGATCACATGTGCATTTCTTCTTTCACGTTCTTTTGACACTTCTAGATGGCACCAAGTGATCTTAAGGAAGCGCAAAAGAGAAGTCCCACTGCAGCATACATCTAATACCCATGCATAACTAGTTTCGATGGTGGTAATACATTGTGTCGCTGTATTGATTTAATGCTAAATGCATTACTGTCTACAGACATCGGGAAATGGGTTCTGCCAAATTAATTTTGTTCAGAGGCTGTGGTTCTCAGTTGCTGCACGTAAGGTGAATGGACATGCATTGTGTGGCGTCACATACTTTGTCGCACGCACTTTGGTTGGTACACGCACTTCATCTGTGAGCAGTGTGTGTGACAAAGCTTTTCACACAATTTTTTTCAAAATTTCCACTGCCACGCAATCGATATGAACAAGCACACCGCAGCTCCACATATTCATTACCAGAAGCCTGTGTTATGGGCTACTGAAACCAATAAACTTGGAAAGGTTCACTGGTGAAGTTGTTTTTAGATGCAACAGAAATTGTTTCAGGGACTCTTTCGTGTCATAGAGGCTCTAGAACCTATATATATATTTATATATATATATTTATATTTCTTGTTTGCTTGCAGGTTGCTTCCAATGCATATTTAGAAAAGCTGCGTCACGCCGATTTCAATGTGTATGATGGACGACTACATGTGCGCAATGGCCTGCTCCCTTTATCCTTATGGTGGCATAAAGTAAAGAGAACTTTTTAGACTGCTAGGTTAGTAGTATATTTTCCTTGTCATCCATTCATTGGACACGTGTGTTAAATAAACACTTCATTACAGCCACTCATATTTACATGAGTTCAGCCCGCTGGCTCAAATCAGGCTTTCAGTGTGAGCAAGGTCATCAGGCTTGCAACCTTCTTTGTTTATTTGAGCTTGACTCTAGCAAACTTATGGAGCTTACGTATGCAATCCTGAATGTATTAGACTGCACTCACTATGTATGTAGCTTTGTAAGTGCATGTGAACGTGAGAGCTCTGTGTGGAAGTTGTGTTTTTACTGGAAAGGTAGAAGTGTAGCTTTAGTGCTTAGTAATTTATCCATGGTTTTGGGCCCCACACAGACTCAGAGTGGTGTTATCTGTGTATGTATTTTGGGAGACCACGAAAGTTGCAATGCTGTAGCAGATGAGAATGACATGTGCATTGCAAAGAACTTTTTGAGAGCTTCTTGCACCTTACCAGTAAAAACACAGCTTCATGAAAAAGAAGTATTTGTGCACTGGAGTGTGGATTCTACACTTCGCAACCTACCTGTAACTATGGAGCACTGTGTCATTCTTTGCCCCGACACGTTTTCTTGTTATTAATACACATGTAGCATTCTTTTCTTGCAAGGCTCGCTACCGTATTATGCATTCCTTTATTTGAGTAATGGCAAATTTTCTTTGCATTATAATGTATTTGTTCTTGTAAAACCACCCAAGTCTCGACCTGTCCCCCACAGTGGCTCTGTACCATCTTTGGAGAACATCATCTTCATCAGATGCTGGTGACTGCTCTGCGAGCCTAGTGTTCCTGTATAAATTTTATGCAGGAACGCTGTGAGAGCTGGGTGCAGTCTCAGTAATAGAGTTTGGAGCTGAAAGGATCGCTATGCCTGCAGATTTTTTCCCCCTTCGTGTGTAGCTTGCTGACAGAATGTGCCGTACTGCTTCGTTGATTTGCCTTGACCGCTCGCCTTCACATCTCAGGATGTTTTGGTGTGAGTGGTGTCAGTAAAGCTAGTCGCATAAAAAACTGTGGTGCAACAAAATCACACATTTAATAAATGTGCCTGGCAGCTTGTTTAAAGGAGTACTGACATGGCAGTCTTGTATTCTGCTTTTCTTGCATTTTTAGGTAGACTCCATAATTATGGTACAAAGCCTCAGTTTCTTAAGAGCACCGCAAATATTTAATTACAGCACCTTTTAATGGCCCATTCAATATGCACATCGAGCACAGCTCAGTTTTGTATGTAAAAAAGGAGACTCGACACGTAACCAAAAGCAGAGGTGGCAGTCACATGGTATACAAACAACCAGCCAGCCAGGTACAGTGTTTGAAGGCCACATAATGACCGAGTTGCCAAAAGCTGTGAAATTGGCCCTGTCAATTGTGGGCTTTTCTTGAAAACGCAGGGGACCACACTCTGCCCTCTTGTCCTGTGTAGTGCAGAATGGACTGTGCTTTCCACAGCACGGCCCAGTGGTATCTAGTACTACGAGACTGCCACAGCAGATTTTATGTGACCTGTTGAGTCTCCTGTAAATGTCTTGTCCAAAGCCATGCTTCTCTCAGTGCACGTTATAAAATTGTCGCAATAAAAGATAATATAATTAGTTATTTCTTAAGCTCTCAGGGAATTGAGGCTCCATAGCGACGTAGTTTCTCTGTCAATGACTATCCAATAAAGCAATAAAAACACAACAAAAATTTCCTTTCAGTGCACCTTTAATGGCTCTATAAACATATTCCATTGCATCTATGTAAAGCTTTTCGTTGATATTAATCCATCCGCCGTTATAAACCAACTCGCTGTGTGTCGTCAACCATATTGGCTACATTGTCATTAGTGCCTAAGTGGAACCAGGTAATGCAAAAATAACAATGCACTGCTGATCAATAGTGCCGCACTCTGCGCCTAACACAGTTAAACCTCGATATAACGAAGTAGGTAAAGTCGGCAATTTGCTTCTTTTATCGAAATTTCGTTGTATTGAATTGTATTGAAATAAGTACAGTCGCGGATCGATTTTTCTTACACGCAAAAGGGCCGCGGAGGTTTCCGAATTATCGGGCAATCGAAGAAGAAGAAAATAAACTTCATTGAAAAGAATGGTCCGGCAGTTTTGGTTGTGGTAGCCTCAGGTGGCGGCTCGAAGTCCTTGGGACTCGGGCGGCAGCTTCTGCTTGCCGGACGGCCCAGCTGGCTTTCCAGCTCCGAACTTTTGAGAGCCATCGAAAAAAACAAATTTGAATGAGAAAATAATTTATCTTGATGAATTTGGGAGTCGGCGTCGAATGATATGGTTTCATGCCACGTCGAAGATATCTTCACATAGGCGGTACGAATTAAGCAAAGCCAGCCTCGCTCTCGCGTGCACTCCGCCCCCGCGGCTGATAGCGTCGTCCGCACTGGGACGATGCCGCATGAAAAGCGGCGGCGGTGGCGGGGAGCGAATGCTTCGTCTGCGTGACGCACCAACGGGTAACCGAAGCAGGCTTTTGGTACGGGCTAGTTGGTATTCCATTGTTTCAAACATCGCTTACTGCGCGTACATAGACATGGACCAAAAGAACGACTAAGACAAGCGCTTGTCTTCGTAGTTCGTTTGGTCCCTGTCTATGTACACGCGGTAAGCGATGTTTGAAACAAGGGTAACCGAAACTCGGGATAACGCAACCTTCAATACTAAACGCGCGGGAAGGCCGCTTACCAGGCCGTCTCGGCACGCCCACTCTTTGCACACGCCGCGGGTTACCTGTAAAGCAAGGTGCGAGGCGGCGTATGCGCTCAGCCGCGCCTGCAGCCGTGCGCAGTCACGGCCGTGATGCGTGCCAGAAATCTCGACCCGCGCCAACTTACCCTCCCCTCTACCCCGCCCCTCGAGCGCGCCTAATCGCAATACCGCGAGCTCGCTCCCCTCCCCCTCTTTCCCTTCGCGCGCGCGGGGAAGCGGCCACTCGTGCGTGAAGCCACTGTCATTCTTTCTCACCTTCGCACACTCGCACCTAAAGCACAATGTGCGCGGGGCGCGATAGGATCTTATCGCACTTGAACTTTATACAGAACATGATGCGGCTTCACTTCAGCGGTCGCTCTTGTCGCGCCGCGTGCGATTTGAGAAGTGCGTTTGCAAGCAGCCGCTTGTAATTCAGTCATTTGACTATCTGCGTCCGCGGAAGTTTCCATTTATTGTCTCGGCATTCCTTTATTGTGGAAGCGAAATTTCCTTATATTAAAATCGCATACACACTTTGTTGTCTTGATATTCTAATTACATGGTGTTCTATAGACAAGAGGTTATGGTTATGAAAAGCTGAATACGTCGTCATATCGAGAATTTCGTTATATTGAAGTTCGTTATATCGAGGTTTAACTGTACATTACTTCCAGCATCAGCCGACTCCTACATTGCAGTGCGAAGTGGTTAAATGGTCATGCCAGTAAGAACGATGCCATTTCGCGCATACACTGTATTGAAAGTGATTGATGCCTTAATTATAAATCGCTGTTGGAAATAATGCGATGCACCATACATAAATGATCCACCAGCACCTCCATGAATGCATACCTCACACGGTTCAACATTGTGTTATATATAAGATGAATGGCACTGGAACACACGATCTCAGTACATATCAGGTATAAACTCAGGGATGACATCATTACATGTTTAAAGTCAAAATCATATGCACGCACGTAGCCACTGTTCTGCCCACTGTGCCTTTTGTCTCTAGGATTTGCCGCGCTTGCATGGGCCAGCACGGAGCAAAGAAAAAAAAAAATCGGCAGAAGCCATCCATAATGACTGTCAGTGTTAGCGAATATTCCGAACGAACGAGCGAATAAACAAACGAAAGTTCACGCACGAAAGTCCCTCGCCTCCCCTCAACTCGGTTGCGCGACAGTCCCCCTCCAACCCCACCGCGCAACTCGGTTGCGCAAGAGCACGCGCCCTTCCCTCTGCGCCTTTGTATCGTGAGGTGAGTACCACCATCAATCGCCGACCACCGCCAACCACAAAAAGGGCGAAAGAGGCAAAGATATTCGCGCTAAATAAAAAAAGAAAAAGATTTCTCCATGTGCGGCAGCAGTAAGGCACATCCGCGCTGCACTCCTTGTATAAATTTGCTTCGACCCAATGTATAATTAAGACAAAGTGAGTCAGGCACGTACCCAGGATATTCTTTTGGGGGGGAGGGGGCAAAGTAACTCTTCCTATGCAAGTGAGGGGGGGAAGTAGCGTTACTAGTACAAATGTGAATAATGCCCACCATTCACCATAAAGGCGCGTAAATCCGCAAAAGAGAACTGAAATAAGGTGTATCTCACAGGTACGCTTGTGAGATACACCACTCCTTTACTTGGCAAACAAGGAAGCACACCAAATGGACTCGCGCATGACAGAAGCGCAGGAAGAACGCTGCCAAGAACAATTAGCCCTGGAAGAATTATAGAGAAATACATATGTTTGCGGAACAATCACAGTTCTTTTGGATCTCTCGTTTACTGCTCCACCAATTTAGGTGCCAAAACCGACCCGTATTGCTATTTGGGAAGTTGCGTAACGATGCGTGGTCACCAGTCCCGTACAACCGCGTTAAGCGAAAGGACGCTGCGGTTCTAGTAGCTCTATTTGCTATGAACTGCTTTACTTGTTCAGCTCTTCTCGATTTTTTGGCGATGCATATTTCGAATGCGCGTATCTCTGTGGCCATTACATCTGTTAAATGATCGCCAAATCAAAGCGTAAATACGTACTGCGCCCGCCGCGGAAGCTTAGAAAAAGCTTAGGCCCGAAGATAGTGCAATGCCGGGCCGACCCGCGGCAGAGGTGAAGCAGACATTAAGCACTCCCCATACGTGGGCTGATCCCGAAGATAGGTGCAATACTGGGCCCACCCGCGGCGGAGGTGAAGCAGGCGTTGAGCGCTCCCCATACGTGGGCCCATCCCGAAGATTTCGAAGGGCGCGTTACAGGTTCCCGAGCCCACAGGGATATGTGCCATTGAGCTTGGACCCTTTTTGCCTATCACCAGGATCGGCCCACATGATGGTCTTTTCTGTTGACGGATGATGAAAAAACTATGTAAGGTTAGTCATATACAGCTTTCGCTGTAAAAGGCATCAAAATGTTGACTGCCGAATAGATTGATTTCTCAGCGCTTTATGAATGTATGTCAGGAGTGATGGTGTGGGCGGGGAGGGGGGTATGCCGCTTAATTTCGGGGGGGGGGGGGAGGACCGCCCCCCCCTGAAGTGAGTGCATGATCCCACAAGCGTGTGGTGCAAGGCGGGTCGACGCATTAGAGACGTGGTGTTTCTTTTATTTGGCAGGGTCTACCGTACCAAAACGGGATGGAGGCGATGAGACGTACTGTAGTGGAGGGCTTGGGAAGAATTTTTACCACCTGGTGTTGGGTTTTCACATGTCCGAACGATTTGCAGGAGCATGGGTCGAGCTGATATCGTGATGCATTTTCTGTATGAAGATGTGTACAGCTATGTACAGCTATGGGACCGGGGTTGTTGGAGAAATATGGGAGAGGCCTTTGCTCTGCAGTGGGCGTAACCAGGCTGATGATGATGATGACAGCTATGTCATGCCAACCTTATCCATTGTACCGTCGGGTAGGAAGTGTTACTGAGGGCTAGTCGTACGAATGGTTTCTCCGGGCTTCGCCTGGTTACGCCCACTGCAGAGCAAAGGCCTCTCCCATATTTCTCCAACAACCCCGGTCCCATAGCTGTACATAGCTGTACACATCTTCATACAGAAAATGTTCCTCCTCGCCGATCCTCGAGCTACGTGCTAAAGTGCGGTGCTCTCGCCTGTCTTGTGTTCGACATGGTTCTTTAACACGCATCCGAATATCAGTACACGAACGTTTGTGCATTCCGCTCCCATTGAAATTAAGTTGTGCGACCGGGGAACGAAACGAACCCGGGATCACGCGCTCAGCACCCGAACGTCATATAATTATAGTCGATGAGTAACTGTGGCGGGTAGAGCAGGCATTTTAATGCGATTAGCATTCTTGCGGAAACTTCACCCGCTTTGCGTTATGTACGCATGTATGTATGTATGTATGTATGTATGTATGCGTGTGTGCATGTATATTCGGGGTACGGCCGTATCTAACCTAGTTCTTGCTCTTTCACGCCGCCCTTCAGTGCTAAAAAATATTGTTTAAAAGTTATGCGGTGCTGAGCAGCATCGAAACTTAAGACACACGGGTCCCTGAAGCACAGCAACCCGACGCTTAGTGCTGCGTCACGAATTCGCGCAGGCGACGAGAAAATTCTCGGCGTTCGCACGCACCGGCACGCCCCGCACTTAGGAGGCCACGCACGTACTTCGCGGCGGCGCCGCTAGATGGCGCAGCGTGCTTAGAGGGAAGCGCAAGAGAGGAGTCCGGCGGCAGTACACATGAAGGAAGGAAAGGAGGAGGGATAAGCTTATATTGAAACCCAGGAATTTCGCGTGATGGGCAGCGTTCGCAGTGCAGGCGCCCGAAATGGTGCAACGACAACTGCCAATGCCTGCTGCCCTTTTCACCTGTTTTAATCGCTCGACCGCTACTGACAGGTTACGCGCTGACATGCAAAAAGACTCGAATTCACCCTATTGGAACGTGTTGCGCTTTTTTTTTTGTACGGCTTCGTCACTAAAAAAGTTGTATCACGGCACAACCGCCAGCTTGTAGCTGCGTGTAACCAAAGCGCGTGTATCTTCGCACACTCTTACTGTGGTGCACGCATAATTCCACTGCACGTATGTATGAAATGAGTTTTCTGGTGGAACGCCGACGGTACAGAAAACTTTTCATAGCGCGGCGTTTTGGTGTTTTTGCATACTGTCATCATATCACCGCATTGGCCCTGCAACTTTCGTTGCAGCGTTGGGCCTCGGTGACGGTTTTTCCGAGGTTTTCTGCGTTAATGTTTCTCGCTGATGTAACGTCATATTATAATGAACCAATTGCTTTATTCCAGAACGTTCTGACTACAATTATCTACTCGAGTTACATCGCATCGTTAAGCCTCAGGGATGATCTTTTCCGTGGATATTAGCGTGAAACAGGAACTTCGACCGAACGTAAGGCATTGTCTGCTCGCAATGAGCTGCTGTCGTTGAAAACGCATTGCGAGTATAAGTAGGAGACACATGGTACGATCCGGCGTCCGTCTTGTACCAACAACCACAAAGTCACAACAGTTATTTACAACCAGTTCCGACAAAATGCGGAGTCATATTCGACGCTCTACGAACAAAAATGTGCCCTGTACGACGGCCAATCACAGCCCGGATTGTGTGTGACGATGTCTGCCACAGAGGCGACGCCGCCGCGGGCTGGCTCTTCGTCGGTCCGACCACCCAGGGCGAATAAAAATTCGCTATAATTTGTTTCTGACTCGAAATACCAATAGACAAGTTTTGTCGAAAGTGGGCCTGTTCTGCAAAGCAGCGCCCAGTATTAAATCAATAGCGAGATCGAGATTCGCGATGCAAGGGCATTTTGCAGACAGGCACACCGACCGTCTCAGCGACGCAGCTCGCTTGGTTTGCACGTTTGCTCTTCGCACCGACAGCGTCAATAAAATAATTGTATTGTTACAGGCCATTCCCGTTCATTGGAGAAGGCACCAGCAAGGCATGAAGACGACGATCGAAGAAGCGCACGTGTGGTGGTTCTGCCTCCTCGCCTTCTCTCTGTATATACAGTTAAACCTCGATATAACGAAGTCGGTAAAATCGGCAATTTGCTTCGTTATATCGAAACTTCGTTGTATTAAAATTCGACCTTTTATGCAAGTAAGTGCAGTCGACGATCAATTTTTCTTACACCGAAAGGGACCGCAGAATTTTCCGAATTATCGGACAATCGGAAAAAGCAAATTTGAATGACAGACAGACAATAAACTTTAGTTGGTCCTAAGGGACGACATTGCCGTAGTCGCGGGCCGCACCCGCGCCGGGGGCGGAAGACCGTGATCTTCAGAAGAAAATTCCTTTTGATGAATTTGGGAGTCGGCGACAAATCACGCGGTTTCATGCCACATCGACGATATCTTCACAACGGCGGTACAAATTAAACGAAGCCCGCCACACTTTCGCGCGCAATCCGTCCAAACGGCTGATAGCGTTGCCCGCACTGGGACGACGCTATCATGAAAAGCGCCGGCAGCGGATAGCGAATGCTTCGTCTGCCTCTCGCTCCAACGGGTCACCGAGACTCGACATTATGCAACCTCCAACAACAAACGCGCGGAAGATAGCTTACATGATGCCACGCCGTCTCGGCACGACCACTCTTTGCACATGCGGCAGATTACCTCTACAGCAAGGTGTGCGACTGCGTATGCGCTCAGCCACGCTTACAGCCATGCGCAGCCACGGCCAAAACGAGCGCGACAAACCGAGACGCGTGCCAACTTGTCCCCCATTCCGTCCCCTCGCGCGCGCTTGATCGCGTTACCGCGAGCTTGCTCCCCTCCGCTCTGTCCCTTTGCTCGCGCGGGAAGGCGGCACTCGTGAGGCCATCTTGTCCCACCCTCGCAAGCTTTCACTCGCACCTAAAGCACGTAGCGCGCGGGGCGCGATAGGATCTTATCGCGGTTGGACTTTATACGGAACATGATGCGGCTCCACTTCGGCGGTCGCTTTTGTCGCGCGGCGCGCGATTTGAGAGATGCGTTTGCGAACCGCTTGCGATTCAATCCTCTGACCATCTGCGTCCGCGGAAGTTTCCGTTTACTGTCTCGGTATTAGTTTGCGGCGCCAGTGAAAGTTCGTAATAATGTCGCGAAGACAATGTAACGCGGCCTTCTTTGCTGTCTTTCGGGGAATTTTGTGGGGTCCTTGACGCGGGGCAAACCTTTGTACACAAATGACCTCGACGGCGCCGCGGACAGTGCTGCCGCGCGGCCGCCGCCCCCGCCGCACCTGACGTCACACCTGCACATGTCGCGTCGTCTTCTCACGCTCGGCTGTCAAAGGCCAATTAGTTATGGTCAGAGTGCTTTTGTGTACGGAGTGTTGACGCGACTATTTCTTGACCCCTTGAACTCTGCCGCTTATTGGATGATGTCGGCTTGCCTGATTGGTCTGAGTAACGAAGTAGCCCATTGGTGGAGAAAAGTGTCTCTTGGATGCTGGGGAAACTTATTTAAGGAATAGTTTGGGGTAGTTTAGGGTGAGCAAGTAGACAGCAGCAGACGGCGCATCTTCACCAGGGGAGACCAGGCCGGTCAGGCAGGCCGACGACGACGGGTATGACATCGTTTTGCTTGTAGATATTTTGTACAGTTTAAAACTTAAGGTAAATACCAAGAGAATAAATCTAGTTGTTCAAATGCTACTCTCGTCGTCGTACCTGCGGATTTGGACTTGCCCCTGCCAGAGCTCATCCCCATTCATCTTCCGTCTCCCTGGTGAGTTGATGCGTCTGATATCTCACGGCTGCGTCACTTCGCTACAATAATGAAATCGCATGCAAACACACTTTGTTATATTGAGGCTCTAAATATACGGTGTTCTATGGACAAGAGGTTTAGAAAAGTTAAATACTTCGTTATTTCGACAATTTAGTTATATTGGAAGTTCGTTATATCAAGGTTTAATTGTATTACGTAAATAAATTCTTCGTTTTTTTTGCCTGCTGTTATCCCCGTCACAGTATTAATGCGATTAGCATCATTTGCCTAATTCAGGCACTCGTTGTGCCTAATCTGTTACATCTAGCCTCTTATGCCATCCATGTGGCCTAAGTCCTCTGCTAGCATGGGTCACTAGGTATGCGCTCGAGGTCGTGACGTCGTCGTAGTCGTTGCATCGTCGTTATTCCAGCTTCGTCATCCGACTCTCGTCATGACGTCGTCGTCACACGCTCATCGGCCCCATCTTGTCTGATAGTTCGGACCATGTACGTGCACGTGGTCATTGTATAGTCATCGAACTCGTTATGCAGTCGTCGTCACACCTCTTACGCCGACCTAGTGGCTCAAATTGTCTACTAACTTGGATGACTAAGTGTGTGCTCGTGGTCGCGATATCGACGTGGCCGTTTTTAGCATCCTCGTCATTCTGCAGCTTTGTCGTCCAACTCTTGTACGTCGTGCCTTCGTCAACTCGTCGTCACACCCTTCTGCGGATCCAGTGGTGGGCCAAGTTATATATAGCTCTAGCCACTGGGTATGCCCTCGTAGTTAAAAAATTAAATTAAATTATGGGGTTTTACTTGCCAAAACCACTTTCTGGTTATGAGGCACGCCGTAGTGGAGGACTCCGGAAATTTTGACCACCTGGGATTCTTTAACGTGCACCTAAATCTAAGTACACGGGTGTTTTCGCATTTCGCCCCCATCGAAATGCGGCCGCCGCGGCCGGGAGCCCTCATAGTTTTGGTACCGTCGTTTCGTTTCTTCGTCGTCACTCCAGCTCCGTCATCCGACTCTCGTCATGCCGTCGTCGCCATTCCGTTGCCGCAATTAGCCCCATTATCCCCATACTGTTGCCATGCCATCATCGCCATTGCGTCGTCATCATGCATTCGTTATACCACTGTCGTGATTCCGTCGTGGTCGATTTATCGACCGTCGTCATTCCAGATTTTTCATACAACTCCCGCGATGCCTTCGTCGTCACGCTATCATCGTCATACAGTCGTCGAAATTCCATCGTTGTCACGCTGTCGTCTGACCATTGTCATAATTTCAGAAATGTCATCCCAATGTCATCACGCTATTGTCATACTGCCCTCGTCGTTTCATCGACGTCATTCCGTCTTTGTCATTCTATCATAATCATGCCGTCGTCATTTAGTCGTGATTGCTACAATTGGCATGCCATGGTCCTCGTTGCATCGTCGTCATATACTCTTCACCTATTCGTTGTCACACCGTCGTCGTCATGCCGCCGTAGTCGTTTCATTTTCGACATCCGATTGTCGTCATATCGTCGTCGTCATGTGCAGTAGTCGTCATCCAATTTTCCTCAACGTCGTCGTTTTCACGCTGTCGTAGTCATACCATCGTCATTATTTCAGAATGAACCTTTTGTCGTCATACTGCCTTCGTCGTTCCATCGTTGTCATTGCATCGTCGTCATACGATCGTCATCATGGCCATGACCGATCCTGGCGAGCAAGTGCCATAACAAAGTGGGTCGATACTGGAGACAGCGTATGTCGCATATAGCCGAATCAATAGGAATGTCGAAATGACCACTGCAAATTCTAAATATAGGTAATTCAGCAACACGGCGTGTCTATCGCTACATTGCTCGAATGCTAATCGCGCGCGTTAACGCCGACAGTCATCGTGAAATGGGTTCTGCCAGACATTTTTATTTACGCGCGACGTAATTGTACAAAAGTTAATCGCGTTTGCAGAAATAAGCGCTTTGTCACGAACTAGATCGCAAGCGCCGTCGGCCGCCACCGCGGTATCCAGCGAGCTAAATCTACTGGCCCTAACGGCGGCTCTTAGCTGACGGCATGCCGTTGTGAAGTGCGGGTCGCTCGCGCAGGCGTGCATTTATTGACAATGTTCGTGTAAGACGAAGCAACGTCGTGCAAAGGTGTTTCTTTTGTTCTCCTTGGCAAGGTAGGATATTAAGTCTTCCGAGCGTATATGCGCGGGGCTCCGAGTGTGGGCGGAAGCCTACGCCGTGTCGGTTGCTCGTTCGCACGCCCGTCCCATATGTGTCCCGAATCGTCGTATGCCGCTAGCCAGAGCATACCTAGCCGCGCGTCAAATCGGACGCCGGATCATAGCGCGTGTTTCCTGCATAAAGTTTCGCCACCGGCAGTTCTTACCGGCTTGAGCGGTGACTGACAAATGCGCTTTACCGGAAGCACAAAAATCGGACAACGACGTTCAAGATTCCCATGTCCCGAGAGACTGGTTATGTGGACGAGTTAGTCTTATACCCAAGAAAGCAGGTGATACAGGAGCTGTTGAGGGATTATCGATAGAGTGTGCTATATCGTGTTTTCGCGCAGACTGTGGAGGCACATATGAACGCATGGGCAGAGTACAGTTCAGCTTTGTCGGAGTTACAGAATGGGCTCCACAGCAACCGGCGCCTTGAAGACCATACCACATTTTTGTGCTTTCACAGGCTATAGAAATTGCGCGTAAGGAATCTAGAGACATTTGCACTTCTTTTCTCGACGTTACAAAGGCCTATATGACAGCACCACAGGACCCACTCTTTCATCGCCTGACAGAAATTGGAATGCCTCATGTATTGATGAATCGTACTGTGGTTTCCTGCTTCGGCGAAGCCAAAGTTGGAAATCCCAATCGCGAGTTCAAGAAAAGTTGGCCATTGTCGACTCTCCTGTATATGCTGTATGCTCCCGGACTACAGAATATGCTATTGACATATTTGGGATTTTCTCTCACCCACATGTATGATGACACTGCAGTGGCATTGTAGCTTCCCGGATTGGTACACACAGACGACATCGTTTTGATGGCAGACACCTGCAGCATAGCTGCGAAGCACACGTGACAATTTCGGCTCCGTTTCAATGCCAGAAAAATTCGGGTAGGATTGTCAGAGACGCAGCCGTAGTCGGGTACGTGACACGTCGTGTGCGCGCTGCAGAAGGTGTGTAGGCACTATCATAGGAATATTTACCGGGGGGGGGGGCAGAGGAGGGGAAGGGACTTGCCCCTCCCATTACGTCATTCGGCACGTATATAATAAAGACCTCCATGTACCTCGTTCAGTGTGATACATTCTCGCCTTTCATTTTTTTCTTTTTTCGGTTGGCGAGTGTTCGTTTTCTTCAACCATCTCCCAATTTTTACACGTTTTACACCGCATTTAGCTACTGCGCGAGGTCCGGGACCTCTGTCAGACAGTCATTGCCTTTGTCCCTGCATCATCTTGAAATTTTATGTAGTTTCAAGAAATAAATGCGAATTAAGATGGTTTTCCGGGCCCCCGTGGTTCACCATGTGTGACTGATAAATAGGATTATGCCTGTCTAATATAAAAATAACTGACTGACGCATTTACCGACTCTGTCTCTTAATGTAATTGTAATTCGCAATATATATATATATATATATATATATATATATATATATATATATATATATATATATATATATAGTCAGAGAGAGTCAGATGGTTTACACCACTTCAGGACCATATATGTTGAACTTGCAGGCTTTATAACTCCTGTTCAGCACCAGTTTGAATTTGATGAATTATACTTACTATGACATAGTGAGCTCTCTCAAACGCGACAAGCTACGCTTCGCTGTCGCCTTTGGTTAGGAGTTGCCTTCACAAAAAGGCATACTCTACATTAATTGGAGTGACTGACAGTGCAGCATGCGAGGTCTGCGGCACCGAAGAAAATATCGACCACCTGCTGTGCCACTGTTCACGATATGCCCCAGAAAGACAAGAACTTGCTAACGTTCTCCAAAAACTGGACGATCGGCCGCTTTCTGTGCAGGTGCTGCTGGAACACCGCCCCCATCGCTCGTCGGCCTATGAAGCGGTGAAGGCGCTTTTGTGCTTCTTAAGGACGACGGGCTTGTGCGACCATTTGTGAATATTAATGCAATTTCTATAAGACAACACGCGTCAGCGAACTCACCGCAATTTCCTTCTTTCCTTCCATCCTCTCTCTCCCTGTCATCTTTGTTTTCCCCTTTCCCATTCCCCCGGTGTAGGGTAGCCAACCGGACGTTATTCTGGTTAACTTCCCTGCCTTCTGCTTTTCTCTTTCCCTCCTCCTCAAACGCGACCATTCCTGCTCGGATGGACAAGCGTACTAGCGAGCTACGCCCCTCTGAGCGCCGCGCGCGAGACGAAATTTTGCTCCGATTGCGTCACGCGTCACGCTCCATCTGCGCACGCGACGCATTTATGTTCGAGTAATGGCTTCTTTCCTCTACGCGAAGATACCAAAGTAAAGCGCACGACGTCTATTCACGTACTAGGAAAGAACAGCGCCAACTAAGACAACCACGAGCGGGAGAACGACACAGGACAAGCGCTGGACAAAGGAAAAGACAAGTTGGCGCTTGTCCTGTGTCGTTCTCCCGCTTGTGATTGTCTTTCTCCCGCTTGTGGCTGTTCTTTCCTAGTTCAAGTATGTACCATCTAGCCCAAATGAATGTTATTCTGAATCTATTCACGGATTAGAAAGTTTACACGCATAACTTATGATGCAGCTGGTGGGGTTCTGCATGCGTTCTAATCTTGCGATCGTGCTCGTTGGTCAAATGTGCTGGACGCGAATTGGAATGCCTTTGTCTTGCTGCCCGAGTCTCTCCGCGCCATTTCTGGACCCTGAGTGTCAAACGTGTGGGCGCCATAACCGAGCAAGCGTGAACTATCTGCAACACATTGCGCCACTTGTATATAGCCTTATAACTCCTGATGGAAACAATTGGATGATGCTTGAGATAGCATTCAAATATCCCTGACTGCTTCTCACGCTTCCCGGCAACTGCAGCGTATGTAACCATAATGTTTACCGGCAAACTCTGGCGGCGAGCGCTATACAGTGTGCGCGAAGGCGAGCTTTCTGGTAGAAACGCGGCCTCTTGAGTGCGCCGATCTCGGAGATGGTGAGTGCACAGCCGCGCCAAAAAATTGCATCATTTTCAGGTTTCTGTTATTGTTTCTCAATTTTAATATTTCACTCTGAGAAGGTTTAACATAAAAGGCATGCGCTATCAGTGTTTTGTTTCATGACATTTGTTTGTGGGCTGTCATTCTCAAAATTCGTAGGATTAATTTTGTCAAGAATGTAAGGCACGGTATGAGGAAATTTAGTGATAGAATGGAGTGACAATATAACCCGCATATACCGCATGTCATACAGCAAGGCGTGGCACATAAATATGCCTAAATATATACGCCAATTTTCGCTCACAGGACGCCAACGCCGTCTACGATCCGACGCAGGATTTTCTGCGACACGGGGCCCTTAAGGCTATCGTGTTAACATAAAATTAAACTATGGGGCTTTACGTGCCAATTGTGTTAAGATAGGTTTGAGTTTGCATAATATTTACTTCGGCCGAGTGAGCTCTCTCAAACGCGACCACTCTCGCTCGGATCGACAAACGTACTGCCGACCTGTGCCTTCTGAACGCGGAGCGAAAGGCTGAATTTAGCTCCGATTGCGTCATTCATGGCGCGACAACAGCGCCATCTGTGTACGCGACACATGCATGATCGAACAATGGCTTCATTCCTCTGCACAACGATCCGTAACGATACCAGACTAAGGCGCGTGGGTAGTACGGTTGCAAAGATATAAGCGATAATACTATAACATGTTTTCGTTACATTTGCTTTAGAAAGCGACCCACTTTGGCTTATTGTAAGGACGTCTCAAGTGAAAAATCCGCGGTGCTCGTATTTTAAAGTTCAGAGACCAAGGCTGATGTGATACTGCCTGGTGGGATGTAGATATCTGGGAACACGGAGTGTTGATATCTGGTGACGTTCAGTACACTAGTGATGTACTTGCTGCCCACGAGAAGAACATCTGCAAAGTATCACGTAGAGCGGCAAATGTGCCGCGCCGGAGGAGCCTGTAAGGGGTTGAAACCGTTTCCTGCTAGTCCGTGAAATATTCAAGTGTATGCACGTCCTGCAGGCCTCACATTCGCAAACTCTGTACTCTCCCTGACGTCAAAAACCAGGCAGTGGCTCGAAGGAGGCCAAAGTGGACCGACCGGCTTTGGGCTGCTACCGACGGGTGGTCGTTGAAGTCATTCAAGGGGATGTGGGCTAGTCCACGTATGAAGCTCGCGAAGCCAAGAGCAAGCTGGCATATTCGAGGGCCGTCTACGCCTATAATGGCCGTCGAAAAATGGGCCTGTCGCTTGTTCAGATGCATGCGGTATTTTTAGCATCCCAGGTTGATTTTATTTCATATCACGGTGTAGTCGCAATGCTGTTAAATCTGAAAACAAAATCGACTTGCGGTCCTGATGGTTTGCCCAATATTTTTCTTCGTCGTTATGCCGAAACTATCGCTAAATTTCTTGTGATCTTGTTTCGATGTTCGCTATTAAGTGCGAGGCTACCTGATGAATGGAAGACAGCTCAAGTTATACCCGTCTATAAAAAAAGTGACCGTTTGTTATTAGAAAATTATCGCCCAATATCCTTAACATCTTGTTGTAAATTGTTGGAACACGTTGTAGCAAAACGCATCACTCAATTCCTTCAGGAAAACTCTATACTCTCAAGCTTTCAACACGGATTTAGAAGAAATTTCTCTACTGCAACACAATTGGTCACGGTAGTACATTCATTTGCAGCCTGCATAGATAATTGTGGACAAATTGACGCGATATTCTTAGATTTTAGTAAAGCATTTGATAGAGTTATTCATGATAAATTGCTCAATAAACTCGTAAATATTAACCTTACCGACATTTTGGTCTCTTGGGTTTCCGATTACTTACATAACCGAATGCAGTTTCTTTCAATTGACGGTTTTGATTACTGCAGTCTTCCTGTAACATCAGGTGTGCCTCAAGGAAATGTTCTGGGAACCTTGCTGTTTCTTTTATATATAAATGACATTGTCTCCGTAATTACTCCTGGAATTCAAATTAGGCTATTTGCAGATGATGTCTTATTTTGTGAAATCAAAGGTGTACATGATCAGGTTGAGTTGAATTCTAATCTCATTAATGTATCTAAGTGGTGCACAGATTTTGGCATGACTGTTAACACCGATAAAACTGTTTATCTTTGTGTAACGCTTAAGAAAACTCCTCTAAAATATATTTATATGTCAAACGTACTGAATATCGGGCCTGGCTTCATGTTCCCTTACTCCTCCATGAGCAAAGTGAATTCCACATCTTTGGACCCCCAGTCGCAACAGGTCCCACATGATGTCTCAGGGCACTAGTATGGGTGCCACCTTGGTACAGCTAGCCCTAACATAACTTTTCTGGCATGCTACATCTCCACATACAGTAACATCTGTACTCGGGAATATCAAGCTACAAAACCTAGCTGGTAAGGTTCCTTTAACAAAAAACCTGACATCTCTTCCTTTGAAACAGGTTACCAGTTACAAGTACCTAGGAGTGACAATCACTAATAACCTCTCTTGGAATCTGCACATTGATAACATTTGCTCTTCAGCTTTCCGCAAACTTTGTTACTTAAGACATAAACTTCGTAATTCTCCTCCTAATATCAAACTTCTTAGCTATTTCACATTCATTCGACCTAAGCTTGAATATTGCTCTATTGTTTGGGATCCTTATACTAAGGTTAAAATTAAGAAGTTAGAAAGAATTCAGCGAAAAGCTGTCAGGTTTATCTATTCCAAATTCAAGTATACTGATTCTCCTTCTGAGCTCATGAAAGCTAACAACATTGAGCTACTTGAATCGAGAAGAACAAAATGTCGTTTGAATTTCTTAAACTTACTTCTTAACGGTAAAATGGCTATTGATCAGACGCAGTTTCTTTCCCCTTTGGCCACAAGACCTACGCGACATTACGAAACACACTTTCTAGCCCCTTACTTTGCAAGAACAGACATTTATAAGTTTTCCATTTTTTCCGCGTTCTGTGTCCGACTGGAATAGCCTAACAGAACCTTATGACGCACTATATGACTACATGTTCATGTCTTTTTGTGTTTTTTCCTCTGGTACTACCATGCTTCTTTTCTTGTTGTTGTTCTCCTTTTGTGTAAAACAGATATTCTGTAAATTGTATTGCCCGTCCTGCTTGGACCAGATTGGTCTGCAGTATGTATTAAATAAATAAATAAATAAATAAATAAATAAATAAATAAATAAATATCAACATAACTGGCATAAGAACTTAGTGGAGCTAGCGCATGCGCATCCTTCGCAGGAAGTTCGTTTTTTTTTTTTCACAAAACAAGTAAACGAAGTTGCCTGTGTGTCTATCGCACAAACAAGAGTGGTCTTTCCATGGAGCGGCAGTGCGATAATCAGAACGAGAGTTGTCTGCTCTTTGAAGCACTCGTGAAAGCGCTGCGAACGCTTGGTGTACCGTGACCGCTTCGAAACATCTGCCGACTTCCTGGCGCCATGTGCCGGGTATGCGCGAAGGAGGAGACAGTCGATCACCTGCTGCTCAACTGCGAAGCCTTGTGTCTGCGACAACCAGAGGGCATTACATTACTGCTGGCGCTGGGGGTTCACAGCCGATACTCTACCTAGCATGGAGAGACACAGAGTCTTGGGTGCTATTGTGGATATCGTCAAATTCTGCCATATTGTCAAATTATGTAATGGCCGGCATTTTGAGCCAATAAGAGAGGCAGTAGCAGCCTTCTCACCCAATCGGAGCTGACAAGATAGCGAATTCGACAATATGGCGGAGTATGTCAATGTCCGCAGTATCACCCCTGGAGAACATTGTGTGCAGTGGACTGATCCTGCGGTAAATTTCTTTCGTCTCCAATTTTTCTGTCCGATGAAAATGATGCAGCCACATCATCATCATCATCATCATAATCATCATCATCATCAGCAGCAGCAGCAGCATGCACACGGAAATTAAGGAAGGGGTCAGAAAAATAGGCAACCAAGTACAGGGTGATGGACCTTTCTCCAATTCCGCTATGCACATGCGCATACCCTCGCCCCAGCTGCATTCCAAGCTGCGCCGGCATTACCGCAGGGCCGGTGTGCAAAGCTACAGTACACTGTAGCTACAGTGTACTAGAAGAAGTACACTGTAGCAAAGAGAGTGCCTGATCCCTTGCATGATCCGAGCTTGAGGGATTGAACAATAATTTTTATCGTGTTCGGGGCGAGATTATTAGTTAAAGGAAACATTTCAGCAGTTCGAGGGAAGTACTGCAAAAAGTTTTGTCGGCGAAAACGACTCTGTGAACTAACGCTCCATCGATAGACCCAGCATTAGCGACGAGTCTCGTGCCGGACACTTGCTGTACTGTCGATTGCCTAAACCGCCTTGGAACGTTGGACGTAATGTACTGGTGTGGCGCGCACGGTAAATTTATAATAATAATAATAATAATAATAATAATAATAATAATAATAATAATAATAATAATAATAATAATAATAATAATAATAATAATAATAATAATAAATTATGGGGTTTTACGTGCCAAAACGACTTTCTGATTATGAGGCAAGCCGTAGTGGAGGACTCCGGAAATTTCGACCACCTGGGGTTCTTTATCATGCACCTAAATCTAAGCACACGGGTGTTTTCCGCATTTCGCCCCCATCGAAATGCGGCCGCCGTGGCCGGGATTCGATCCCGCGACCTGGTGCTCATCTCAAATTTAGTTGAAGTGGCAGCCGGTACGGAGGTCGCTTACTGGAAAAAGCTCCATTGAAAGTGTAAATAGAAAAGCAAGAGCCACCAAAAAGAAACTGAGAGAAAGAGAGGGTAAATTGGATGCAAGGGGAGGAACAAAAAAGACCACGGAGATCTACAAACGTGGCAAGAAAGAAATCAGGAGGGAAAAGCTGTACGATAACACAAAGGGAAGTGCGTTATTAATCGAGGCCTGTCCGAGGACAGAAACATACTGGAATAAATATTCGCAACAAGATGAGGCATGCGTCTCTTGCAGCAAAAGTCCGGAAACGACTCGGTACATCGTAATGGAATGCCAATATATTCTCTCAGCAAGACGTGTAGGAAACGTCCCCCTTCCAGAAGCGCTGGGTTTAAAAGCGGACGGAAGTATGAAATGGTCAGCAGTCGAGATAAGCAAGAAACATTTAGAGTATTAGTGGAAAAAAGCAGGGACGAGACTTATAGAACCAGTGTCGTTGCATGCACACGTAACTGTAAAATATTGAGATAACGGTTTTGATGACGAAATAAGAGATAAAGAAGAAATAGGCAAAATGCTAGACTGCGACAGATGATGTAACACCTGATTAGCTCAAGCAGGCTAGATGACTATTTGTCGCCATCCTGTTTCAAAGGGGACGCCAATAAAGATCATCATTATCGTCATAATCATAATCCACAAGGGCGCAGCTGCGAAATCATCTGGTCGCGTTCTCCGCCGTGGCGGGTGGCGAGTGTCAAAGCCTAAACTAAGGTTGATTGCCTAAAATATTCTTACACCGTGCAGAATACAAGTAGTGCTTTTGATCAGTGCTTCAGTGCTTTTGATCGAACATCGTAGCGTTATCGCGAAGTGCGACGTTCTAGTTTTGGCCGCCTTAGCATTGTTTGTAGTTGAGTTCTTGACATCGACATGTTTGCACAGCGCGAAGGACAAGGACTGAAGGAAGAACACAACACAGGCGCTGACTTCAACTGATCTTTATTTGCGAAATCGCCAGAATTATACACATGAGCAAAAGTAATGAAAAAACAACTTTTGCATGAAGTCACACATGAACCCCTATTGCATCACAGCCAGATACTAGATTTCGTTTTTTGTGAGGGCAATAGACCGCATGCTGATGCAAAGGTCGCCCAGCCGCTCTTTTGCTCATGTGTAGAGTTCTGGCGATTTCGCAAATAAAGATCAGTTGAAGTCAGCGCCTGTGTTGTGTTCTTCCTTCAGTCCTCGTCTTTTGCGCTGTGCAAACATGTCGATATTGAATCAACTCGCCCAAGCTTCCATCTGATCTGAGTTCTTGAGTACTTGAGTTCATTAAGTTGTACTTGAGTTTCTTGCTTATATCTAGCTATAGGGGGTTGTCCCAAGAAGTTCGAGCGCTGCGTTGCATAAGTTCTTTTGTGTGGACTTATCGTGAACCTGCAGGCACCCGACAGCGACGAACAACGTTGCTTAAGTTGAACTGAACACCTCGGTCCGGCCTATTTACCTAACACTTCCAGTGCTCCTGTCGCAGCAATAGGGACAGAGAGTGGTTCCGTAGCAGAAAATAGCGCCTTTTCTCAACTTACCGTGTTTGTGAGTGGCCCTTGTTTCTTGAAGTTTTCACTCTTTTTTCTGTATGGCACGAAACGCACGCACAAGTGAACCACTGAGTGCAATTCGTCGTGTGCGTGACCAGTATAGTAGACATACACACAAGTGAAATACGATGAGAGTAAAATATTTAATGTACGATGCTTAACAGGTTCATACTACAGGATGGTAAAGCGGCTCTCTGAAGATAAATATATAGTTTTCCTGATTCCTCCAACGTTGTACACGCTATACGCGATACTTTGCTCACAATATTAACAATAAGGGCAGCCGTTAAACAACGAATGACTACAGAGTCATCAGTGCGATCATAAATTTCACTCGCCTGTCTTGCAGTGGCATTGCTTCTTGATGTTTACATATTTTCAGTCTGTGCTGGTTGTCTAAGGGGCAGCTCTTCTGTCCATTGTGGCTACGTCACGCGGGTGACCTCCTGGAAGGTGTGTGGGACAGCAGGCAAGTTACTTTCACCCTGCTAGCGCATACGCTACTCTGCACCGCTGAAAGGCGTCGTGCTGCAGAGGAACCGGGCATTCGATTTCGGACCCTCATATTCCACTCGGCGGTCTGCGCGTGCCGAAGCAGAAACAAGAGGTGGGCCAGCTGAAATGGCTGCGCAACTGGCACGGAGCCGGCGGATGCGGGGAGTGGTCGCTCACGAGTCGTTCCTGTCGAACTGCGTCTTGACGAAGTACGTGGTCAGGGTGCCTTTCCCCTTGACGTAAGTGGATCCCCGGCACTCACACTCGTAACCGCACTCCTGGAGCTTCTTGGCCGTGTCTTCAGTGACCTGCGAGAAAGAAAACAAAAAATACTTGCGATCGCGAAAGTCGGCGGTAGATGCAAAGCGAAATATTGCAATGATGTAAAGGGTTCCAAATTGAGTAAACGCGATAACGGAACGGTTCTGATGCGGACATTCCTTGCGCTGAACATCACCCAAGTATGCGATCCTCCGTAACAGCTCCTTGAAATCCGCTGTCGACAGCGGCACACAGACTATTTGTCAACATCGCCGACGTCTTGGTCCATCGCCGACGCCTTTGTGGTCCGCAGTTCTGCAGTCTGTGGGCAGCGTTGACCTCCTGCAGCCCCCGACAATCCCTCTGGGGGAAAACGAGCAGCTGCTAGAATCTTACCCGGGCCTATACCTCACAATGCATGGCGGCCGAAAATGAGTAAATGTCTCCCATTTCACGAATAAGCGCCTTTGAAAGTTCTGAACTTCGGCAGTTTCTTGAAAAAAAAAAGATGAATATTGGGGACGTCGAAGCTGAATAATCTTTTTTGGTAAGACCCTGCAGAGTGCACGCGCTCTAGCGTGTGCGTGTGTGTGTGTCTTTGCATGCGTGCGTGCGTGAAGCAGCCTCTTCGAAGCTGTCCCGAACAACGCTTTGCTGCAACGCAGTTCTGGTGCGCTTAGTAACAGTAAATGCAAGGAGAATTAATATAGGTCGTGAAAGTTGGAACGAAAAGCGTGCCAAAAACGTATTGCTAGAGACATCAGTAATGCAGCGCAATTGAAGCGCAACTACGCTAGAGGGGAAAAACTACTCAAATAAAATATACCTGTGGGGAAAGAAATGTTCGAAACTATATTAGCACAATACTGCCAAATGAAGTAACATTTCGTTTTAGCACAATTTTGGCGTCCTAAAGAAGCAACTCTACGTTTTCTCCATTTCACAGTATAAAAGATGGTTCTTGGTGACCCCTGCAAGACTAGTGCTTTTGGCACAAAATGTAGCCGGTCTGCGCGCGCCTCTGTACAGCTTTTATTTGGAATGGCGTTGCTGGATTGAACATGACGCTTGGGTCCAAGTTTTTTTTTATTTCTTTGCGTGTTGGCTCAATGCTTGTCGTGCTCTTCACTTTTTAAAATTTACCGGAGCTAGCAAACGGCATTTTTTGGCAGAGTAAAATGTGACTGCAGACTGTGCGCGATCGTGAATCTTTATGCTGCTGCACCCGACATGCTGTATGGCGTGCAAGAAATACCGTGCAATTTTTGTTCACCTTGCAACCCAAGCTTCTGCGAATAGGTTTTGCATATTGTGACTAAGCGTTGGCCATGATAATTTTTATCCATTGAAACATAGTTTCCTTTTTTGGTCATGGATATTGGCTTTAGAATTCAATGCTAGCTTGAGACACAGGACACTCTTATAAAGGCACGACGACGCATACGCTGAGGCAAGCTGCAAGCTCGAAAAAGAAAGAAAAAAAAAAAACTTCGAGTAGCAGTCAAAATACTGGACCTTAAAGGAATTTAAACATTCGCGCCAAGGAACTTAAATCACGGCGTCGCTTTAACTTCTTGTTCTAACGTCATTATTATATTTTTTCCTTGACTTGAAGGTGTCCCCCCGACACACAGATGGCGACAATTGCAACACGCCGCCATTTTCTGGGCATGTGGGCTTATATGCAAGCTTCGCTACCAATTTACATATACCTTGGTTAGAGGAGGGGGGGGGGGGAAGGAACGCTTGCGGCATGGCGCAATTGGTAGAGAGCTGAGAAAGTGAGTGAGTGGTTGAGGAAAGCTCAACAGAAGGTTAAGGATACCGAAGTATTCGGTACACCGTGTTCTCTTTTTTTTTGTTGCGCTTGCCTCGCGCAATGAATCCCGCCAAACAACCCATCGGTGGACTGCTTTTGAGCTCACGTTAACACTGTCAGATTGGTCGGGGTTTTCTCATCTGAACCTTTGACTCGGTGCGCTTGCGTCGGGTTCCATCTAACTGAATATATTGCATACTTTGCATGAGTTTTACTTCAGCGGGAAAGAGACAGAAGTGAAGAAAAGGCAGGGAGGTTAACCAGACGCAGGGTAGTGCAGAATGCAACGATCGATCGGGAAGCTCGTTGCGCACAAACAGTACAGGGTCCTGCATATTTCGCTGCATATTGTTACAGGGATGTTAGAAGCCTTCGAATTTCGAAGACTACGTCGTTTAGTATAACACTTGGCACAGTTAACTGCCTAGCTTTAAAGAAAAAAGTGCAAATTTGCCTGCACTTCTGGGGACGCGAGTAGCTGCTGCAATGGCGCAAGCATAAACTTATGTCGCCGCCTGCCGGCAGCTGCAGAAAGCAGCGTTTCAGGGAGGGCAGTCGAGTGTTCCAGATGCGGACAACACGGCGCAGCTCTTCCTGAAACACTGCTTTTTAAGCTGCCGGCAGGCGGTGACATAAGTTTATGCTTGCGCCATTGCAGCAGCTACTCGCGTCCCCAGAAGTGCAGGCAAATTTTGCACTTTTTTCTTTAAAACCAGGCACTTAACTGTGCGAAGTGTTATACTAAACGAAATAGTCTTCGAAATTCGATCTTTCTGCAAAATTCGAACAAGAACAGTGCAGCGGTGAGCGCTAAACCTTTTTTCGAACATATGCAGTGAAATATGCAGGACCCTGTATATCTACCTCTCCCATCCTCTTTTTTTCTCTATTATTTTCGTTTCTTTCTACGCGCAAGATTTGCATTCAGAATGCCTTCTCTTGTACTCGACTTTTGTGCTAAGAGCTAACATGCGAAAGCAGTTTTCAGTGAGCTTTTGTTTAAGTACTTATATTAGTTTGGTGGTCGAAACCAGCAGCCCTCACTTTATTTGTCTCATTAAAAAAAATATTTCACGTTAGCTTCACATTGGCACGTTTCTTCCCGGAAAAAGCTGAACAGGCGAAAATTTCACCCACTTGAATCCTGCCGATGACGCCGCAACTGTCCATACGACTGGCCACGTTGACAGTGTTGCCCCAGATGTCGTACTGGGGCTTCTGGGCACCCACGACGCCGGCTATCACTGGGCCATGATTGATACCTGAGAGGTTGTGGAAAGAACAGTCTCTACGTTATTTGCACTGTACAAGGCTCGCGCACATCATTAGCGCAGCTCCGGCGAGTACCAAATACGAGAGAAACAAAGGAAAAAAGTAAATAGCAGAAAAAATTATGCATTTCACAGAAGGACGTTATTCGGGTTGATGCATGGTTTATGACTCTCATAGACAGCTACGTGCGCAGAAAGGAATTCACGTTTTCATTTTATTTTCGCGTGCTGCGTTTATACACGCAGGATGATGGTAAAGGGAGAAAATTAATATGCGGGGTTTAACGTCTCGAAACTGAACAACGGGTTATGAGGGACGCCGTGGATGGAGGGATCCGGATTAGTTTCGACCACCTGGGGCTGTTTAACGCTGCGCTCAGAGCACGCTAAACGAGCTTTTATTACATTCCGCGCCCATCGGAACGCTGCCGCCGCGGCTGGGATCGAACGCTCTGCAGCGCAACGCCCCTGATCCATCGCGGCAGGTGATATAAGAAAAACAGTTATATCCGTGGGGATGTGTATAACGGCGCAGGTAGGCTAAGTGCAAATTGATTCGATGAGCTGGAGCGCTGGCATATATTAACGCTAGCGAGGAGTTTCAGACAAGTGCTTCTATAGCGTTTCACAGCCACGGGCTTTGACGCAAACAATTTGGTGGTGTCGGTCGGTGCTGCCGCCGCGAATAAAGCGATGCTGCAGTATACGATGAGAGCTGTTCACTCCCGGTTTCTAGTGCGGTTAGAATTAATCACCTTCTCGCGCCTCCTACGATTAGTCTACTTGAAAACTATTTGTGTATAAGTATGTAGCTAGCGCCAGCTGCTCCAGCTTGGTGATAAAAAAAAATTGTGGTGGTGCTACAGCGTGTAACTCATAGTAACCAACAAAGTGTGCTGGAGGTTAAACTCGCGCACTCGCACTCTAAAAAGACGAAGGCCAGTCACGTACTAATCACGTACCAATTCTGAGCTTGAAGCGTTGGAATGATTCTCTGTTTATTTGTTCGAGAAGCGCCGTGAGGGCTATGGCGAACTCCACCAGGCTGACGACGTTGTGATCATCACGTGGCTTGTCCTACAAAATATAAGGCATCGTTTCTGGCATTAACAAACGGTTAAAAACGGCTATAGAATTACCACGTTAGATTTGACGAGAATGAATGTAACGAAGGATGCATGTGAAATTTAAATGGCATGTTTCCGATGTCAAATCAGTTTCGTCGTCATATTCCTCGGCCTTTTTTTTTGTCTGCTACAGTATGGAGACCTCTATGGAGACCAGTGATGTTCAATTGCGCCTGTGTTGCGTCAACCAACTCTATCCCATGCCTGCAAAATTCACTGTCTCGTCACCGGTAGTCGAACAAGGAATGTCGCTGCAGTCAGCGTTTAGGCAAGAGGAGCTGTCATCGTTCTGACGAAGAGAAGTCCCCTTTTCATAATATTTGCTACAGCGACATTTCTCGTTCGAGTGCAGTTGATCACTTCATGCCTCCATCTTCCTGTGAAACTCTGTCTTCCTCTGAAACACTTTCTTTTCACGTCACCTAATCTTCTGCTGCCCTCGACTGTGTTTCCTTCCCCTTACCAATTCGTACAAAATGCTGAAAGTATCGTTAGTCTTGTTCTGCGTAGGTACGCCATAATTTTTTTCTCTCGAATTGCTTTCACAGTTACAAAGCGACGTAGAAAGTGAACACAACGCCATTTTGCCCCGTTGCTTCTACACTAGCTACAATATTTGAAATCGTACCTTCAGTTTGTGTTATACTGCGGGTTATACAGGGATCATAGAAGAAACATCAAATGCAACACAAGTAACGATAGAACAGGCGGATATAATGTGAATGTACATAGCAGTATTAAACCACTTTGTGCGGAGATCGAAATATCGGAGAGAACAACGCGGCACGACTGACGGTATATCTGAGAAACTATTTTTACCAGGACCAAGAAATGCACATTAGCAGGCGGTTAGCGTGAGGAAGTTTGACGGCTTCTCAGCAAGCTTAAGTAGAATTGTGAAGTAGCTTGGAGAGAAGGCGTAAGAGGAAGCTTTAGCTCGGGCCCAACTCCGACGCGGCCTATTCAAATACATGTAACAGGCAGAAACCTTTTTCTGAGATAACCCCTGGACCGATTTTAATGAAATTTGTTGAATTTGAGAGAGAAAGTTAAGTTCTAGTGACTGTTGGAAGCAGAATTTCGATTTAGGGCCTGAATTTTGTTAAAAAGATTTTCATATATTCGACCGTTTGAAAAAAATAGAAGCACGACGTTTACAAATTCATAGCTCTGCATCAAGAACAGATATCGCGGTTCTGTAAACGGCATCCATTAGATAATTCAAAGCGGACAAATTCGTTATGTCATTTTTATGTCATTATGTTTTATGTTTATGTCATTATGTCAGCTAAAGCTTTAGCTAAAGGAAGCTTGAGCTCGGGTGACCCTATCTAAATACATGTAAAAGGCAAATTCGTTTTTCTCGGCAACAACTGCACCAAGTATGACAAGGTTTGTTGCATTTAACAGAAAAACTCAAAATCTAGTGGCTGTTGGTTTTGAATTTTCGACTTAGGTTGTCAACTTTTTATTAAAAATTGGCAAAAATCGAAAATTTTCGAAAAACGAAACTGTCAAGTTTACAACTCTAACTCATTAATGAATCACAAACTGTGATCACAAACAAATCACAAACATGAGATTTTCACCTAATAGTGCATCTAAAGTGGACAAAATTTATATGTTATACATGAATCTAAAAAAAAAATTAGTAATATGGAAATACAGCCTAGGTAGAAGCCTTGTACACAACGTAAAAAAAATCCACGTAGGATTTAGAATGAAATATCGAATTTGTCCTCTTTCAATGATCTAATGGATGCCGTTTACAGAACCGCGATATCTGTTCTTTATGTAAAGCTATGAATTTGTAAACTTCGTGCTTCTATATTTTCCGAAAATACGAATTTTTGAAAATTCTTGTAACAAAATTCAGGCCCTTAATCGAAATTCCACTTCCAACAGTCACTAGAATTTAGTTTTCTCTCTCAAATGCAACAAATTTCATTAAAATTGGTCCAGGGGTTATCTCGGAAAAGCATTGTTGCGTTTTACATGTATTTGAATAGGCCGCGTCGGAGTTGGGCCCGAGCTAAAGCTTCCTCTGAAGTATAAGAGATTAAAGTACCACAAGCCGTGCAAGAAAATATTGAGAGTTGAGTCGCGGCGAAACCGTGTAGAGTGTAGTTTGAAAGCATGCAAATACATCGCGTAGCACCATCTCTATTTCGGTTTCTTTGACTGAGATGCTTGCAATAGCTGCGACAAGATCTAAGCAGGCGTAAAAGGCCACCACAAGCGTTATCTTCTCTTACCACCATGTTGGTTCGCGTTTTAATGAACAAATAATAAAAAGAAAAAAGTATTAGCTGACAGATCTGTGTAAGCTCGTGCTTCGCGTACTTATTGTGTTCGTACTTTTGTTCGGAATCATCTGTCCCCGCCTTCTCTGCCGTTTGCCCTTATTTTTGGTGCACATTGGCTGTAGCTATGGGCGGTATCTCGCGCAGGTTCATATGTTAAGGTTAGCCGTCGTCGTTTTTGTTGCTAGAACCTAATAAAGCTTCCGCACGGCTATATATTTCACGTGTTTCAAGAGAGGAAGGGTGCTTGAAGGACGTGCATGCTTTGATATGTTATTGTAGTTGAACTAATTTTTCGAGCAAGTAGCATGGCGGCAGCAAATTTAATGCGAAAATGCTGTATTTTCTAGACAAGGGAAAGAAAAAGAAAAGAAGAAGAAGGTTGGCGCCGGTGGTGGTTGGAAACGCCAGAGCTTAAGCTCACGTCTAAAAGAAAAAAACAACAACAACAAGAAAACAAAAAGAAAGAAAGAAATCTTGGCGGCTTTCGTTCTCACCGCTTTTCATTCTCCTGTATGTTATTGGCATCTGCAGCGTTGCGGTCGCGTATACCTATTGTTGCAGCATCCGATGAATCCAGTCTACCGAGAAACTCATACCGTATTTACTGGAAGATTGGTCGACTACGAATATAGGTCGACCCCTATATATTGAACTTGCCGAAAAAAAATACAGTTCGAATATACGTCGACCCGTATATATTTAGAAAAAAAAAATAAAACGAAAGACTTTGGACATGACACAGCTTTATTAACCGTAAGCTCGGCTACTAAATCTCGGTTGTCGATGTCACAAGCGGCATCCACGCCGGAACTATATATATATATATATATATATATATATTGTTACGAAGAGTTGCGAAGGAATGGTTTTATTTACAGGCGATGGATGATGATCGTAGCGTGATAGTAGCGCAGCTCGGCCTCTCCAACGCTTCCTCCTCTTCGTCTTCCCTTCTTTTCTCTTGTCCGTGCCTTTCGTATCTGTTACATTTCCCCGCAAGCAGACGAAGCCCGTGGGGCGAGTCAGGATGCACAAGCAGGGTAGAAAGGCTTCAGGCGAGCAATGTGAGTCAGCTGAGTTCTGCTTGATCGCCGACCGTTGCACAGTAGGCGAGCTATGACGTAAGTGAGTTCGCTCAGGCGGTCCACAACTACAAATGGGCCTGAATATTGTGACAATAACTTTTGGCACAATCCACGCTTGCGTTGCGGTGTCCAAAGAAAGACCAAGTCACCTTTTTCCAACGATACTTGTACGTGACGGTTGTCGTATCGCTCTTTCGAACGACTTTGCGAGGCCAGAGTACGAAGACGAGCTATTCGACGCGCTTCTTCGGCGAGACACAAAGTCTTCGATACCCCGCACCTCCACCACGACTGTTACGAAGAGTTGCGAAGAAATGGTTTTATTTACAGGCGATGGATGATGATCGTAGCGTGATAGTAGCGCAGCTCGGCCTCTCCAACGCTTCGTCCTCTTCGTCCTCCCTTCTTTTCTCTTGTCCGTGCCTTTCGTATCTGTTACATTATACATGTGTGTGTGTGTGTGTGTGTGTGTGTGCGTGTGTGCGTGCGTGTGTGTGTGTGTGTGTGTGTGTGTGTGTGTGTGTGTGCGTGTGTGTGCGCGTGTGTGCGTGCGTGTGTGTGTGTGTGTGTGTGTGTGTGTGTGTGTGTGCGTGCGTGCGTGTGTGTGTGTGTGTGTGTGTGTGTGTGTGTGTGTGTGTGTGTGTGTGTGTGTGTGTGTGTGTGTGTGTGTGTGTGTGTGTGTGTGTGTGTGTGTGTGTACAGATTCTGGGGTTTTAAGTGCCGAAACCCCGATATTATTATGAGGCACGCCGTAGTGGGTGACCCCGGATAAATTTTCACCACGTGGGGTTCTTTAAGGTGCACGCAATGCACGGGACACGGGCGTTTTTGCATTTCGCCTCCATTGAAACGTGGCCGCCGTAGCCAGGATTTGATCCAGCGCTTAGCAGCGCAACGCCACAGCCACTACGCCACAGCCACTACGCCACCGCGGCGG